>NC_058101.1:180251666-180597500 GCF_020171115.1 Neogale vison
GTCTCACTGTGTCTCTGCCTCTCACGCTCTGTGTACATGTCTCAATAATTTTTCATGGTATTCAGATAAAATGACACTGCTTACAGCATCTGTCCCTTTAAAACCGAGTGATTTAAAAGATGACCAAGATTATGTCTAGAAAAGTGTATTTCAAACCTGAAAACATAACTGGCAACCTCAAGAAACAGAGAAATTAAGTGGATATTTTTAAGCCAGTGAGTCAAAGGGTGATCATTAGGTGAGAACATACTGAAAACACCTCATAAATGAAGATAATTTAAAAAAAAAAAAGCACATGGAAAACATCTGTCTCCTCTTTCAAAGGTCATATATATCTATGTGTGTGTATGTGTGTGTGTGTGTACATACATATTTATATCTTTTTTTGCCTACCTTGCATCATTTATGCACTCCCCTGTACAGTTTAAATCAGCTTCTTGTTGTTCTTTTGCCATTCCAGATAAAGAATAAAACACTTCACTATCTTTATGTTAAAGTGATATTTAAAGTTTAGCCAACAGATCTATATATATCACAGAAAGCCTTATTAACCTATTTGAATCTCTGCCTATACAGGAAAAAAGTATCATTACCTTCTTTTTAAATACATTTAGAATTTATATATTTATACATTAAAATTCCTCCTACCACTCTCTTCCTAGGTGTGCATACCTACATAGCGGTAGGAGGAATTTTCCCAAAGTCCTGATACCCAAGTGGCTCGCTCACAATTCAACAGTATTTTGCTACAAACCCAGGCTCCCTCTAGAGGTCTGATTTCATGGGTCTCGAGACTGGAAGTAAAAGAACTTTAGGTGCTTTCTGTTGTTGTTTATAAATCCACCTATCGAGTTACCTAATTCTGAAGACTCTCTGGCCTTAAAGGAAGCGACCTCCCAGGACACTGAGGCACTGGGAACTCCTCCACTCTCAAGGAATTCCCTTCTACCTTTAGATAGTTCTACCCATGATCATGGCTTCCTTATATTCAATTAAAATCTGTGTTATCACTTCCAGCCATTGATCCTGCCTCTCCCACCCGAAGTCCTAAAGAACAAACAGAACCCCTCTTCCGTAAGTCTTCAAATATTGGATGACAGCTATCATCATTTGCTTATATATCAAGTAAAACGAAAAGGCTGGGATGACCACATTTCATGAAGATGACCTTCAGGATAGAGCTGGATACGCGGGGTGGGGATGGGGGTGGGAATCATCAATGGCACAGCTTCAGTCCTTCAGCCTAAAATAATATAATACATTTCTCTGGCTTTCAAACTAATATAAATGAATATAATAACTTCCTTTTGTTCATGGCCGATTACATTATATTACAACAGCACGACTTCCAGGACTAGCATGCAAAAGTAATTTATTTTTCTCCCACATCTGTAACTATTTGGGAGAACAGCTAAGTCTTCATAATTATGCTGCAGACACAGTAAATAGAGCAAACCCAATAGGTCACCCTGTGACTCTAGTTCAGGGAGAGAACAATTATTTTATCCCATATAATTTGCATCCAACATTTCATATAGAAAACTAAGAGAAAAACAAAACACTGGCTTACAAAATTATTACAGGGTTTTAATATTCGCTTTTTTTTTCCTATTTAATGGCTTTTCTGTTTGAAATAGGAAAACATGCACACACAAATGACATGCCTGAATAATTTTCATTAAAAGGTCATTTCCTTTTAGGTTGTGATTCATTTTATTTTGTCTGATGTAGATTAAGTTATTATGAAATTAAATAAAATCGCATGTCATTCAATTTCTCCTCTTTTACGCTTTTCCTTCTCTGTGTACAAAAACAATTATTCACCATCTGAAGAATGGTCAAAGTCAAGAAACATGGTTTTCTGTTTTCATAGACAGATACTGCCCAGCACGTTTTACTTTCCTAAGGAAAACCCGTTGTCAAAATGCAAATCACTAACAGGCAAGCATCTACCCTAAGAAACATGCCCATAACAGACAGGTCAGCTTCGAGAAATGAAACCAATGTGTTTGCACGGTTCCTAAAAATATTAGTAGTAGTAAAAAATATGAAACATCAAAGCGATTCTCTAATGATGCTGAGTGGGGGAAAAAAAATCAAGTTCATGGCAATTTTCTCTGGCAATTAGAGGATTTGTCTAGATTTCTCTTGTTTTAGAAGCCAAAACCCCTCACTGGGGAGAGATCAGTGTGAGTCCCTTGAGAGGAGGAATCTAATTGCCTTTTGTTTTTTAACATGAAAAAGCCCCAAAATATACAAAACAAAGTTAAAAAAATATGACAAGGACAAACAACTCAGACTCTTAAGGAAAGTTCCGTGGGGGAACCCGGGTAAAACAGAACCAGCCTTCAGAGTAAAATGGTTTCAGTGAACCATTTGCATTTTTGTCCTCATCGCACTGTGGTGATGACTGGGATTGACCAAGAAATACATTAGCATTTCTGCCTAGGAACTGTGTTTGCTTGATCCTCTCGGAAGGATCGGAAGCCTGCTCATGCTTATAAACAAGCCGCCTCACAGTGGACAACGGATTAGAGGCCCTCGGCCCATCAGCTGAAATACAATCACCAAAAAGCAGAGGGGAGAACGCCTTCAACTATGCAAACTCTCATGACCACCCACAACTTCTGCTAAGCAATGGGTATTTTCGCACAAGAAGTTAGAGGGAAGATCATGAAATTCTGAGCCATGTTCATTCAGATTTAAATGTCAGTTCCAGCACTGATGAGCTCTGAGGTCTTGGGTAACTAATTGTAATTCTCTGAACTCATTCTGTCCCCTGTGATCTCCATCAGCCACATGTTGCTACTGGGCACTTCAAATGTGGTTAAGTGTGACGAAGGAGCTGAATTTTAAATTTTATTTCATTTTAATTAATTAAAATTTGAATTTAAAAACAGGTAACTTTATTCCATTACTGGAACAACCCTGAGCATGTTGGAACAACCTGGGTATATAAATCTGTTTCAGCAGTACATTTTGTGAAATCTAAATACAGATCAACTATTTCCAATAAAAATTTAGCATCCAAACTGAGATGTCAATGTATAAAGAAGTACCAATTTAAAGACAGAGCATAAAAAATGTGAAATATCTCATTAGGAGTGTTTTATATAATTACCTAGTAAAGTGATATTTCAGACAAATTGGGCTAAATTATACATACAGTCAAAATTAATTTCACTTGTTTACCTTTTTAAATGTGGCTACTAAAAATTAAAAATTACAGGCGCATCTGGCTGCCTCAGTTGGTAGAGTGTGAGGATCCTGATCTCCGGATCATGAGTTCAAGCCTCATGCTGGGTATAGATTTTACTTAAAAACAAAATTGTAAAAAAAAATTTTAAAGTACATATGTGGTTTGCATTATGTTTCTATTGGACAATGCTGCTCCAAACATTAGATTCTTTATCTGTCAAATAGGAGGATAAATAACTACACTGTAAGGTTTTATAAAAATTAAAATGCACATATGTAAACAATATTCCCTAGTGTCTGGCATACCACTCAATAAATGGTAATTTTTATTAATTCTACTACCTTATTACACAATAGAACGGCCTACTTATCTTGAACATTTAATACCTTAAAATCCTAATTAACTATCTAAATTTCCTAGATTATTTTCTTTTTAATACATTGCAATACAAGATTTTTGTTAATGCTTAACATGTGTTCTCCAAAGAAGTCAAAGAACTTTTAATAATCTCATCTTCCCTCCTGTCTTCAGATAGTATCCCTTCAAAGTCCCTGCTCTCTCTGTTCTACCTTCTGCATTCAGATACACACACACAGCTACTGCTATTATACATGGTCCTGAAAAGAAGGTTCTTTCAAGCAGCTTTTGAAAAATCCCCTAAAAGCTGTGATGTCATACAGCATCAGAGAACAGAAAATATGTAATGAGTCCAGCAATTCTTGCATTTGGGAATAAGGTCATTTTGTTGCACTGCATTTCAGTTGCATGTGGGCTTAGCCTTTCCCTTTTATAATGCAGGAAACATCCAGAATCCTAAGGAGAAGAGTGGAGAGATTGAATTTCTCCCATGAAAGGATTTGCTGGATTTGGCTCTTGGCCCATCTCTATTTAGAGATTTGGACCTTCTCTCGTTCCTCGAAACCCAACAGCACCACTGGGCCGCTCAATGCTGAATAAATATTTCAAGCAGAATGGTCAGCTGTTGCATTTACCCAAACGGGATTAACAAGAGTCAAATTCTACCCTTTCGCCCTCCTCCCAACCCCCACTATCTCTCACCCCACTTAATCAGGCACAAAACTGTATGTCTCTCAAACCCATGGCTTTCCTGCTGAAATTTCCAAATCACCTCCCAGGCTCCAGATCTGTATGTCTCCTCACAACTCTTCCTAATAAATTTAGGCTTACATTGTACCAAGTGTTCCTCCCAAGAGTGAACTAACAGTGGTTTTTAAACAAAACATATTCAAAGAGGCCATGGAGCCAAAGTTTAGGGGTGAGGTAGGTTGGGAATGCCCAAGGGTGGGAGAAGGCCAACAGCTCAACTGGGGAGACAAGACTGGCTTTTCTGGGAGTAGGAAGGATCCGGGGGGGGCGGGGGTGTTTTTGTAAGAGTCTTAGATCCTGCTTGTATGCAAAGCACACAAGTAGGAAAAGGCTCTGACCATAAGGAGATGCTGCTGCCTAGAGGTGACTTTCCAGAGGAACGGGAGAGGTCCCTGTGGGTGAGCCTAGGGTCTCACCCTGAGGCAGCAGCTCATTGAGCAGCATCTCTGAGATTAATCAGAAAGAACACCAGTGCTGAGTGTGAAGCTAAGGGAGAACCGTACCGACCAAAGACCAGGCTCCTACCCTCTATTTTAGACACCAAGAAGCCCCATTTTTTAACCCACCCAGGGGAAGTCATGGGACTCTCCCAAATTTGAGTAACACTGAGGTCTCAGCATTCTTGGTACCCTGATGAGTGTAGATATTTAATTTGCTAAAATTTTAAAAAAAGATAAACAGAAGAGTTTACAAATCATACTTGTCACAGCTATCACCTATTAAATGCTAAAGGGAAAGGACTGAAACTTTTCTACACACTTTCATCATTAAGATTAGGTCCACTGGGGTGCCTGGGTGGCTCAGTGGGTTAAGCCGCTGCCTTCGGCTCAGGTCATGATCTCAGGGTCCTGGGATCGAGTCCCGCATCAGGCTCTCTGCTCAGCAGGGAGCCTGCTTCCCTCTCTCTCTGCCTGCCTCTCCGTCTACTTGTGATTTCTCTCTGTCAAATAAATAAATAAAATCTTTAAAAAAAAAAAAAAAAAGATTAGGTCCACTGGAGGACAAGCGGTAACTGCTGGCTTGGGGTAACTGCTGGAGTAAACCCAGGTCCCTCTGGCTCTTCAACTGCCCAATATGGCCTCGGTCAGCCTCTTGAGGGGAAAAAAAAAATCTCCTTAACGGATGTAGACTCCAACATATAAATCCTTCTAACCTCTGCTACTCAAACCACTGGAAATGAAGGTCCAAGAAACTAGACACAACATCATTTCAGAAACATCTCCAACCTCCTAGCAGATTGTTTTACTTATTTCTAGATGCTTGTAATTTATTGAAAAGTGAGAAAGCTTGTTAAGTGAAAATTTAGAGTCAATTGTTTTCTTAAAAATGAATCCAACAGTCAAAGAATACTTGTATGACTAGTTATGAGAAATTTTTCTAAATAGAGAAGAAAAGTGAAAAACACAAAACATTTACTTTTTTGAGAGGCATCAAAAACAATGGTCAAATAGAACACAACTTTGCCTGGGGTCAACCCTGCTGATTCCAATGAACGGAGACAAACATAAGCTTCCCAGTGATAGTCATTATCTAAACATCTGTTTCTCCTACAACTAATAAAATTGCTTTTGTGTCTTTGATTCAACTAAACACCTTTTAAAAAATTTCACACATAGGATTTTCAACTCTAAGGAATCCACATCAATGCTATTATACATTTGACTTTGAATGACACAGATTTGGCATGATATTATTTGCTGAATGCTCTCGGACTTGAAAATATGAGTATTACACAATAGACAGTGTGCTATATGAGAGACTGGTCTGGTACACTGATTTTTTTTTTAAAGATTTTATTTATTTATTTGACAGACAGAGATCACAAGTAGGCAGAGCAGCAGGAAGAGAGAGAGGGGGAAGCAGGCTCCCTGCTGAGCACAGAGCCCGATGTGGGGCTCGATCCCAGGACTCTGGGATCATGACCTGAGCCGAAGGCAGAGGCTTAACCCACTGAGCCACCCAGGTGCCCCTGGTACACTGATTTTTGACCCTGAATATAATCAACTAATTTATTTTGAAATAAACTCAAGTTGCTTTATAACTATCTCTGGAAGCTTTGACCAATGTCCAATATTGCAATGCTACAATAATTAGAACAAAAATTTTCCACTAGAAATGAATTAATAACTGAAGTTGTGAATATGCACTAATCCTGGTTTTTAAAATCTCTAATAGGCTTTGTAGCAATGCAATTTGGCAAAATGAGTAAAATCGTAACATAATAGATAAAGGTAATTAGAGATGCAGAACAAATTCTTTTTAAATGCCCTGAATGCAATTTGGACACTTTAGTTCCCTCCTCAAAAACTGGAAACTAGCAAAGGGAGGAAAAACAATAAATCAAGAAAAATAAGGAAAAATTGGACTGCATTCATCTCAAAGGGATTTGGAGTCTGAGAGTTGTTAAAATTCCTTCCAGATATTTTGACTTTCCAAAATCTCCCAAGAAACTGGCCAACTTATGGTTATGAATCTCTCTAGTTAGGTTTAGTTAACTTAGTTAGCTTTAGTTAACTTTAGTTCGGTTTAGTTAACTTTAGTTAGGTGGCCAAAATGAGGGAAAGACAACCAGTGGTCTCAGGCACTAGAAGAAACCAGTGGTGAGTGCCTTAGGGAAAAATATATCTTTTTGACATGACTACACAAATCTTTCATAACCAACAGCAACCATTTCAAGTAAGTCCATGAAGAATAAATTTGGTTTATTACATATAGAATTATATGTACATATATTCTTTGATTTATACCCTAATATAATTATACCTAATTATATAATTAGCTTATATGTATACATTATATAATATAGTATATTTATATATTCTACAATATAGTTATAATATATTTACAATAATTATGTATTTCTGGGCTGCCAGGGTGGCTTGGTTGGGCATCTCTTTGGTTTCAGCTGAGGTTGTGAGATCGAGTCTGACATCAGGCTCTGTGCTCTGCACAGAGTTTGCTTAAGATTCTCTCTCCCTCTCTAGAATGGATTAAAAAAAAGTCTTAAAAAAGGGGCACCTGGGTGGCTCAGTGGGTTAAAGCCTCTGCCTTCGGCTCAGGTCATGATCTCAGGATCCTGGGATCGAGCCCTGATTCGGGCTCTCTGCTCAGCGGGGAGCCTGCTTCCTCCTCTCTCTCTCTCTGCCTGCCTCTCTGCCTACTTGTGATCTCTCTCTCTGTCAAATAAATAAATAAAATCTTAAAAAAATAAAATAAAAATTTTTTTTAAATCTTAAAAAATAAAAATAATTATATATTGCTATATAATATAGCAAAAATACATTAATACATTAAACACATAACTTTTTCATTGTTGAACTTCAACTAACCAGATACAAATGTAGCTCAGAGTGACACCATTTGTTATAAAGATGAAATTCAGTTTCAAGTCTAACCAGGTACTTATTTTTTAAATTTTATGTATATAAAAAAGTAGCTACTTATAATATTATAAGTAAATATTATACTTACTGTTTAATAAATATTTAATTATATTTATATAATTTATTTAAAGTTACATATTTATAATGTATTTAATATTTAACATAGTTAAGGGCATCTGGATGGCTCAGTGTGTTAAGCCTCTGCCTTCCGCTCAGGTCATGATCTCAGGGTCGTGAGGTCGAGGCTGGCATGGGGTTCTCTGCTCAGCGGGGAGCCTGCTTCCCCCTCTCTCTCTCTGCCTGCCTCTCTGCCTACTTGTGATCTCTCTCTCTGTCAAATAAATAAATAAAATCTTTTAAAAAATTTAACATACTTAAATATTAGTTTTAATTATAGTTAAATAGTATTAACATAGTTAAATACATAATAATCACAGGATAAATATTATGAATATTTATTATTTAATATACAATATTTATATTGCTGATATTTACAAGCTGCTATTTATATAGTACCTGAAATTCAACAATGCAAGAGGAAGAAATAAAAAAAGGAGAATTTACAGTCAAGGCATGTCAGAGGTGAGATGGCCTTAAAGGCCATACAATCCACCACCACTCTCATTTAAGCATAAAGAAGCAGAGTCTAGAAGAAACCCAGGTATCTAAGAGCTGACCACAGGGACAGGTCAAGTTGGGGCGAAAACCAAGTCTTTAGTTTGCCACTCAATGTTTTCTCCACCGCAGTGACCTGTCCAGCCACCAGCAGCTCCAGAAGCCCCTGGGACATGGTGCCTCACGACCACACACGATCCTCAGTCGTGTGAACTTGTAGAGCCGTTTTCAGTATTCATTTGTGAACTAGTTGGGATGCTTGACTTATACATAGAGAAGTGATTTCAAATCCCTTATACTACATGCTTTCAGCTTACGAATGAGAATTCTCAACAACTCGGTTTTCACTTAGGGTACTGGACATTGGTTTGGGAGTTTTATTCGAAAGGCTCTCTCCAACAGTAGCAAGTAGCTGATCTTTGCCTATTTCTTCCAATTGCTTTGACACACCTTGTAGTCACACTTTCTTAAAGTCCGATATGTTGGTTATATTTGACGGACAGAGTGAAACGCAGCCCTATTTTTGATGATAATGCCTTTTAACAGTTGTCAAGACAGATTTAACAGAAGGCTATAGTAATTCATAACTCCCAAACAGCTTTTTCATCTTTATATAAAATTTTGGGGTCCCATGAATAGTTATCATTTTGAATTTTTTCCTTAGAAATGACAGGTTCATTAAATTGTGACTTTTTTTTTTTTTGGAGTGCTGGTCTAAATGTTATTAATTTTCTAAGTTTTCTTTTCTTAATTTTATTTTGGTCCCAGTATGTTAACATACAGTGTTCTATTAATTTTGGGTTTATGATACGGTGATTCAACAGTTCCGTAAAACACCCAGTACCCATCATGTTATATTTCTAATGTTTCTGTTTCTAATGTTATTTTCACGTTCATACTGTCACATGAAAGCTATTAACTACATAATCACAGGACTTGCACCTCTGTGGCTTGCCAACTCCAAACCATAGACAGACAGATGTGAAACAGCTAGACAGTGCTGACGGCCTCATTGTCAGGTACACGGATGAAGAAACAGATCTCTGGATTCCCCCAGCCTTCTGGGGGGTAACTTTTCTCCAGGCAAAACCCTTTTTGCTGGGTCTTAACAGGGAAGGGTTCCTCAATAAGAAATTTAACTTGACGTGATTTTCTTCACCATTCTGTGCTCTGGACCAAAGGAACAAACTATTTACCCTGAATCATTGAATAAATTTGATCAATTACCCTGACAGCTTCCTCCCCTTTATCTCACACAATAGCAAAGGAAATGCTCTCCAGAAGGTTCACCCAGAAGGTTCACCCAGATTCATTTATTAGCTACAATTTGGGATTTGTAGGCCACGGAAGCGAAAGTACTACGATTACACAATTACCGATGTTGTATGGACTGCATAAGCTTAAAAACACACCAGAAATGAGTGTCACCCCTTTAGTGAGTATTTTATTTAAGTGCTAATAACTATCTCAAAGCCCCCGAGAAGGAGTCTGTTTTAAGATCACAGGTCAAAAAGTCAACAAAAAGCAAAAATGTAGTCTAAGTCAACGGAGGCAAAGTGATTAAAACAACTTAACTGTATGGTACATAATTCAGAGCAAGAAATGTTTGACTTATAGAAAATGCATATTGTATTTTTTAAGTAATTTTCCCCACTGCTAAATCAAAAAGAGGTGTGGTTTCTTTACCAGGGATAACTAGTACAGATTACTGAAATTGTCACGAAGTAGTTTATCTTCAAGTCACTGCAGGACCCTGGAGTTTAGATGGTTAGCGCTGGAGGTGACAGAGGAAGGTGATATTTTTGACATTCATGTACAAAGAAAATCTCTGTCACCAGAAGCAGCAATTTTAAAAATTTAAATTAAAAAAGGTTTTGCAACCTGTAGGTTTCAAAAAAATGTTCACTATTAGTTTAATAAAAGCCACCTATGCCCTCTGAGCCTATAACCAGTTTATATACATAACTTCTGAAGTTCAATGCAATTATTTCGGCAACAAGTATAGAGAAGGATAATACAGTCTGATTTAGCTTCATGTAATCATCATGTTTTTCTGTTTATTCACAAACCCGGCCAAGACTGAGATTTTTTGTTGGTATTCTCACTAAAGCATTTCTTATTCTAAAATGAATTTCTTCCCAGTAAGAGTCCTTTTCCACACCTATAGAAATGACTCACGTGAAAAGGTTTCAAGATTTTTTTGAAGAATCTAGGTACTTGAATGATTCTTGATAGAAGTAGTTCTCACCCTTGGCTCTGCTAGAATTGTCTGGGAAACCCTTAAGAAATGCTTGCCTGGGCCCCGTTCTCGTGTATACTATGTTAGAATCTTTGAAGAGGGAACGTGGGCATCTGTAGATTTAAGCTTCCCCAAGCAATTCCAGCCCACATCTGGGTACCTCTGCTGCAGGCTACTCTGTGACTTGACGTGGCACATGTCCCCAGCAGAGCTGTCTATGCTTCATCTCACCACCTGCAGACGTTGCTACAGAGAAAACACAGTAAGTGCTGACCACAGTCACTGACGCTACCACGAATAGTTAGAAATTAACCCTTTTATTTGCATACTGGGGGCAAACGCAGTCAGAAAGACCCCAACAGATAATGCTTTGTTTTAAAAAAGGAAAGAGGGGCGCCTGGGTGGCTCAGTGGGTTAAAGCCTCTGCCTTTGGCTCAGGTCATGATCCAGGGTCCTGGGATCGAGCTCGCAGAGAGCCTGCTTCCTCCTCTCTCTCCCTGCCTGCTTCTCTGACTTGTGATCTCTGTCATATAAATAAATAAAATCTTTAAAAAAAAAATAAAAAAGGAAAAGAGAAATTATTACATGAGTTGATTTTCTCAAATTACGTTATTCTCCCCCTATACATGATATGGTAGTTTTACTTCAATGTGTGAATTAAAACTGCCGTCCTAAACATCTTCATAAAAGCATTTTGAACTTCTATTTAGAAATTCAGTTTTTGTTTATAGATCAAGTTTTTCCTTTGAGACTCAGTTTTCTCCAGCCTACCGTACTCAATCTTAACTACAGACTATCCCATTTTCTTGTGAAAAATGTTTTATATTCTCTTATCACAGACAACCTCACAAGTGAACCCTTCCTAAATAAGCCCTGAAAAGCATTAAGTCTTCGAATGAATAATGCTCATGTAAACTACATGTAAACTGATAGTTTTAGCCAAACTGGGAGTTCATAAAACATCAAAAGTGTTTGTCAAGACTGAAAGTTTATTAAGATAAATGTACTGATGTTTTCATATAATGAACGATTTGTTTAAGAAAAAAGGAATCCTTTACAAGATGCTTCACTCCACATTTAGAAAATAAACATCCATCATCAATATATCTGGAAGGTTCCATTAGTAGTATTTTGACTTTGTTAGCTTATAAATATTATCACTCCAGGATGGAATATCAAGAAAGAAATATGTGGGGTGTCTAGGTGGCTCAGTTGGTTAAGCCTCCGACTCTTGATTTCAGCTCGGGTCCTGATCTCAGGGTCACGATCTCAGGGTCTTCAGATGGAGCCCCCGCTCAGCAGGGAGGCTGCTTGAGGATTCTCTCCCTCTGCCCCTCACCCCACTGGTACTTGCATGCTCTCTCTCAAATGAGTAATTAAAAAAAAAAAAAAAAAAGAAAGAAAGGAAAAAAAAAAAAAAGAAGGAAATATGTTGTGTTTTCTGAATTGTTAAAGTAGCAAAATAAAGTTCAGCCAGAAATAACATTTTGAAAAGCATGGGGAGCATTTTTACCTCAGAAATGATGGTACTGGGTCAAGTTTTATAAACTCCTATATACCAGCTTCAGTAACTTGGAAGGGTTTATGTAAAGTTATAGACACGGGACAAAACTACAGAAATTCTACCCTTTCCTAACCACCTCTCCTCCTCGTTAAAGAGAACTTACACTGTGACACAACTTCGGATAATGCATTTGTGGAAGTGATTAAAATTGGTACTGGGGGTGGGGGTCAAGGAGTTTGGTTTCTTGTTTCTTATAACAGGAGAGGGGGTTACTGCATTACATTTACATTATTTGCAACTCAACTTTAGCAGAGAACAGGTAAAAAAAAGGAAGGAAAACTGTGCAATGAAGTTGTTCATGGGGTTGGTAGCCAGCAAGGCAAGAGAATGCTCTCCTTGGTCTTGGATGATGTGGTAACAGCGACAGCAGTATTCAGACAGTGGCCACTGCTTTATGAGGCATTTTTAGAAAGAGGCCATCTAAGACTAGTTTTTCTTCTTATTTTAAGATATACATATAATTTTACAAATATTTATGTATTCATAATATTTAATTATAATTAATTTCATGTATTTGAATATGGTATTTATATTATATAAATTATATATGAATCTATATTTATATATAAATAAAATGTGTATAAAGTTAAATAAACATATATATTTTATTTAACTTTACACACATACATATATCCACACACATATATATTATATATATAATATATATATAATATATATATATATATATATTTGATTTACCTGTCAATTTGACCAAATTCTTGCCTCTACAAATTCCGCTGAGCCTTTAGAGATGGAGGACTGTTTTTTACAACTGACTCTTTGCCTAGATGACTATGAAGTGATGCAAAATAACCCAATATTTTAGTACCTAAAAATAAATGAGTACCTGAGAAGGGGTACATCATTAAATGTGAATATTCAAGAAGTGACATAAAAGTAATTCACAAAACAGGGAACATACGAGTTGAGGGGTATTACTGGAACACCACTCACCCAATGAAACGAAGGACGTAGGCTAGCAGTGAACAGAATCTCCTAAGAAGCATCAAAGGCATGAGGGGATTTATTCCCCATACTAACGCTGAGGCAGCCCGTGGTGGACAGCCAAAGGAGGCTGTCCCAGATTTCAGCCTTGAGGCATGTTCACTGGGAAACATCCTACAAGAATCCTTTTCACAGCCCATAAGCCTGTTTTCAGGAAGGAGGTAGAGCTATGTTAGAATTTCCAAAAGAAGAGTTTGACAGAAAGTACTGGAGAGAAGGAACTATAATTACTCATAATTACTCATTTAATGCAAGAAACATTCCCACACAGAGACAGAGAGATTAAAGATCCATTCTTTAATGAGGGGTGCCCCGAGTGGACCCCACGCAGGCACGGAGCCAGCCATGGGAACCTCTCTCATTCCCTGAATCAGGGCAGGCAGAGCAGACCAGACCAGACCAGACCGGGGAATGCAGCGTTGTCAGGAAAGGGGTAAATTTTCCTGAAGGCCAGGACTCGAAAGAGGAGTTGAAAGAAGGGCTTCAGTATAAAGAGGAGTTTGCCCACAGGGAGAAGATACACAGAGATGTGATCACAGAGCCGAGATCTGAGGCACAGCGCAGGCCTGGTGAGCCGGGGAGGAGCTGGGGGAGCTCCGGCTGGGGGAGCAGAGAGAGGAGGCTTTGTGCCCGCAGTGACAGGTAAAAAGAATCAAGCTGAGAGATATAATGAGTTGGGAGACAGGCACACGTATGCTTTAACTAAATATCACGTTGGACGTTTATTTGGTGGGCAGTGGGGAGACACAGAGAGAGAACCTGGGGAGGGAGACACAGCCATAGGGTACACACACAGATAGACAGACAGACAGACACACACACACACACACACACGATTTCACATGTTAAAGCACATGCGGGGATAAAGATACTGTTGGGGAGGTCAACTCTGATCTGATACAGAGCACAGAACACAGGGGACTCTTTCATTAGATACTAGACGATGAAATATCAAGACTTTACTAGTGTCTTCTCAAAAAGATTCTGTGGCACTGGCATTCTGCAGAGTGGAGGAATTCCAGATGAAGCCTGAGAAAGAGAAGGAAGCACGTCTACCTACAGGGTCATATGCTGTCTGAGCCTTTAACTCTACAGCTGAAAAGGTGACGTTCCCTTTCCTCCATGACAGCCTTCAGAATCCTGAATGTTTCCACGTCTACAGGTTCCATCTTCTGTTTCTGTTTTGGCTCCAATGTGCTGTGGCTGATGGGAAGCCGGGGACCTTTTGCCTACGGGAGAGTCAACAGCAGCAACAGCCTGAGCCTGTCTCGGCCCCCATGGCTTCCTGAAGCAAAGCAAGGTCATTTCAGAAGTGTTCCTCATCAGAGCGCTTCTGTCTGTGTGTGGAGGGAGCTGAGATGAAGGTGAGAGGGAAATCACTGTCATCCCTTGAGGCCTACCGTGGTAGTAGACTGGGTTATTAACTGGCCATGGAGGACCGATTCCTCCGCATTTTATGTTTGGGATCCGTGTTCATTAATCACCAGTGTGACCTACAACAAAAATACAACGCTGACAAATTTTTTCTTCATGGCAAAGGGTCAAGAGACTTGGGAGCAATTTGCCACCCACATAAAATTTGTATTATGTTTATGTTCTCCAAATAGTTTACAAGTTCATCACTGTATCTCAGAGACAGCTGGTCCTCATGCCCAACCTCGTCTCCCCTGCCCCCAGAAGAAAACACAAATACCGCGCGTCACAGGTGGCCAGGGGAGTGAAGTCTCACATACTCCTTTTGAGTGTATTTATCTTTCCTTTTTGGAAACACTCTAGAATAATGCCTTAACTCAACTCCATAAGCACCAGTCCCCATTTACAAAGTGACTGAACACACAGATGTCGAGTCCACACAACATCATTAGAATTCAGGAATGGGTCCTCATCTTCCTCGGCGCATCTCTGTGGGGCGAGAGAGGTTCTGCCGGAGCTCTCCAGACACTCCTGGGCTGACGGGGCTCAGAGCAAGGAGTCTGCGATAGGGCAGAAATTTGATCTACTTGAATCCTGCATCTTTCCTAGGGAAGATGATTACTCACTACTGGAGAGAGTAACCGGTACCTACAATACTACACAAACGTTAACATTTAGTGGATTGTTTTTAAAAGACATCAGCTCGTTCTCTGGGTAATATACAGCCTTGAACACACAGTGCTCCATCCCCTAATTAAGATACCCACTGAAATGACCAACAACTGGATATTTTCAAGTGAAAAATAACCTGCTTATATATTTTTTTACAGCAGAAACCCCAAGGACGTTTTGTGAGATATAATGCGGATGCAATCAAAATTCGGGAAAGCATGACCCGATGAACACATCTCACATGTAAAGGAAGTATATACCTGGGAAGGTTATAGAAATGGTCCCAGAAAATCAATGTTGCTAATGCCCATTAGGTAGCGATGGCAGGTCTGAAAATGTGTGTGGGTGTGATAGAAGGCGCTTGGGACATTCCTAGCACATCTCAGGGGCACAAGTGGCTGGAAGGCTCCCTGAGCAGGACTTGACATCAGAACTCACAGCTGGATTAAATTTGGCTTTCACTGGGCATGAAGAATGAAACAGAGTCCTGGTTGGCTTCTAATTAGAGAAACCAGACCAGGCCAAGGAAGGAGACAGTAGTCCAACTAGTTCTTGCATATCACACTATAGAAATATAGAAGAAACGGGTAAACAGGCCAAGCTGTAGGGATACCTGCTTTGGTTCTGGTCAGGGCAGCCCAAGCTATGGAATCTATGGAAATTTACCATCTTCTTTCATTAAAGACTGAGAAATTTGAAGGGCACTTAATATCCCCTCTGAAAGAACACACTGCAATTGCCAATCTTTGAAAAGCATAGATTCCCCCCGAACACCATATATAGCAACAAAATTTTGAAGAAACAAAGCAATTGTCTTCCTAAGAAAAATAGTAACAAGAAATAGGAGAAGTGATTTTAAAGGTATTCCTTTGGGGCACCTGGGTGGCTCAGATAGTTAAGCATCTGCCTCTACTTGCGTCATTGCCCCAGGGTCCTAGGATGGAGCCCTGCATCGGGCTCCCTGCTCAGTGGAAAGCCTGCTTCTCTCTCTCCCTCTGCCTACCATTCCCCCTGCATATGCTCTTGCTCTCTCTAAAATAAATAAATATTTTTTTTAAAAATTCAAAAATAAAAAATGAATGCATTCTTTTTGCAGAACTCAAAAAGACAAACATCTCTGAAATGAGACTAGATGGTCAAGAAAGGCAGCAGTCAAAAACAGGGGAATAAGAGAAAGTCCAGCCCAGGTAATTAGAGATTTAGAGATGACAATGAAACCGGTAGGGGGAGCGGGGCAAAGCAAAAAGTTTAAGAAAAGTCTCCCAAGACCCAAGGGGAAGGATAAAGTGATAAAAATTTAAAAACAAAAGATAAATGGCAATGAAGGCAGAGCCAGGATGGCCCGTAGGCATTAAAGGAACACCAGCCAGCGAACAGAGGCAACACTGGAAAAGAATCATCAAAGGAACAAGTAATTGAAAACTTGTCTTTCCAGAGAAAAAGCTCTGACAATACACAATCTATTTACCAGTCTTTAAAAATATACTGTCCTTAGAATTTATGCCTGCCAACTGACAAACCAGTATTTCCAATGCTGGATCCATTAACTAACAGTGATAGATAATCGCCATGCAACATTCACCCGGATTCTCCTTGCACACAGACAGACCTACATGGGGACATGTATCATAACTCAAAAGACTGCTCACTGAGCACGGGGTGGCTCATGGACAGAGAAGGATAAACCAAAACTTTAATGGCATCCTCTTACAGTAACTGGATACAGCCATCTAAAAGTGCCTATCGCCGTACTAATGGCTCAAAAATGCTCAAATCCATTGGCAAAAGCTCACTGTAAGTTGGGGAGTGCTTGCACGGTCATTAGTCACAAGGGGCTCCTTGAGGCCACCTGTTCAAGCACTGAAGTCTGATGGACATTTGAATGGGTTATTATGTTAATTCAATCACCCAGTTTCTAGTCAGAGTCAAATCTTATAGGCCCAGAAGCAATTCTGACTAAAAATAAATAAATAAAATGCCCCATATTAGACCTTTCCTCTACGACATGTCACTTTTCAATTTTACACTCAGAGGACAAGCTTACTGCCATTATTATTGGGCTGTTATGGGACAATTCAGTGTAACCCCCTGTACTGACGATTTTCTCAAGAATTTGAAAAAAAAAAATTGAGGGGTTATTAGATGCCTATACATTGGAAGCTTTATAACCTGCCTATAAAAAAATGTGCATTTTATTTTCAATTTCCCTGAATCACCAACAAAAAGATGATCATCTAGTAAGTCACAGGGAATCTTCTCTATCCACCCAACTTCCAAAAAATATAATCATTACATGCACATATCCCTGTTTCCCTGGCCATCTGCCCCTAATTCCCTAGAGACTTACAACTGTTTTGTTTACCAAAGGGCTATGAGAATAAATTTGAAACTACAAATGAAAAACATGGATCCATGCATTGACAGAGATATGTACAAGTTACAGCCTGCAAACAAAGCTGTAATTAGAGGCAAATCAGTAGCACTTTATATAAGATCTCAAGCTCAGGATGCCAATTTTATAGATAAGGAAAGCACCGTGGCATACTGCTTGCCTGAAGGTCTCTCAGAGAGCAAATGGGAGAGCCTAGACCTACACCTGCCAGATTCTGAAGTTCACACTTCTTGTCAACATACCAGCTGCACTTCAAAAATAATGAAGACAGGGCGCCTGGGTGGTTCAGTCAGTTAAGCGTCTGCCTTCAGCCCAAGTCATGATCCCAGGATCCTGGGTTCAAGCCCCACATCAGGCTCCCTGCTCAGTGGGGAGGCTGCTTCTGTCTCTCCCTCTGCCCCTCTGCCCACCTGTGTGTACTCTCTCTCTCTCTCAAATAAATAAAATCTTTTAAAAAATAATGAAGACAAATTAAATAAGCATAATTTCATGGAGCTGAACATAAGCAGAGAAAAAAAATACCTAAGAAAATGAATACCAATTTTCAATTATATCATTCCAGAGAAAAGAAGCAAATCGAGTTCTTCTATATAAAAGACATGTTTGTCACATTGATTTGTCACAATAATATTGATTTGTGTTTATAAAACTATTTTTTTCCAACACACTTTGCCTGAAATTAGGACACACTAATTTATAACAGATGGTGACACTTGTTATTAACTTTTTTTTTTTTAAGATTTTATTTATTTGACAGACAGAGATCACAGTAGACAGAGAGGCAGGCAGAGAGAGAGAGGGAAGCAGGCTCCCCGCCGAGCAGAAAGCCCAATGCGGGACTCGATCCCAGGACCCCGAGATCATGACCTGAGCCGAAGGCAGCAGCCTAACCCACTGAGCCACCCAGGCGCCCCTTGTTATCAACTTTTAATCTAAAATACTTGATTTTTTCTGCTGAAAGTCTTTGGGAGAAGGGGTGGTGGAAAAAACAGGCAACCCAGGAACAGTTATGAAAAGAAATTGGGCCAAAATATGGAAGGCAAATGAGGAAGAGCAGGGAGAAAGCAGTGTAGATTTATTTTCCTGTTCATTATATTTTGATCAAAAGGAGATTGTTAGAATTGATCAATTTAAACCACTTTCACAACATATTTAGTCGTTTTACCTGCTAAGTCATTTTCTCCGGCTGTAGTTACCTATGATTAAAATACATAGTCAATGTTTCAGACCCAGAGAGATGAACTTTGAATTGATAAAACTGCTGCTCAGCCCACCTGTGTTAGGGAACAAACAAGGAATTAATGTTGTTAAACTCTGCCACCAAAGGACACCATGAGGTATATCATAAAGCAATGAGGTTTGAAGGTTCTCTTCCAGGCTGATAAAACAGCTTGTCATGAAGCCTCCTGTCATTACCATTTCGACTGCACACAAGCACACTTGTACTCAGGCGCACGCATGCACACACACACACACACACATACACACACCCCAACCCCCCAAAGGTGCTGGACTTCATCCAATATTTGCTGGGTAAACAGATTACAAATTCAATTCGGCTGGAAAACCATTTTCTCTCCCTTTTGAGACAGTTTAGTTTCTGAGAACGTGATTGCTGTTACGCTGGACTTAGGCCATGGGTCCTTAAGACAAATCCTTCCCAAAGATTCCCTAAATCATCTGAAGAAAGCATTTCACTCTTGGATTTCCACCCAGCTATTCCTTCAGCGTTGAGGGGTATTTAAAGCCTCAAACTCACATCATCATCGGAGGAAACCTACATAATATTATGATGACTAAGAGAAGATTTTACTCTTTAAATGCCAGCTGGTAACCAGCAAGATCTTTTGAACTTTACAGAGACAAGATTTGAGATTCTCAAAGGTTACAATGGGCTCCATTCAAACCATAATTATGCGCAGCTGAAGTAGACAAATGAGTCCTCCTTCTGGAGAAAGTTTAAAAAAAACCTTCACAATGAATTAAAAGTTCATAACAGCCTTAAAAATGACACCAGGAAACCTAGGGAAAGAACAAAAAATGCTTTGAGAGGTTAACCCCTGTATTTCTCCCAGAGTTAAAAATAAAATTAATGCAGAGGATGTGAGACTTCCATTTAACAAACTTTTCCAGCTCTATGGACACGTTCTGACTCACACTGATGGGAAAAGCAACTGGATTTGGGTAAACCAATAAACATCCATCAATCACATGGCACACGTTTAATTACTGACCTGGAATAGTTATATTAAAGTAAAATATCAAAATTAAGTTGAATATATTTTTGTTGAGTTTTAATTAGTCATTTTTTTCCTACCTTCCCTGGGGACAATTAAGTCTGACGTCAACTTTTTGGGGAGCTTTCTGAACACACCAGAGGCTCTTTACCACTGTTTCAAAGAACTCGGAGGACCCCCTCCCCCACCGCCATGAGGGAAGCTAGATTATCTGAAGTCCAAAAGAGGCCAGGCTATCAGTTTCTCATCCTAACAAGATCCAGCATGAAGATCCAAAGTACAAACGTGGGGTAAGGAGCTTAAATCACACCTTCTGATTCCATCTTGAAACAGCTACAGGTTTCCCCAGTTACGCATCTGCATGTGGTCACGTGGTGGAGAGCTACCAACGGATCTGAAGATACACGAATCACCACACATGCATCTGGGTTTCAGTTGGCTCTAGCTATTCTCGTAGGAAGCAGTGTTTTGTTTGATGTTGTTCTGTAGACTTTCAAGACTTGTATCTGGCAGGAAGGTTATGAGACACTCGGTTCTTGGTCATTAAAGTGAATGCTATGTGTTGCGACCAGATTCCATCCTTTAGGACTAAAGCACGTCACAGCACTGCTTAAATTAAGAGTTGCCTAGGGGCACCGAGGTGGTGCAGTAGCTTAAACTTCCAACTCTCGGTTTTGGCTCAGGTCACGATCTCAGCGTCATGAGATCAAGCCCTGGTTCAAGCTCTGGGCTCAGCATGGAGTCTGCTTGGGATTCTCCCTCTCCCTCTCCCTCTGCCCCTCCCATTCATGCTCTCTCTTTCTCTCAAATAAATAAATCTTTATTTAAATATATTTTTATAAAATTTTATAAAATATATTTTATAAAATATGTTTATTTTATAAAATATATTTATAAAATATATTTATAAAATTTTTAAATCTTTATTTAAATTTATTTAAATCTTTATTCAAATAAAGAATGAGAGAGATGCTTACCTAACCTACTACTTATAAGTAGGTCAAACAACTTAATATGTATTCAAGTCTTAATGACTTACTGCCCATCAGGTGCTACACTTTTCAATTCTTCAAAGACTGGACACTTAGCATCTTCCTTTGCTGTTTTGCATTGTTTCTCACATGCTACTTGCTTTTTCCCATACTGACAGCTGAAACCTGGTTTCGAAAGGAAAACTATCCAGGGTAGAAACTGTGAACTACCTTAAGCTTGTAGTTCCCTGCAGGGTTCCCGTGTATCCACTGGGGAGCCAGAGACACCTGGGGTGGCTTCTCAGTCAAAGAGTGCCATGCCTTAAAGAAGCACTCCGTGGGGGGCACCTGGGTGGCTCAGTGGTTTAAAGCCTCTGCCTTCGGCTCAGGTCATGATCCCAGGGTCCTAGGATCGAGTCCCGCTTGGGCTCTCTGCTCAGCAGGGAGCCTGCTTCCTCCTCTCTCTCTGCCTGCCTTTCTGCCTACTTGTGATCTCAGTCAAATAAATAAATAAATCTTTAAAAAAAAAAGCACTCCCTGGGCAGGCCAGATCTCAGGACTGTTGGGGTCAGAATGGGACCAAGAGGTATATTTAAAGTCAGAGGCCCTTGCCTCATCTGGGGACAATTCTAAAGGGTCATTCCAGTTTTCAAAGTCCCAGGAAGCCTCTGAGGCCTCCATAGTAGCCACACTGCCTTCTCCCTGGGCAGCTTCTCCCTGCCCTGGACTGATTCCCAGAACGTTCACCACAAATATTCTGCATGCTGGCCTGGACCTCGCCATGTGCCTCTCAGGAAACCCAACCTACGATAGTTACTTAAGATGAAACATTCAAAAATGCAAGAAAATCTTACACTCTCCAGCTAGACAACTGAAATTTTACTTCAAGTAATATTTATTTTTATGTATCATTTTTCAGTTTTGTCTGCGGCTGCATAAACACTCAGCAATTCGACTTCACTTTTTTCTTTCCCCTAAAAATCCAACAATTTCAAAAACAGCATTGCGTTAACTCCATTCCACAGCTGCTAGGATCTTTTGGAGTTTTATTTCAGTGGTGGGTAGACTGTCCATATGTCACACCTAACTGAGGCTACAATGTGCTTGTAGCTACAAAAAAGCCTCCATCCTTACTATGTTTTCCATGATAATTTTATCTACAGCAATGACACAAAGGCTTCTAAAAAGCTATCCTTAGAGATACAATTTATTTTAAACATACACAAAGGGAAGCCCCGTGAGGGGAGAAACCTGCCCCTCTCACCCCAGTGTCTACGGCAATGCCTGGCAAATATATTTGCTATTGAATAAAAGAAACACCGATAATCCAGTTTTCACACTATCTTTAAGGACGGTTACTTTTCTGCAATGTAAGTATAGGACAGAACTCATTAATCTCTCCCTAAAAGATCAATTGTGATTATTATGACATGTGGATATTTTAAAAACAAATCTCACCCAAACAGATGTGCTCAGCTGATGGGAAATGGCAGGAGGCCACCCCCAGGAATAGAGTAACATATCCATACTGTACCTTAGGGGCACATTTCGATGTTAAAAGTTAAGGAAATAAATAGTAATTTTTTTTTATTGCAGTCACAAGTACAGTACCATAAGCTGGTGAATCCAAGAAATGACTGCCTATAAATTTACGATATGTTATGAGCACTGTTTTAAATAGCCATGAAGCAGGTGTCTGCTGGAGACTTGCACAAAGCGAAGAGGTTCATAAAAATATAAATGAACAGTGCAACTCTGTCTTAGATCTAATAATTTAAGATCTGACAGGACACATGGTTTTACTTTTAATTTGAAGAATATACTAGATCGCACCAACCACTACTATAATAATAATTACACACACTCTATCAATTTGTCATAATAACTAATAAAGTAAGACGGACTGTTGTGTTATTATTATTGTTATTATTAAAGTTATTCTGAAGAAAAAGGCAAAAGCTGGATAGATAAGGCTTAAAATTAATTTTAACCAGAATGAGAAAATTGTCATCAAGTTTGTCTACTAAGAAAAGGAGTAGAAACTGATTCCCTTGCAAGGATGGCCAGTGGTTGAATTAAATCAGTTAAGGATGGGGTGCCTGCGTGGCTCAGTCCATTGAGCAGCTGGCTCTAGATTTGGGCTCAGGTCATGTTATCAGGGTCCTGGGGTCAAGTCGCATGTGGGGGCTCTGTGCTCGGCAGGGAGTCTGCTGAACTGTTCTCTCTCTCCCTCTCTCTTTGCCCCTCCCATCCCTCGTGCTCATTCTCTCTCTCTAAAATAAACTTTAAAAATCTTAAATCAGTCAGTCAGAAAGGGTAGAAGCACCTGGGTAGCTCAGTTGCTTAAGCAAGGGACTCTTGATTTCCACTCAGGTCATGACCTCAGGGTTGTGGGACTGACACCTGCGTCAGGCTCTGCACTCAGCACAGAGCCTGCTTAAGATTCTCTCTCTCCCTCTGCCCCTCCCACACTATGTGCATGTGTACACGTTAGCTCTCTTTGTCAAAATAAATAAAGAAATCAGTAAGACTAGTAGGCACAGAAGTATCTAGTACCTAATTCTACAAAGAGCTACAACCACATGCAATTTTATATCTAAAACCTGAAAAATGAACTACTTACCACATTGAGTTTATGTGGTCACACACAAGCATCTAGTAGGGGATTGCTTCAAATCAGACAGGAAAATTACAGGAAGAAAATAAGAAGTTCTTACAAGGGAAACTGGGGTAGATCCCAGGGCTACTGGAAAGTAAAAATTCACATCTCCATCTGCCTCCATTTCATTTCTTGCCCCCACCCTCAATTTTTGTATTGTGTCCAGAAGAGAAAATATTCCAAGTAAAGTGGCAGAATAGCAGCTTTCTTCCCATCCTAATCGCAACTTTAAAATCCTTTTTTGCACCACGGAAGATGTCTCCAACTTGGATGGTTGGCAGGTGCCAACGACGTTGTACTGAACACA
Source organism: Neogale vison (assembly GCF_020171115.1). Taxonomy (NCBI): domain Eukaryota; kingdom Metazoa; phylum Chordata; class Mammalia; order Carnivora; family Mustelidae; genus Neogale; species Neogale vison. Next base: position 180,275,430 of record NC_058101.1, read on the forward strand.
GGATTTTATCCACCTCTCTAGGAGGATGCGAGCCAGCATTTCACAGTCACCGACCTGAGTGTGACTCTCCTCATCTGCCTGGATGACTCAGCTTCCCCCAAGACCTCCCTTATTGGGTTTAATGTTCAGATTAAATGAAATAATCTACTCAAGTGCTGAACACACACCATGCTCAATAAATAAATCAGGAGTGGGAATAGGAGTACGAACCCAGCAATGGCAGAAACCGTAACAGGATGTGCCTGGCATTGTGCCAGCCAGTGGGGGTTAAAAATCCAACAATCCTGCTTCTTGGTCTGTGTAACTTTATATTCCATTGGGAAAGATAAATGAGAAAACTAAGCAAAAAGGTAAGTAATGCAGGAATACATGTATAGTACATAAAATAAGTGGAACACAGGAAACAGAAATTTTGCAGAGACAGTCAAGGTGGACAGCATGGAAATGGAGGCATTTGAGCTGAGTCTCCAAGAATGAGTGAGCACATGGAAAGGCCAGTTTGGAAAGAAGAGAGCACACCCCAGCTTTAGAGGCATGAAAAAAGACAACTGTTTAGGGCCATTTGGGACCTGACTAGATCTGAGGATATTGGGTCACTATGGACCGGAGCCAGGCTATGAAGAGGTCCAGAAGTTGCTTTATGAATTTCGCCCTCTAGGTTAGTGGCAGCCAAACTTAATCTCACTATATGCCTTTTTCTCGTTATAATTTTGTTAATAGACTCCTAATAAATGTACCTTTATTAATACACAGTGATATTTCACCATTATCTACATCATTTAACTGTGAGACCTTGTATAAGACACTTCTCCATGATTTCCAGGTGGAATTAATGACAGTACCTTTTTCATACGGGTGGTATGTGGATAAAATGAGTTAATATGAGCAACATTTTTAGGACAGTACCCAGAATCTACAAGTTCTAAATACAAGTTAGCTACTATAATACTATTATTAAAAAAATGTATCAAAACAGAAAATACTGGGCGCCTGGGTGGCTCAGTGGGTTAAGCTGCTGCCTTCGGCTCAGGTCATGATCTCAGGGTCCTGGGATCGAGTCCCGCATCGGGCTCTCTGCTCAGCAGGGAGCCTGCTTCTCTCTCTCTCTGTCTGCCTCTCCATCTACTTGTGATTTCTCTCTGTCAAATAAATAAATAAATAAAATCTTTAAAAAAAAAAACAGAAAATATTAAAAAATTAGAAAACCTGAAATATTTTTAAGACATATCATTTTATTAAGAGCACAAAAAGTTTTGATATCACAAAGTATCAATGGTTAATATCTTTAGCAAAAGAAATGTGATTGAACATACTCTGATATTTGTGATTAGCTTGGTTTACCTGGTGCTGAAGGAATTCATGGCTGTGATTCCAAATTCTATTTATCACTAACTAGATGATGGCCCTTAGAATCACAACAGATCTCCCAGGAAAACAAGGTGACCAAAAGAAGAGTTACATGTCCACGTGTACTCACAAGTAGTTTAATCACCCTTCAGTTGAAAGCCACTGAAAATGTTAACTGTTGGAAGACTTTAAAGTAGGTTTATAAGTTCTGCTTCTAAGTTTTCTAAATGAATAGATATAGAAATTTCTAGGGAACATAAACAGTACTTGATAACAAAATATAAATTAAGCCATTTCCAATGTCTCATTTTCAAATGGTCTGTAGTTTATTTTAAAAATCACTCAGTTTTTACGAGAAACATCATATATGGGGCACCTGGGTGGCTCAGTCGATTGAGTTTCAGACTCTTGGTTTTTTGTTTTTTGTTTTTTTTCATATTCTTGGTTTTGACTCAGTCAGTTGAGCACTCTGGCTCAGGTCATGACCTCAGGGTCCTGGGATGGAAACCTGCATTGTCAGGCTCTGTGCCCAACGGAGAGTTTGTTTAAGGATTTCTCCCTCTCCCAGTCTGGCTCATGTTCTCTTTTTCTCTCTCTCAAATAATAAATCTTAAAAAAAAAAAAATCAAATATAATTTTTCAAAAACTTTGCAGAGAATCTAGTGAGACTCTCTTGTCACCACAGAAAAGGTTAGCAAACTTGGAACCATCTTCTTTTTAGGAAAAAAAAAAAAAGATATTCGTCTTTTAATCTGACAACTCTTTAGGTTACTTTGCTTAAGATAACCAGAGAATCTCCACATGGCTCCAAAGTGTTCACAGTCATTTCCCAACTCATCACAAAATACTGTCAAGATTCTACAATAATTTAACAAGTTCTATTCTCTCATAAAATAAGGTATATCAATGCAACATGCTATTCAGTGTGTCGCTCTAGTTTAGGGTTCTTAACTTTTAGAGTTTTATCTTGAAGGATAGACAAATCAACTTCCTCTAGGTGGTTTCTCATTAAACGTACTCTGAAAAAAATCATTTTTATCGCCATCAACATGGCTACTCCACCAGTGATTAGACTCACACAGATGTGTTGCTTACACTTGAGATTTATCTTCTCTGACTTTCTTTTAATGGCTCATCAAAAGAAAAATTCAGTCCTTGTGACAGATTTGTCCATGTTCCCCAGTACAGTGATACTCTTCCCATCTAAAGGTGAGGGCTGTGTCCCCTTCCTTGCAATTTAGGTGGGCTGGTTGACAGCTTGAATCTACACCATGTAACAGAAATGACTTCTGAAGTTAAGTTGTAAAATTCTGTCTTCAGTCAGGTTCCTTTGTCCAGTTCTCCTGGAACCCTTGCCCTCTGGAGGCTTGGTTTTGGAACACTTTCTCTGAGCACCTAGCTGCCTTGTGGTGGGAAGCTCAGCCACAGAGAAAGGCCACATGTATGTACTTCTGACCTACCAGGTATATGAGTGAAGAAATTTCCAGATGATTCCAATCCCGACGGTTCTTGTCACTTTTATAAGAATTCAAACACATCCTTACTAGGACCCCAGACATCATGGAGCAGAGACAGGCCACCCTCCCTGCACCTTCCTCAACTTCTGACCTATAGAATTCACAGAGCATAATAAAATGGTGGTTGTCTTATGCCACTAAATTTGGGAAGGTTTATCATACGATAGTCGTTGGGACAGATCTTTATATATTTCACTATTAGAACATAATCTAACAAACAACATAACTTCTGAGATGTTGAAACTTCTGTACTTCTACCTAATTATGTAACAAACTTCCCATGTGGTGAAGTTTCTAATACTTGTTCCTTGAACGCTTTGATATTTTTTTACCCACCTTTCCAACAGTAATTGTCAGCAGAGGAATGCATTTCACTTGAATGCCATAATGTTTGGGGCATACTACTTCATCCATTTTTACCAAGGAAAGGGAAATAAACTTTTTTTCCAGTAGTATCTAGCCAATTACCTTTTGGCCTAAAGAAGCCTCAAATAAGTTCCTAAGCATTTGCCATCAAAAACAGTGAAATTTTATAAACTACTGCACTGAATGCTGATTTTAAAACACACTGAGGGGGGGAAAAAGAGGTCTGTCCTAATGCCCTGAAGGCTGGTTTTCTTATGAAAAGTTTAAACAGGCACAGTCAGAAATATGTAATTAGCTCTCGAATAACCGGCACTCAACTTGAACAGTTATCAACATATAGCCCATGTTTTCTTGTCTTTATCTCCACACACTTCCCCCACAGTCCCAGGGCATTTTGATGCTAATCCTGGATATCATATCATTTCCATAGGCATTTCTGTATGCATCTCTAACACAGGGGTCAGCAAACTACAGCCTGCAGGTCAAATCCAGCCTGCTGCCTGCTCTTACAAATAAAGTTGTCGCCTGGGTGGCTCAGTGGGTTAAGCCGCTGCCTTCGGCTCGGGTCATGATCTCAGGGTCCTGGGATCAAGTCCCGCATCGGGCTCTCTGCTCAGCGGGGAGCCTGCTTCCTCCTCTCTCTGCCTGCCTGCCTCTCTGCCTGCTTGTGATCTCTGTCTGTCAAATAAATAAATAAAATCTTTAAAAAAAAAAACAAAGTTTTATTGGAACACAGCCATACTCATTCATTCACTAATGGATTGTCTACAGTTGCTTTCATTGACAAGAGTTAAGTTTCTGTGAGCAAACCTATGGCTTCAAGCCTAAGTAGAGTGAGGCCAAAAATGTTTACTATCTGGCCCTTATTCAGAAAAAGCTTGCCAACCCCTGCTCTAAAAGATAAAGTATTAAAAAATAATAATGAAAGGAAAGGAAAGGTAACATAACATGCCTTACTAGTCATTACAGTCCCATACTTAGATTGATAATATGGAAATAGCTTCCCTCTATGATTAGGTAAGAGTCTGAATATAAATATAAATATAAATATAAATATAAATATAAACTAAAGGCAGGATTTATTATTCACTGTAGTCAAATAAGGTCACTTGAAAATGATCTGGCTGACATTCTGTCAAACCTGATTTGATTGTTACTGTTTTTCCTCACAATTCAGAACACAGGGAGCATGCACTCAGACCTGAAAAAGCACATCACTCTTGTTTTCTTCTGGTTTCATCTGCGCTTGCCTCATTAGCACTATTTTCAAGGTACTGTTTGTTTGCAGGAATAAACATGATCCATCTGCTCATTTCATATCTATGAGTTAAGACAAGAACATGCCTTAGCAGTCCCCGGGAGCCCTGCAGGTTGTGTCGACCCCGCTTCCCCCCAGCCCTTCATGTGCCACGGGACGGTCCTGCTGTAGCCTGAATGGGCAAAGGAGCCAATTTGTGTCTTATATATTTTAAGGACGTAATACCTTTGATGATTTTCTAGATATAAAGTTAGATGTCTGACAAAGCTTGGGACAGGGACCACGGATAATCACAATATATATTATAATTATATATATATTATATTATATATATAATCAAGTACATACAAAGGCACAATATTCTCTGTGCCTTTGTATATACTTGAAATATTTCACAGGAAAACCTATGTTGCTCCTGCACAACAAGAGATCTTCTTGCAAACTCCACTTCGAAGGCTTGTGCGGGAATTTTATCCCTCCGTTCACGTGCACTTAAAACATCTGCAGTGCCCGAGCAAAGAGATCAATGAATTGATAAGCTACAGCTTGTGCTGTCGATTTAGTCTGTATATTCTGTGGCTGGATATAAATGAGCCCATGCTTTCACTCCCCAAAATGTCACCGTCCCTTAAAAATCACATGACCTGCTTTGATTAAATTTTCCCCTGGACCAAAAAGAAGACCCATGTAAGCCCTGTCTCAGAAAAACACAAAGTGTTTTGGGTTTTTTCTGGGAAGTACATTAAATTGAATATTGGTATTAATTACTGCCCCCCCCAAAAAGCCACATGCAAATATTATTTTCAGATAAATTTGTGGCAATTTTAAACCAGTGGCGTTGGTATCCAGTACAGAAGGAAAGAATGGAGTTATTTACTCTCATTTGTCAAATGAGAAGGTTACAGGCTAGGAAATTTGCTGACAGCCAGCCACAAGCCAAGTCGGGGGTCAACCATGTATCATCCAGGAGGATGGGAAGAATAGAAAACATCAAGCACGTCACTCTCTCACTCCTAAGGTCAGTTTGCGGGTTTGGTTTGTTTTCTCATATCTACTCTTACTGTTATCAAGGCTTAATAGTCAGATGCTCTTCTAAAGTCTAAAGTCGTAATGTGTGGAGACAAAGCCACAGATTTGGAGTTTCATCACCACTAGGTTGAATGAGAAAGCCCGTTACTAATTAAAAAGAAAAATGACAATTTATTAAGTCTCTGTGATGTGCTGCAGAGATGAATAAGACACAATCTGCTGGGGTGCCCAGGTGGCTCTGTCGGTTGGGCAGACATCGGCCTTTAGCTCAGGTCATGATCCCAGAGTCCCAAGCATCGTTGTGCTCCCCGCACAGTAGGGAGTCTGCTTCTCCCCGTCTCTCACCCAGCTCATGCTCTCTCTGGCGTGTTGCTCTCTCTCTCAAAATAATAAATAAAATCCTTAAACACACACACACACACACACACACACACACCTCTCTCAAATAAATAAAATCCTTAAACACACACAATCACTTAAAGTTTAGTACAAACTTACGAGAAACAGGCACTCTATTCATTTCAACTTAATACAGCAAATGCCAAATTTTAACTACTGGCTTCAGAGAGGAGTGATTCATTCCGCTCTGTGGAATTATTAGAAGAATTTCCAGTGGGGCTCACCTTTGAAATGGGCTTAGAAGACGAAGTAGGAGTTCACCAGCCTGACAGAAAGGTCAGGCAAATTTGTGTCTTGGAAAAAAAGCATATGCACAGCTGCAGAGCTGGGAAAAGTTCAGGGAATGTTTTTGTGATTGAAGTGTAAAGTACACGGTAGATGAAACCAGAAGAGTCACTGAGGCCAAATGGCATTATGAAGGAATGTATACTTCCGTTGAAAGGCACCGGAGAACTGCTTTCCACTGGTGCGGGGGAGGGGAGGGAATAATAAAAATGAGGCTTTTAGAAGTAGATTCCTGGTAGAATGGTTAACGGAACTATGGGACCTGGGAAGGTGGCCCAGTCTTGCTCCAGTACCTAATATTACAAAGATTCTACCTTGAATTTATTAAGTGATTGTTTTTTCTAGGTCTATAAATCATTTTGGCAAACAACACAGTTATTTTAAGCATTTTGCTGAGAAAGGAAATTTCTAGATCAAGGAATCTCCCCACGAGGGGGGCACTGTAATGTGGAGCTGGGACGCCAGCAATCTGAGCTCCCAATCCCAGGAACCAGAGCTCACCCTGTGCTTTCCAACGAAGCCCTTCTGAATTCTTTCAATACAATCTTAGCTCTTCTGATTTGGGTAAAATTCTATTTCCTGCCGAATACAATGTTTTAAATTTAACTATGCTTGAAAAGGCGCTTTTTTGTTTCCTCCTTTTTAAGCTGGTATGGCTGTGTTCAATAGTTAAGTAAGCTTTTAAATCATTTCAAATTGAACCTAATATAAAAGGCCAAATATTTAAGAAGCCAGGGCTGTCTATTGGGCAAATATTTACACAATCTTTAAAACATTCAATATTTATTCACCCAGCCATAATTGTCGTTTCCAAGACATGAGTCGATGTAAATACATGCTAACTGGAAACAGGGGGAAGAAACAGCCGTGGAAGAGAAGCAGCTCTTATCCTGGTAACTCTCCTGGCTTTGAATGTCCTGGAGTTTAATAGACTACAACTGAAGTATTTTTTAATTTTAAAAAGTCCCACTATCATCTCTTACTAATTGCACCTAAACCCAGACCCCTCCCCTCAGGACTGTTAAAACTTACTGTGCAGGTACAAAAGTTTAACCCTGTGCCACCGCCTGCCATGGTCCCCTTACATCATGAAGGAAATCTGGAGAGTTTTCACTGCTGTACCCTGGAGGTATTATTTGTAAAGGTCAATAAAAAGAGATCAAGAAACCCAGGTAGCTATAACGAGCCCATTTTTATTTTTGCTAGCACTGGTTTTATTTAATAGCATCAGATATATTCTTGCTAGAGATATATTTGGCTTCCAACACTGGGGGGAAAAAAAGTAGCTGAAGAGCTTAATTAAAAACATCCTCCTTCCAAACCTACCAGCAAAATGAAATTTCTAAACGCTCCCTATTATTCAGCACTAGGAAACAATAACACAGAGCACTTGGGATTGCTCCCATCAGAGTTAAGAAAATATGTCTGAAAACCGTTGCTCCCCCCATAATAAGAGCAAGTCCATATTTTGCACCAGCAACGAGCCTCTGTTAGGCATACACACGTGCACACATGCACACACGAATTATTGTGCAGCCAGGTTATGTTTCCCTTAAAAGGAAGGGTACAAAGATGAGCACAGAGCCTCCACTGAGGGATAGCTCTAGCTGGCTATAGCATAATAAACTGCTGTTTACCTTTCGGATTCTATTTATGCCACATGCACATTGTTCATCATTATTAAATGATCCTTTTTTATCTTTCTATGACAGTTACATATTTTAACAGGTGACAGTTTGCCTTTATAAGCAGCAAAACACTGGTTTATTAGTATGCTTGTGTGGCATAAAATAGAGTTCATTTTTTACTGAAATAACTGGAGGAAAGAAACATCAATTGTGCACAGTTCTGAATAGCTCAATGGGTATAGAAGCTACTGGCAATAAATTAAGATAGGTTTGCTTTATTTATGAGTCTTAGGTATTCCTTCACAGTTGCTACTGTGCATGAATTTTAAGTGGCCCTTTGACGGGCAAGTCCATATGAAGCAGAATCATAAACTCCTACCCAGTTTCACAATTAATTGCTTCTCTGTAGTAAACTCGAGGAAGAGTGTAACTCGACCACTCAGAACATTCTCCCTGTCTCCCGACTACAGCAGTGCAGGCTGTCTTAGAAGAGAGAGGGAAAAGGAAAGAGAGGAGAGAGAGAGAGAGAGACAAGTGTCAGAGTCATGGTAATACCACCGAGTCCCTGAAATGGCAGAAGGTGTTGCTTATCAGCTTTAGATTCTAGCAAACCCCAACCCAACTCATTCTGCAAACGGCCAGTGATGTCCTGGGTGTCTTCTTGCAATGAGGAGGGTCTGGGGCAATTCCTTGGCCTTAATGCTGTGGTCCCCGGGGACCCAAAGGAAGACACCATTTCCCGCAAATAGCATTTCTGAACCTCAACCGCCACAAACCTCCTAGGCCATTGTTCACGTGTGAATTCGATAATAAACATAAATAAGTAAAACTGTGCCTGCAGATAACACCTTGTCGTACGCGCTTTGGGGAGAAGGCAAACAGCCCATCCGGCACAAAACGCCGACAGCCAGCCCTGCCCGCCGAGCCGGAGTTAGTAGATCATTCTGATGGCTGCTCGTGGTAAGCACCTCATTGGGTAAAATATGGCCCTTTCGCATGACGGACACCCCAGAGGTGCCTACCGCGCACAGGTGTGGTGTGGAGGGAAGATAATGGGCCCGGCTGGTGGCTCGGTTATTTGTTTCTTACCTGACATGTGAACTGTTCTCTCTGCATTGTCGAGGAGGCATAACTACACCCGTCACTCTGAAGGCAAAACTCACTCAGGAATGCCACTGCCACCTTCCTGATGGTTATGCTTTCATTCTCCGGGGTCAGTGATTTGGCAAATCAGTGCCGAGGAAGGAAGCAGGTGTGTCCTCCATTAAAATTCCGAGGGACACACTTATTTTATCTCGGCATGAGCCTGGGCACGGGGGAGGGGCAAGGATAAGGGCTCTTTCTTCTCCAGTAAGTTAAAAAGGGGGAAAATTTAAAAAAAAAAGAAAAGAAAAAGAAAAAATCCTAGCAACAGAGAAAGCAGTCATTAACTCTCCCAAATACGCATCCCTCCCTCCTTCTCACCCTCCTTCCCTCGTCTACCTTTTTAGCGGCGTCCACACACACACACACACACACACACACACACACGGGCCCGGAAGATATGTCTTATACATGTTTTCATTACAGCACTTAAAAAAAAAAAAAAAAAAAGATCAGTCAGCTTTTTGCACTCTTCTCTCTCGCTAAAGTTGCTTCTGCCCTTTGAAAATATGAAAGCCCTTGAGTGATTTTATATTTTCAAAGGGTAAAAGTGCTAAAGAGCACTTCTCTATTTCAGAGAGGAGGAAAAAAAGTAAATCTGTCTGCCTCAAGTGTTCACTTGGAAAAGGTAAAAATGAACTACCGACGTGATGGGGGGGGCAGCCACAGTACCCGGACACGCGGCACTCGGGGAGTCCGACGCTGGAAAACACAACCTGAGGCACTGCCTCCGCCCAAACCTTTGTGGCAAGTCTGAAGGGAGCAACACTTCTGGAACTACTATCGCAACCTGCCGACTTAAAATCCATCACTCAGCCCGGGTGTCAGTTCCTCCGGGTACACTCACACTTCCAAGGCTGGGGGGCAGGTGGGCAGGTGTGGTTTCCAACACTGTGGTTTCTTTTCCCACAGTGCCCTGTAAGGTTTATTCTGCCATCCCCCTCGTGAGACTGTAAGACTCTTGATGGCAGTTGTAATAGTTCTTATTTCTAGATCCCCGTTCCCAACACAGTAACTCAAATACAGTAGTCCTAGTAATAAATATGATTATGTATCAGAATTATTTTTAAATACTTTGGTTGTATTAATTAATCCTCGGAATACCTCTATCACTTATCCCCATGTTACAGGTAAGAAGACGGAAACACAGAGAGCTGAAGCCATTTTCCTATGGCCACACAGCTAATAAGTGCTAAAAACTGAATTCTAGGGTCACCTGGATGGCTCAGTGGGTTAAAGCCTCTGCCTTAGGCTCAGGTCATGATCCCAGGGACCCGGGATTGAGCCCCGGATAGGGCTCCCCGCTCTGCAGGGAGCCTGCTTTCTCCTCTCTCTCAGCCTGCTTGTGATCTCTGTCTATCATGTAAATAAATAAAATCTTTAAAAACTGAATTCAAACTCAAATGGTCTGATTCGAGCTTTATCACTATTCTTCACTGCCTGTCAAAAATAATGTATGCATACAGTAAACATACTCAATTGTTTTTTGGGAGAATTAAAAAATTCAGATCATTTACAATATGCATGATCCCAAAAGAGCTCATTTAACATCTTCCAATTTTGTTTCCTTCTCTGCAATCTCAGTTTCCTCCTTTCAAGAACTAAATAAAAAAAGGCCCTGCAATCTGGCTAGCACCACACATGGGTGTTGAATACACGTCCATTCTCTTGCCCAAATACCACCCGCCAATGAGACGAATTCTCGTAGTGAGTCTCAGGCAATAAAAGCCCAGTTGGAAATGCAGGCAACTGATTTTTACCTGAGGTGATCATTTGGTCTATAATTAATATTACCAACTATTATCAGTTCTACATCAACGCAAGTACCATCTTTGCCCAAAGCAAGGTCAGTCATACATAACGCAAACTCCGTGGCAGAGAGCTTACTATTGCAATTTTCTCTTAGTGCACAGGAAGCATCGACCCCGAAACAGCAAGGACCATGTAAGTTAGGGCCCAGTCACTATCCAGCAGGAGATGTGGGCTTACAGGACCAACAGAGCCCCAGAGAGCCAGCCTCCTTCATGCTTGCTGTATCCACTACCAAAGAGGAGAACAGGGCTGGTGTTCAAGGACATTTACATATTAGGAAAAACTATAATCAATAAACTGCTGATACGAGAGACAACAGCCAAGGACAGAACCAAAGGATAGAGCCTAATACACATTCACTTAGGGAAGGGGTGCCATATCTGGTAACTAAGAAATGGCTGGGAAAACTAACCACAGCTGGCTTACACAGGAGTGTTTTATCCAAAGAATCTCAGACACTCGTGTGAATCTTCATCATAAAGTTGGAAGGCACCTTGATAGGATGCAGAAAAGCCTACATGTGTTAGAGCTAACCTGACCTGGGCTCAAATCCCCCCCAATCCACTGTTACGAGTATGGCCTTGGGAAAGTACACTTGAGTTTTAACTTCCTTATTTGGAAACAAGTAATAATGCTTACCCGACAGAGTTATTGCAGGAATTAAAGCATATATATATATAACAACCACTTACCATACTGAACCATACTGAACGGCACACGTAGCTGTCAGTCCCATGATCACATACAGTTAGCAAGCCAGAGCTCCATTAACACACAAATATTCATTGTACTTAGTAACCACTCATCCATTCATCTATTCGTTTATTCCTTGAATTACTAAAATGTGCCAAACCCCAAGTATATGCAAAGATTCAGAAAACAACCAGCCTGCCATCGAGGTGTTTTATATGGAAACATAAACAGGCATTCAACTCACTACACAGATGACCACCAGCTATGAAACTCTGATACCATCACAGATATGCACACATTGGGGAAAACATTTGTGTAGATTAGGAAATTCAGCAGCTCTCATTTTGGAGGTCAGGATTTTAGCTAAGGGAGGTGGTGGTGCTGGTGAGGGGAGAGATGCATTGAAAACATGTTAAGGCACACATTGCCAAAAAATATGGTCTTCAGATTTTTATTTTCTACATCTTAATTACTTCAGATGCATTTTATTGACAAATCAGCTTAAGAAGAAAGTAAAAAAGGCACTTGTTAAAGACTAACTGCTCTAATCTTCATTAATTTTACCTATGACGATTCCATAATTCTTTCTAGCAAAAAAAAGAAAAAAATACAGAACCTGACTGTATGTATTGCTGATTATTCCCGGCTACCGAGAGATAGACTTCACCACAACTGAGACAGCCTGCATACACGTAAGAACAACATATATTCCAAACAAATGTATCCCTATTTATCGCAGTCTACCATAGTTAGAAGCGCTCTTATTAGCTAAGGTCTGACTCATCCTGATGCTGAGATAAAATCCATACATGGTAACGTACCAGGTATAGAAAAAGCATCCTTCAAAGTTGTCTTGGGAAAGTTAAAAAGAACAAAAACTGCCATTCTGAATGTCAAAGCAGTAACCAAATCACATACCATCCTCATACTGAGAGATTAAGAAATGATTTGGTGGTCTTCTTTCGAGTCAGCTCAACGAACACAAAGCACTACTATGGAAGTTCTCCGGAGACATTGCTGTCAAGGGCCTTGGGCTGCTGCAGTTACGATGGGTGTCCAGAAGCTCTGGCCTGTGTTCGAAAAATAACAAATACGTGCTGTTCTCACATTATCCAAAGCACTGAAGGTATGTCACAGGGAGAATCAGAATCTGCTACCGAGAAGTCAACATTCTGAAAAGATAAGAACAGAAGAACTGAAGTATTTGGTTTAGTATTCAGTTAACTGGTTGTTCCTCTTTCAAAATGGTAGAGACAGAGAGGAACAACAGGGATTTACAGACTAACTAACAGAAGCACTGTGAGGAATACGGCTTCTACCTGGAGAATTCCCCTGAGTGATTATTTTTTGCGTCTCTACTGGGATTTTGTTCTCCTTAATACTTTCCTATATTTTCAGATTTCTTCTAATAAACACATACTTTCAAATTTAAGGGAAAAAAGACTTGCACCTAAAAGAACCACTCAGACTAAGTACAGTTAAGCTCCCCTGGGCTCCCTAGTTGCACTAATCTAACCATTTAGCCGATTCGTGACTTCCAGGATGGAAAAGAGAACGCCACCTCCTGAAACTCCCACCGCCAGCCCTGCTGGCTCACGCACTTAGCCTCTCAATGTTCTCCTGCCTGGAAGCTTCCAGCAGTGGAGGAGACACTCAAGAGTTCACCTTCATGACTTACAAGTAACAGCAAGGTGGAATGCTCACTCCAGAACTGTAACCACTGCAAGGCCATCCCTTGAACCAAAGCATTTCGTAGCTGGTACCCCCCTTATTTCCACTTCTTTTCCTATAACTGTCCTCTTTTGAAACTTCAACTCAAATGCCTACGATCCTTAAGTTCTCTTCTGATTATACAGATTCCAAATATACAGCATCATTCACTAAGAGACCCAGCCTACTTTTAACCCAGCAAAGCTTCCCTAACGTGGGACCTTTGTTTTTTGTTTAAGGGTTTATTGATTTGGGGCGCCTGGATGGCTCAGTGGGTTAAGCCTCTGCCTTCGGCTCAGGTCATGATCCCGGGGTCCTGGGATTGAGCCCCGCATCGGGCTCTCTGCTCAGCAGGAAGCCTTCTTCCCCCTCTCTCTCTGCCTGCTTGTGATCTCTCTCTCTCTCTGTCAAATATATAAATAAAATCTTTAAAAATAAAAAAAATTTTAAAAAAAAAGAGTTTGTTGATTTGACAGAGAGTGAGAGAACTTGGAGAGAGAGCACAAGCAAAGAGAGCACAGAGAGGGAAGCAGGCTCCCTGCTCAGCAGGGAACCCCATGCGGGACTGGATCCCAGGAACCTGAGATTGTGACCCGAGCCGAAGGCAGAGGCTTAAGCCACCGAGCCACCGAGGTGCCCCAACGTGGGACCTTTGTATACTTACACCAGGTTCTTCAGCTAATTTAGGCTAGCATGATAACAGCTAACTTGTGGAAGTGTGTTATCATTCCCATACATTTTGTTAGAAGGAGTAACACAATGATTCTATCACAATGAATTATACACCAAAATGGTGGAATGGCAGAACATATTTATAAGCTCACGTAAAAGTTTTGGTTGTTGCCTGCCTGGTGCTGCATTCAGAATATCTTGGAAACCTAATATATTCCAAACACGGCCCTGTGTTAGGTGTTGAGAAGATACAGTACAACAGAAAATTGCCTTTTGACCTCAGGTGGTAAAAATCAAGAGCAAGAGAGACTTATACATATTTAAAAAAACCAGAATATGGTCTGATTGGTGCAGTATCAGAAGTGATGTCAAGTTATGGAAACACAGTATTCAACAAAAAGAAGTTAAACTCTAGGAGTAGGGAAGATTCATGGATAGTGAATTAAGGATCGAGCAGAATGTATTTAATTACATTCAGAAAGGATTTCCTAAGCACAACCCAAAGGAGCTAAGCATAATAAGACTGAAAACACTGATTACATTAAAACTGAGATTAAAGTTCATGAGAAAAATAACAAAGTATTCAAGTTATTAGAATATACCATAAAGTAAGAAAAAACAAAAACAAAAACTAGAAGAAACTTCAATCACACATAACACATTAAGGATTTTATATCTATAAAACATGTATGACACATATACACTCAAAACTACTACAACTGAGTAAGCTACAATCATAGGGAAAAAATGAGCAGAAGACTTGAGTAGGTGTTTTGTAGAAGAAATATAAATGGCAATGAGATATATGAAGAATGTTAAACTTCATTAGCAATCAGAAATATGAAAATTAAGTCCGTGTGGAGATAATCATATTGTAACCCACTCAAAATGAGCAGAAACCTCCAGGCCTATTAATATCCAATGGTAGCTGACGGGAAATGATGAGAACTTACATTTTGCTGAAAAATGATGTGGCATCGTCCGGAAAATTTAACACGCTCACACTCTAGGTCTTAGTAATCTCCTCTCAGATAGGTAAGAAACACTTAAAAATGGGTACCAGGAGCCATGCCTAACGAAGTTCCTGGGAGCACTTTTCATAAGAGAAAAAAGAAAAAACTTGAACAAGCCCAAATTTCACTGACGGCAACAACATAAGTCAATTACGGTTGAGTCACACTACGGAATATTGTATCTGAGGGAAGTGAACCAACGGTATGTGTAATAACAGAGATGAAACACAATCTTGTCGTGACAAACGACTGCTGAGAAATATGTAGACTCTAATTTAAATACTTCTCAAGAAGAAGCAGAAGTAAACTGTGTCTGTGTCGAAGTACATACATATTTGTTGAAGCTGTTTTTTGTTTTTTTTAGAAACAGAATGTGAGCCACGATTGCTTGGGCAGAAGAACCCAAGCGGTGCATTATGGAAGAAACACACATGTTGACAGTTACATGTCGACCGTGCCCTGCTTCTTACGCGTGGTGCTAAGTGGACAAATACCCAGTTTAATTTGATTTTTTTTAAATCATTCATATAAAATGTCTTACAGTTTGTATTTGAATTCACAGACCAATAAGGAACCACTGGCAGTTGTGAACAGGGCAGTATTATTAGAAATATCCGTGTTCAGAAGAGTTCCTACACCAAGATGCCTGGAATGGCAATGGCGTCCCCACCTACTCTGCGTCAACAACAGTGGTGCTGCCTGGTACTTTGCCCAACACTGCAGAAGGAGCTACACTGCCTATATCCTTCAGACACCAAGACTAGTAAAAAGATATTAATCCGTTCATAAATAGGACCACTTATCCGTTACATCATGGGCCTAGAAGATGTTCGGTAACATTTCAAGGGGATAGGAATCTCTGTCTGTGGGCCCTGTGCTTTTGTCCAGAAGGGAAAATTGGTAGAACCTCCAAACCTGGGTTCTTAATACCTAATCCCTCTCAAATAATGTCATCCCTTTTAGTAATACCCCAGCTGTCCCCTCCTAGCAGAAGTCAGGCTCCCAAAGGCTGAAATGTGATGTGCCAGCATCCAGCTTCATTCATCCAAGTCATCTGGGGAGCAACGTGGAAAGACGACGCCTAACACAGAAGGGGAGGCAAATGGCATATGGTCCCCTTCCATCCCTTAGGACAGTGATTTCCAAATCAATTCTCTAAATTTCAAAACAAGATCAGAGTCTGTGTACATAATCAATGCACCCATGAAATCAGTGGCTCTCAATCCTGCCTTCCCAAACGGAGAGTCATCTGGGAAGCTTAAAAACATATGAGTGGGGGCGCCTGGGTGGCTCAGTGGGTTGGGCTGCTGCCTTCGGCTCAGGTCATGATCTCAGGGTCCTGGGATCGAGTCCCACATCAGGCTTTCTGCTCAGCAGGGAGCCTGCTTCCCTCTATCTCTCTCTCTGCCTGCCTCTCCATCTACTTGTGATCTCTCTCTGTCAAATAAGTAAATAAAATCTTAAAAAAAAAAAAAAAAAAAAACATATGAGTGGGTCATCCCCCAGGAGATTCCAACTCGACTGCTCTGAGTTAGAGGTCCCCGCAGACTGAGATCGTCAGAGAGACACTGTCTTCATGGTTGAAATCACACCCCTATGGACTTCTATAAACCAGGGCTACATAAACACTTGGTGATCATCTTTCTATCTATTGTGTCTCGATAAAACTGTTTAAACATACTTTAAACTGTTAAACATCAGTTTGAAGCTAAAACAAACAACAAAAAAAGGTTAATATGCCCACACACCTTCAAAATACCTGCGTAAGATTTTTATCCCCTATCTGGGCTGACAACACTACAGAAGTCTGCCTTTCTGCTGGGTTTGAAAAAAACAACGTGGGGTGAGGACCAGGGATTTGCTGATCTAAAACCTGACCACCATTTCCAGCAGCAAGAGCCCTCACTGGTAATTGCTTAAAAAAAAAAAAGAAAAAGAAAAAAATAAAAGGAAATAAAATAAAATAACAAAACCTGAATATTCCAACACCTAACCTCCAAGAATCGGAAGTTTCCTAAACCCCATGTGTTTCACACTTGCCCAGCAAGGTGGCTGGAATGTGAATCATCGCCATGATCCAGTTACCCGAGATTCCAGCCTCAACCACAGGGATGGCTTTGTGTAAGTTATACCAGCCTTCAGACAGTCAAAATTCACTTGAAGATGAGGAAAAATAGGGACTCCAGGAGAAGTGGCAACTGAAGCCTTTAAAATTATATCCAGTCGTTCTCTTTGAATGCAGATTTATAGCCTTTTGTGGGCATCAGAAGCACGAGGCTGCCAACATCAAAAGCTCTCTTAGAAGAACCACAAGTCAAATGTTGATGCTCGTTTGAAATCTGCCCCGCCCCGTGTCCTGAGTGTCCAACCTTGACATCTACCTGAATACCACCAACTCATAACGGGCCCCGCGGACCATTCAAACTGGAAAAGGTTACTTTCTCACCACACCTCAAGACCTAGCTTTACACACAGAAAACTGGAAATTGGAAGTGATTTATTTACCCAGATAAGAATTTGTAGCTGTGCGGCAAATGCCCTTCTAAAACCATATCCTTTGTGTAAAGCGTAACTCACGGCACCAATATCACAATTAGTGGAAATGCAGTTACTATAATATTCTTTCCTATGTACAGATTTTTAAAGTAATGACATTTAGAAAGTACTTAGGACCTACTAGTGATTGTAGTAGATCCTTGATACTGGTATTTGTTCATACTGAACACATTTATTACCAAGGATGCAGGAGTAATTGAGACAAAAGCTTAAGGTCACCCCAAATTTCCTCCCAACATGGAACAAACCCATAATGTAAATCCTTTGTATGATTTTAATTAGCTCTGCTACACTGAACTAACCTGAGCCCCTCAAATCAAAACCTTAACGTTCTCTAAGAACTAAGCCAAGAAGAGAAATCTATATTATTTCAAAGGTGTTTAGAAAAATACAAACATTTTAAATAAAAGGAAGACATCTTTTAACACAGAGGAAAAATGATCAATAGTCTTTAGTCTTCTGGTATCATTCTTTTGAATTCTTCTGTGCCTCTATTGATCACTTTTGTTATTATAGCCCCGGAAAGGAAAAGAGGTAAGAATGACACTGAGAAGTGAAGAACTGGATTCACAGGCAAGCACCAATGAGAAGACCTATAAAAGTCAAGAAAGCTACTTTGCTTCTCTAGACTTTGGTTGTTCCTGTAAAAATCTGGGCTTTGGCCTAGAAATTTTAGGGTTTTATTCAGGGATGTAATTTTATGATTTTCCTCTACAAGTGGGAAACAGAAGTACATAGAAACTGGGTGATCAAATTAATGTTTATCAAACGTAAAACGGAGGGTCACATAAATGCTTTCTGTCTTCTGCTTTGAGGCAGTGCCCTTCCACAAAGCTAGACGACATTTTAGAAGCGCAGCTCAAAGAAAGAGGAGTACTGAATGTGAGAAGAGATTGTCTCCTGGATCCCTTCAATGTCTTCACAAAATACACCAAGGTCACTGAGACAAACCAGAAGACTGAGTGTTCTATATAGTGAGTTTTGTTTATCAAAAGTGTTTTATTAAAATAATGTGAGAAGACTTGGAACCTGGAAACATAAAATTTCATAAATTTCGTTTCTATTGGAAAGAAAAAAATCAGTCACTCTAGCAACCGTAAGTACCTGCCCCCCACTGAGCAAAAATAAGCCACCGTGGGGTTGAGGGGGTCCTAACCCTTTCGGCCATTTTCCATGCAAACCCACCTCGGTTGCTAGAACTGCTCGTGTAGGCTTTAGTTTACAACTACTGATTGAAGAGAAACTGATACCTGGAATTAAATTTTTGATGGTATTGGTACATTTCTCAAAATGGCTAAGTCAAGGCTTACCACCATCCTTCCTGAAGTCCCACTAGCTTGTCCTGAAAATTCTACTTCCACAGCATTTTTTATTGAAGGTTTTGATGCATACTTAAAATGCCAAGAAATGCTTCCTGGAATGATAAAAAACACTGTGAATGAAAGGGACTGAAAACAATGGAGAGCGCCATAGAATGTTAAGAGCACACAGGCACTTTAAAGGTGATTTAGTCATTTTTTCTCACAGAAGAAATAAGAAAAAAAAAAACAAAAAAAAAAAAAACAGAGAACGAAGCGGCATGTTCAAGGACACGTGATCACGCGCTTCCGAGGCTCATCACACTGCTTAAAGGAGAAGCAAGTGACTTGAGGAAGAAACAGACAGGGGGCCCGGGTGGCACAGCCGGTTAAGCATCTGACTCCTGGTTTCAGCTCAAGGTCATGAGATTGGGCCCCACGTCAGGCTCCGTGTCCAGTGGGGAGTCTGCTTGAGATTCTCTCCCTGCCCCCCACTCCCGTGCTCCCATCCGCGCATGCATACTCTCTCACTCTCTCTCTCTCAAATAATCTGGTCGCCTGGGTGGCTCAGTGAGTTAAAGCCTCTGCCTTTGGCTCAGGTCATGATCCCAGGGTCCTGGGATCGAGCCCCGCATCACACTGGGCTCTCTGCTCAGCAGGGAGCCTGCTTCCCTTCCTCTCTTTCTGCCTGCCTCTCTCTGCCTACCTGTGATCTCGGTCTGTCAAATAAATAAATAAAAATCTCTTTTAAAAAATTCAACAAATAAATAAATTTTTAAAAGTTTGAAAATACAAAGATGTGGGGGTTAGATGCCAGATACCATGGAGAAAGAGAGAATGGGAGTACCTAAATTAAGAAGCTGACTCAGAAGTCAAAATTAAATCGACATCTCACATATAAGTGTTATTAATGTCATTTAAATTAACAGCATAGAACTTTAATGATCTAAGTTTGCTATAAGGATGATATATGACATTCCACTAATATATAATATATACGCACATACCCATGCATTAAAACACTTATCAACTTGACAATTATTAATAATTGCCTATGTAAGTGATGGTCTTCTTTGCTGCAGGATGTGATACGGTAGAGCTGTCTTTCCACAGTACCAGTCCAGAGGTCGAAATGCACCTCGAGCTGTCTGTTAAACTTGAAAAAATATTAAATGGCCTGTATGAGTTTTCCTTTTCTTTTTTATCTTTTATTTTTGGCTTTATTTTTGCCCTAATGTAAAATTTAAAAAAAGAAACAAAGAAATTAATGACAAATCTTTTATTCAGCTTCATTTCTTTAAACCAAAGCCCCGAACACTTATATCCCACCCACACACTACACACTGACAAAAATGTGTGAACCTCCTGATTGTTTTTGTTTTGTGGTTTTTTTGTTTTTGTTTTTTTTCCATAGGAAAACAACTTTGGAAATCTGATGTAATCAGTGTAGCTTCTGGTCCCAAGACTAAGGTAGATACAAGGGTTGTCGATTTAGATGCAGGAAAGTTAAACTTTTTCCAGCCCCTTTGAAAACAGGTTTTCAAAGAATTTTATATTGCCTGGCAAAGAATTTTATTCGGTGGTCTGTATTTTTTGGCCCTATCTCTTTTTTTAAAGACAGGCTGGAAAATTCTTGAAGACACACTGATGAAAATTATTACTGGAAGTCCAACTGCCTTGTGCCACTGCACTACGTTCAAATACAAATTGAAAGACTTTAATCTTGTTTTAAAGTATACACAGAACAAAAAACTGAAGCACATACACTCAAAATTCATAATAAAGACAAGGTATTTAGAAAGCCATGCAGATGGAAGGGCTCACGTTCTATTTCTAAAATGTCTGGCTTATAATGGCATCGTCAAAAATAAAACCCGAGAACTAATTTGTGATTTTTACCTACTATAATGAACACTTTCATTCCTTTGATTAAGAACATCTTATTGCTTGGCAAGTGTCTCAGAATATTTGACATACAACCTACTCCATACCACAGCACGTCATAGTGATACAGTCACAATTTTACTTCCCTCCAATCACTTCTGACACATTTCCTAGGCAGGGCCACCTCTGTTTATAACCATGAGAAGCGTAACACCAATAGTCCGAAAAAGCAACACAGGTTACCTTTTTTTCTTCCCCCTCAACCAAAATTTTTATTCATGTATTTTACACATGTTCACTCATCCACCATCCACGGCCCTGTCTCAAGTGTAATGACAGCAAAATGCTGTTTTATCTGGCTCGGGTCTGATCAGTCCATCCGGTAAGAACATAGAATTACAAGGTAAAGAAGTCCAAAAGGCCCAGAAGCCATTTGGAGACTCAGCTTCTAGGCCTGGTACTATTTATTGCTCCCTGTCTGGCCTTGGTTGAAGAATCTCTAAATCTAATTTTATCATCTGTTCGAGATCAAGGCGGATGTGCAAATACAGAGTAATCACACTTGTGAACATCCCTTAAAAGTGTCAAGTCCCATGCAAATGAACGATTACTCAAAAAACTCATCCATGAGAGTGTCACTCTTACACTTAACCATATTTCTAGAATAGTCTGTCTAGGCATAGAGGCTTTCCAACCCATCAAGGGGAAAAAAAAAAAAAAATATATATATATATATATATATATATATATATATATATATGTATGTATCCCTCTTACAGTCATTTAATTCTTTCTCTGGCAATTAAACTTTCCTAAGTTATTTTATCACAATATTGAATAAGTTCTAGGAACTTCCACCTAAATAGTATTCATACCTTAACAAAATGAGGTTGGAGTCAAAAATATTGGTTGGTGTAGGCTATTAGACAACAACTGCCAGGGGCTGGGTGAGTAATGGCAAGCACAATGGGCCCTTCAAGTACAGGGAGCTACCTTGCAGCAGAGAGAGACCCCAAACACCAGCTCCTACACAACGCCCTAAGAGCAACAACCCAGCTAGCTGGGGAGCCTCAGTACGCTCTGTGAACACTGCTCTGTTTCGTTTTTGTTTCTGTTTGGAACCAACTGGTTTTACTCTACCTCTTCCTTAACTATACCCTCGTTCTCTCATTATCTTGAATTCCAGATCATTTTCCAGGCAGCTACAGTCAAGAGATATGATAGATTGAAGAAGTGATTGCAGGAGTAGAAAAGCTTCTTATTAACAAAAATCTGACTTTGGGCAAACTGCTCAACTTCCCAGGGACTCAGGTTCCTCTTTATTACGTGCAATAAATTAGATGCAAATATCCATCCTCAATTCCTTCAAAACAGGTTTCAAGACTTTCCAAATAGTGCATCTGTCTTTATAAATGCTGGAAGCTGGACTATATATCATCTCAGAATGGAGCTCCTGAATGTGTTCGTTTTATGAGTGGCTGCGTGTCTGTCTGAGTTAAAACTGACATTTGTGTTTGCCTCTTCCTCTGTTGGCATTTTAAAAATAGACTTACACTGAATTCCACTCCTTACTGCCTCACACATGAAAAACAATATTGAAAATACAAACTCTGAATTACTATCCCATATGGCCCTACAACTCAAAGAGGGATGGGGACCCCTGGATGGGGTCATCTAGAAGCCTGTGAGAAATGCAGAACCTCAGCTCCCTCCACGGGCTGAGTAAATCAGAAGGTGCATTTAAAGGAGATCTGCAGTGATTCACATGCACATTAACATCTGAAAAGCACTGATTTGTGAGTTTCAAAGATATTACCAGCTTAGCTTCCATAACCCAGGATCATTTGGTTTCCCCTCCTCTCCGAGTAGATTTTATTAAATTAAATTCAAACAAAGATGGTAAGTCCTAAGTAAGTACTGTGGCTAGCAGAAGCCACCAATCCCTTTCACACTACTCCCAACAACACGCGCACAAATATATTCAGAGGCAAATTTCTCATCCAATATTTAGAAAATAAATTTGCTTTTATAGTAAGTTATCAAAATCTGTGAATGATATTACACAAAACACAGCTACGCCAGCGTGAGTTGAGCCTTTGAAGGATACAGAAAGATTTCTTCCCATGCTTGCCTGCCAACCACCTACCTTCTGAAATTTCTGCAGGATTCCTTTGCCGTGGACTCACCTGATTTGAGAAATTACAACATTTGATTTTAGATACCAACAAAGCATCTGAGAAATTCATTCTTATTCAAGCTTCACCTTGCTGCAGTGATGCTCTCCCCCCCATGATTCCTCCTCTTACAATGCCAGCTTGGGTGGGTGGGATACTAGCACGCTAAGGTCTCTCTTTCTGGGGAGGAAGGCCCTTCTGCACCTTATGAACCAGAAACTTGGGGACAGAGCGTCAAAATCTGCATTAAGTGAAGCTGTCGTTGACCAAACTTGGAAGGCAGCGTTTGGCTTTCCAGTTTCCTTATTTATGAAGAAAGTAACTGGTCATAGAGGAAGAATTCGGGCCTTGCCTTGTTCGTCTTGTTAGTAACAACATCAGGAAATGCTCAGAGTCCTGGAGCGGTCTCATATACCTGAGAAGCATCACATGGGTGGTGGTGGTTCTACTCAAGCCCCAGAAACACAACCCAGGACTCCTGCCCCCAATTTCTAGTTCAGTGAAGTCGGTGGGGAGGGACAGGGGACAGAGCTCAGCAGACGCGGTTCACATCCCGTCCTGCACACGCACGCCCGCTTTCAGAAGAAAATACTGCAAAAGCACAGCAGAGTTCACAGCAGATTTCTAAGACAGTCCAAAGGGAATACGTGAACATCCGCCTAATTCTGAAAATTATCTACGCACAGCATGGGTGTGCGCCCGGTAAGGCCATACGACGCAATGTGGCACAAACAATTAAAAGTTCTTCTCAAAGTGGAAATGCAAAATAGAACGAATATCTATTTTCTATAAATGAATCGAGCCATCTGCCTCGAAAGAGCAGCAGCAGGAGTACCCAAAACAGCAGAAACAGCAGCCTCTGGTGTTAACAATCTACTCTCAAATCTCATGCTCCACATTTCGCCGGCAAACAAGGCTAAAAATACAAGACATGCAACAAATACTCTCTTGGGATCTGCCATTCCATGGATGGCGCATTCAATCAGAGTAATATTTTCTGTTGAAATTCAAAATTGAAAACAAAACAAAAAAAAAAAGCAAGCTATCATATTAGAAACTGGCGTTCAGAATTTTAAGTGTGGGTCCAATCCCAAAGTATATTAAGCTGAATGGTGAAAGGGTGGTTGTTTTCGTACAACACAAATCTCTGAGATTTATCTGCATGTATTTATAGATTTATTTAAGCTACTCTGAATTCCTCTACAACTCTCCCAGTGATAGAGAAATAATTTTAGTCCTTTTGTCACCAAAATATAAGGGTCGTTTTATTTTTGGCATAGTTTAGAAAACAGTCCTTGTTGTAGGCTCTGGGGCAGGATGGTGTAAGTTCGAATCCAGTCTCCTCCGTCATATCTCTGTGACCTTGCACAAGTTATATCAGCCCTCTTTGCCTTCCTTTTCCTATGTTAAAACTACTTACCTCAAGGTGCAATTTTTTTTTTAAGTTTTTATTTATTTATTTGACAGACAGAGATCACAAGTAGGCAGAGAGGCAGGCAGAGACAGAAGGGGGAAGCAGGCTCCCTGCTGAGCAAGGAGCCAGCTGCAGGGCTCAATCCCTCCCAGGATCCTGGGATCATGACTTGAGCCGAAGGCAGAGGCTTTACCCACTGAGCCACCCAGGCGCCCCCTCATAGTGGTATTTTAAAGACTAATTGAGCTGACAGATGTAAAGCATTTAGGATAATCAATGGCACCCACTGAATACAATAACTGCTATGATTATTTCGCACTCAAGGCTACAAAAATGCCTCCTCTTAAGGAACAGGCATGAAGTGAAGAGCGGCAGCAATCGGATGGTGAGTTCTCATGCCAAAAGCAGCCATTTAGCAAATGAGGGAGGCGAGCTACTCAGCGGTCTTCACCTAGAGTTTGCCGTTCTCACTACAGTAAAGTCCCCGCTGGCCATGCGGTCATGCCATCAGTTCATGAAGTCATCAGGAGGGGGAGGAGGACAGAAGAGAAGACAATGACATGGCTGGTCAATGGCTGGCACTTTCCTGAGTATGGGATTAGGATTAATGGCAAAAGTGCAATCGAAAGGCATCCGCGGGGCACCTGGGTGGCTCAGTGGGTGAAGCCTCTGTCTTCAGCTCAGGTCATGATCTCACGGTCCTGGGATCAAGCCCAGGATGGAGCCCAGCATCGGGCTCTCTCTGCTCAGCAAGAAGCCTGCTTTCCCCCCCACCCCCCCCCACCCCGCCTCTCTACCCACTTGTGATCTCTCTGTCAATAAATTAAAATCTTAAAAAAAAAAAGCATCCCCATCGGGACTTTGTCAGTGTGTGTGTCTGTCCATTACAGGGACACCTGTATCTCCACTACCACCTTCTTTAAGAGGATGTTACAGAATATAACTTTCTTTGTACATATACCTGTCTTTGGGATTAGACGTGAATGCGTGTAGCCTGGGTCTCTAACCCTTATATTAAAAAAAGAAGAAAAGGCACAAGAGATGGTATCAAACATTCACTACCTCCTGTACAAATAATTCCTTGAGAAAATCTTTAGAGTTGCAACATTTTAAGCTAGGTACTATACATGGTAAAGGCAGACCACAAAGTCATGATAGAGAGAAACGTGCCTCCCTAACTAGTAAGAGGCAGGGTCTGGGGCTACCTGACTCACCAGTTTTACAGTTCTGAGAGCTCAAGGAGGATTCCGGCCCCATAGGTTTTCCCACCCTATGGGCCACCACTTCCAGAACCACACACCTGTCAAAGACTGAGGAAAGCCATTTATTTTTCATAGTAAGACCCTGCAAAAGAACAACTTTCTTTCTAAGGGCCAGATTAGAACAAATAATCTCTTCT
The DNA here is from genome assembly GCF_020171115.1 of Neogale vison. Lineage (NCBI taxonomy): Eukaryota > Metazoa > Chordata > Mammalia > Carnivora > Mustelidae > Neogale > Neogale vison. The sequence continues at coordinate 180,301,027 of NC_058101.1, forward strand.
TAAGAACTAAAATACTTGAAGGCATTTCTTTTTATTTATTTGTTTGTTTGACACAGAGAGAGAGAGATCACAAGTAGGCAGAGAGGCGGGGTGGGGGGGGAGCAGGCTCCCCGCTGAGCAGAGAGCCTGATGCGGATGCGGGGCTCAATCCCAGGACCCTGAGATCCTGACCTGAGCCAAAGGCAGAGGCTTAACCCACTGAGCCACCCAACTGCCCCGCCTGAAGGCATTTCTTGAGCAGAATACTTTGTCAGGCAGGAAAACCAGCAGCCATAGGACTGTTCAAGCTAAGAGCACAACCCAAAAAGTCAGAATAAGACATTCCTGGGAGGAAAGTGGGAGAAAAGGCACTTTCCTCATAGCACTCTGGAGGGAGAGTTTTTTGAGGAAAAGGAGCAGAATGAGAAAGGGCAGAGAGGGGAATTGGGGGGTGGGGGAAATGGCGGGTATATAAAGTTCGTTAAGAAGGAAATGACTAAGGATTTTAAAACGCATGAACCAGGTAGATAAATGGATTTAAGTATATGTAAACGGTCTGACCCTATTATGCCCAGAAAATAAATGTGTACCTCTCTTGCCCTTATTGCATTACTATAGCGATTATAAGGAAGATGTCATTGTCCAGGACATTTTTTAAAGCAGGGAACTGTGCAGAAGTTTAGCCTATCTAAGATTACCTCACTCCCTGCCTTTAGATGAGGATATCTTTATGTACAGTATCTAATACGGGAATCACAACCAGATCAACAGCACTACTCCCGTTTTCTCAAAGAACAAAAACAAATCAACATGACAACACGATGTGGATTCAATTAGCACTTGGCAGGTCATGAATAACTTTTAAACAACCTTCTTTGAAGTTGGAAAGTGTTAAGATATACAGTAATCATGGCACCAAAGTGCCTTCCTTACAGTAGGCCAGCAGCCAGGAACATAAATCTGAAAAGGTTAAGTCTTGTTTGCAAAGGAAGGAACCAGAACATTTCTCCTTGGGCCATACCAGTTTCTATGGGCAGTCCTTTGTCCCAACCATCTTCCTCTTCCAGTATATTCATTTAAAGCCCATCACCTGAAACCTCCCTCTGATTTTCAGATGGTTTTACATTAAGTATGGAGGAGAAGAAAAGGAAAAAAAAAAAAGGAAGTTGGTGCACTCATCTTGCAAACAAAAGCATAAGTCATTATAAAGAAAATGCTACTGAATTGTTAAATACTCTTAGCTCATCAACGCAAACTGCATCATTCTATACACCCTGTGATTTGTGGGGAGGGGGCAGAATACCTTGGTTCAAATCAACATGGAAAGACTTGCCAAAAAAAAAAAACACCTATTTCATTGGATAAAGAAGAACAACCTGGAGCCAACCCCAAAGACTCTGGTGAGACGACTCAACAAACATACCACAAGAATGCAACTCATCTTGCTTTTAATGAATGGGCAGAACTTAAGTATCACTGAATCACACCCTTTGTTCTGAAAACTCCATGGTGCCCACCTGCCAAAACCAGGTGCATGCAGCTTCACAGGTTCCAGAGCTGGCTTACGACTCCTTTCATATAGAATCCCTGACAGATGCTAAGGAACGGGCTTCATACCCCCCCAAAACATAAAATATTACAAGGGAAATATTAGGCAGATTTACTGCTCTACTCCATGTGTCTTGAACATTACTATGATCTGTGCAAGACATTTTGTTGTAAATAAGCCTGCAGAGTGTACAGTATGTTTTCTAGAAGACCTTTAAAGAACAGCTTGCAGACAAGAGGTGCTAGCCTTACTTTCACAGCCAGCGGAACTCCATCCAAGAGGCTTCTGGCATGTCCCCACCTCTCATTGGGGGCTAGCTTCAAGACAACTCCACCAACCAAATTCCCAGGGGTCAGTACTCAGAGTCAGGTGCTCTTAGGTATTTCCACATCAAACAGCAACTGGGAATTTAGACACTTAGAAAATTTAGAAAAGAAAAGGCCCGCTTTTTCCCCAGAACAGTGCATTAAAACCAACTCAGAGCTGACTTTGCAAGGAGGCATTCTCCATAGTAAATTAAATGGCTGAAGCTTGTGCTTCTTCCAGCAAAGGGAAAGAACCAGGCTTCACCAGAACCCAGAGTGTGCAATCACCGAGGCTCATTTTTAAACCTTTGCTGCCTTTTAAGAAGCCTGCTCCACCAAAAACAAAAACAAAAAAAAAAAAGAAAAAAAAGTTTTCAGTCAATGAAATGCAAATTGTCACTGAACAGGACCATAAACAAAGCTTCTATCTACCTCTTTCCCTTTTTTTTTTTTTTTTAAATTCTTCATTCTAGGCACCCTGACTGCTTTTAACAAACCGTTAGCTGTTGTAAAAATTAGATTACGTTGGTTCTTTTATGATTGTCGTCAGCCCCTTCCTCCCTCTTGTTTCCCGGCTACTCATTATGTTCAGGATAGCCAAGAGAGCAGAAGGTGAGGCGGTCAGCTCAGTTCCCCACCCTTGCCAGACAAGCGTTAGGTAAATCATTCAGTGCAATTACATATTCTAAACCTAATGGATGGCACACAGGGAAGGAGAAAGGTAAAGACGGGCGGGAAGGAGAAGCTTCGGGATTATTTCAAAGGTAAAGCCACAATACTCAAGCTATGTCTCAAATCGCTTCTGATCGTCTTCAAAACAAGTCGGCGGGATTTATCTTTAACTTGATGCTCCTGATTCTCGTTCACAGTGGAGGTGAAACCAGTTGCAAAATTTCACTCTACTGGAGTCCGGGGATCCAGGAAAACGGGGCTTGTGTTTCAAAGTCAGCAAGAAGCGGCGGTTTGAGCCCTGCGCTCCCTAGCTCCCTAGCTGGAGGCGGCACCGGGTACCTGCCGGGTGAGCGGCCTCCGGCCAAATGCTTATCCCGGCTCCGCACGGCGAGCACAGCTAATCGTGGGGGGTGCACACAGCTCTCCCGGGCTCCCGCACACCGCGGCCTCCTCCAAAGAAAGCCCAGTGCTAAGACCTCGGGTTAGTGTCGCCCGTGGGTTGCCAAGCTCAGCGGACTTTAGCTTGGGTGTCGCTCCCCAAAGGGAAAAGGCTCCCTCTCCCTTCAAGCCCACCCTACAGAGGCTCCCATCACCCCGCCCCTCTCCCAGGAACTCTCGGACACCACTGTGCGCGCCCACCCGTGGTCTCTCGCCTTACAGGCAAGTGGAGAGGGCACGGGAGAGCGAGATTGGAGTGAAGAGGTGGGTACCCCGGTCTGCAGCAATTGGGGAGGGCTCGGAAAATGGAGCAGGCGGTGGGCGTCAAGGGTAGGGGCGCCGGTCACAGCAACCTGTAGGATTGCGGCTGATCGCAAACTTGGGGTGGGAGGCAGCGGTCCCCTCCGAGGTCCTCCGCCCAATTCCCACCCTGTGGGGTCCGCGTTCGCAGAGGTGCAGCGCGCAACTTGGGAAGCCAGCGCCATGGGCGCGGGTCCCGCTGGGTCTCGCCGTTGTCCCCTCGCCTCTCCCCCGGCCCCGCCGCCCGCTCCGCCCAGCGCTTACCTCGGGCAGCCGCAGCCCCCGCCGCCCAGAAGCAGAGCCCCAGCCACGGGAGCCACCGGCGCGCCCCTCCAGCGCCTCCTCCTGCGGCGGCCGCTCTCCCCATGCTCCTCGCCGCGCTCGGAGTCCGGCTCCTCTTCCACGCCCCGGGCGCCCGGGAGAAGCAGGGCGAGCCGAGGACCGAGACAAGCAGGTCCCGGAGGTCTTCGGCGAGTGACTGATCCACGGCGGCTCCCTACAGCCCCGGGGCAGGGCGCTCCAAGCCGCCGCTGGCCGGGCACCGGGAGCCAGCACGCGCCCCCATAGCCTCCCACAGCGGGGCGACCGCCGCCGCCACAGCCGCTGCCGGAGTCGCGCGTCCTTCCCGCAGCACCGCTCGCCGCGCTCCCGCAGCTGCGGGGTCCGGGACTACCGGGCGGAGGAGCGAGTCCGCATCGCTAATGAGATCCCCGCGGCCGCCCCTTCTCCTCCCCTCGGAGCGGCAGCCAATGAGCCGGGCCGGGGCGGGGCGGCGGCGGGCCGCGCGGGGCGGGAGGCCGGGAGGCGCAGGTGAGCCCCGCGGTGGCGGCACGCGCCCTCGGGTTCCTCCACGCGTCGCAAATGGCCCTCGCTCGCGGGGAGAGGCAGCGGGTCCGGAGCCCGGCTCGGGGACGCGAGCGCACGCCTGCGGACGTGAGTGGCGCCGGCGGGCCTCTTGGAGGCGAACCCGGCGCGGAAAGATGTGAGCATCTCGGCAGCCCAACTCAGTCTGCCGCTTCCAGGAAACCTCTGTTTTGTTCAACTTTGAGCCCTTTCTCAGTCCTGCCTCTCCTTCTTCCATTTTTTAACGTCAGATCAGACAGCACTCCGAGCATGTTCAAAAAAAAGAGAGAAAGCCTTAAATGCCAAGTGGGGAAAAATAACACTAGAATAAATCCATTATTGTAGCTATGCTAAATCCCCATGCATATAAATAGAGAGGTAGGGAAATTGCAGTCAAGGGTGCATTAAGGGGTATGTGATAGATTTTTATTCCTACCTTTTTTTTCTTTTTAAACTTATCTGAAAGCTTCCTCATTTCTGATGCCTTCTGGTTTTGTTTGTTTTAATCTGGGCCCTGGGAATTGCCTTTCTTCTAAGTATCAGGGAAAGTGAGTCGTGCTGGCCTTTGTAACAACAAGGAAAAAAGACTTTTTCTTAGAAGTGTGGTTTATTTTGAATAAAATGTCAAACTTCGTTTAACTGGTTTGGAAAGGACTCATGGTTGCCTGTTACTCTTCTCTCCGGAAGTAGTAACTTAGGACAGATTGCCTTAGGCCACACAGTTGCACAGCACAGAACACACCTGGGGAGTTGGCCCTGAGCCCAAGACTCCACAGTCAGAGCAGGCGCCATCCCTCACAGCATTGAGCCCCCAAAATGGTGCCAGAACTCAACCGGTTAGAACACATGCCCCCTTTTGCCTGGTTGCCCCCAAAATGAAGTCTTGGCTCAAAAGAAAACCTTCCCAACCATTAGTTCCTCACTGCCCACACTCAATATTGATAGAAGTACTTCTTAAAAAACCCACATCTCTCTTGCCAAAGTGCTCCATGCTCCCAAACACCTTTCTCTGGAGAATAAACAGTTTAAAGTGAGGTAATTGTTCTGGATGAGGTAATTGCGTTAACTTGTTTTCTTCTGAAAAAGAGGATAGGAGGCAGAAAGATTGATTCCCTGATAAGCACATATGCCATCCCTCTCCTGAATGCCACCAGACTCGTGAATGCCGGGGAGAGGAGCCAATTGCTTCCTCCAGTCTTCTTGCAGCTCAATAAAAGGTTTGGGTCCTGGTCAAGAAAACCAAGCTCTGGGGAATGAATGCTTTAAAGCAAAGACTAATGTGGGGCTGGCTAGGGACTTGCCTGAAAATCTCTTTAGAATCTTGGTAAATGAGTGTTTTGTCCTTTTCCTCTGAGAAGGTGAATTGTGAATTAATCTACCAAATATGCTCTACCTGTCTTCTGGAAAATAGTCATTCATCCTCTGACGTTCCTTATTCTTCAAGAGTACATGGCAGTTCTATCACAAATGAGCACTTTCTTAAAAAAAAGTTAGGAGGGGAGACTTACTGTGTTTCCAAGATAGTATTTAAGTATTAGCTAAATACTGTCCCCAGAGGGGAGCAAAAGTAAAAACAATTTTATTTAAAAAATACATCTAGGGGTCCCGTCCCTGGGTGGCTCAGTGGGTTAAAGCCTCTGCCTTCAGCTCAGGTCATGATCTCAGGGTCCTGGGATTGAGCCCCACATCTGGCTCTGTGCTCAGCAGGGAGCCTGCTTCTTCCTCTCTCTCTGCCTGCCTCTCTACGTGTGATTTCTGTCTGCCAAAATAAATAAATAAAATCTTTTAAAAAACTAAATAAAATAAAATAAAAAATAAAAAAATACATCTGGGAAATAGTTGAGCTAATATTAATCATTAAAGTAAAATTGCAATGACAAATACAACGGGAGAGAAAATAAGAAAACTTGAGTGCATACCCTGTTCAAGGAAATGGTTGTTATATATATATGTATATATGTGTATATATATATATATATATATATATATATATATATATATATATTTTTCCCCTTGGCAGAACCAAATCCTAGAATATAGGTACTATTATCCCTTATTGGCAGATAAGGAAAGTCAGGCTGAGTATAAGAATGACTTTCCCAAGATCACGTAGGTAAGTGTCCAAACATCAAGAATGAGACATGGGTTTGTGTGATTCCAAACCTAAGATAAGGTTGAGGTGGTATCCTTTCAATCAGGTGTTCCAGGAATAGATACTCTACTCATCTTGAGTTGAGAGAAGTTGGATCTTCAGTATTATCCTCCACATACATCATGTATGAATTATATACCACACATTAATTAATTCTGTACACTACAATATCCTGTATTAATCTAAATCTGGCTATTTTTAAACACGTATGAATTGTATGCCATTCCATTTGGAGAAACAAATTGAATAGTCACTATCCAGGATCAACGTCTCCAGCCAGCAAAGCGTAGCAGAAGAACCAGCCTGAGAGTCAGAAACCAAGGGACTAGGACCATGACGCTGCCCGGGATTGGCTCTGTAGCCCAGGGCAAGTCAACACCTGGTTTCAGTTTCCTCATCTGGAAAAGGAGAGTATTTAACTAGAGGATTTTAAGATCAAGCCTTTTTAAGATCCATCATTTTCAACTGTGGCATGTCATGATTTTGAATACTCAGTACAACCAAATCAGAAATTAAGCCACTGTTCTGGAATTGGGGCAATTATGTAACAAAGGCAAAATGTGCTCTAGACAGGTTATTTGGAATGATAGCCACCCTAAAGAGATTAGCTGTAACCAGGTAATATTAATTTAGCGAACAGACTTGGTAGTGTTTTCCTCAATTCTTTGTTGCTTGAATTGACTATGCCTATTTTCTAACACTTTATACATAAAGATAAAGAGGTAGAATGTTCCTATTCCCATTGCCTTTTGGCCATCTTTAGCCCAACTAGTCTCAAAAATAGAAAATGTTTGAGTTGAATCAAACTTAGACGAGGGGAGATAGAGACTGGGCATAGAGAGATCTGTCCTTCCAAATGTAACAATTTTTTTTTCTCCCAATTTATTTATTTTCAGAAAAACAGTATTCATTATTTTTTCACCACACCCAGTGCTCCATGCAAGCTGTGCCCTCTATAATACCCACCACCTGGTACCCCAACCTCCCAACCCCCCGCCACTTCAAACCCCTCAGACTGTTTTTCAAAGTCCATAGTCTCTCATGGTTCACCTCCCCTTCCAATTTACCCAAATTCCCTACTACTCTCTAACACCCCTTGTCCTCCATGCTATTGGTTATGCTCCACAAATGAGTGAAACCATATGATAATTGACTCTCTCTGCTTGACTGATTTCACTCAGCATAATCTCTTCCAGTCCCGTCCATGTTGCTACAAAAGTTGGATATTCGTCCTTTCTGATGGAGGCATAATACTCCATAGTGTATATGGACCACATCTTCCTTATCCATTCATCCGTTGAAGGGCATCTTGGTTCTTTCCATAGTTTGGCGACTGTGGCCATTGCTGCTATAAACATTGGGGTACAGATGGCCCTTCTTTTCACGACATCTGTATCTTTGGGGTAAATACCCAGGAGTGCAATTGCAGGGTCGTAGGGAAGCTCTATTTTTAATTTCTTGAGGAATCTCCACACTGTTCTCCAAAGAGGCTGTACCAACTTGCATTCCCACCAACAGTGTAAGAGGGTTCCCCTTTCTCCACATCCTCTCCAACACATGTTGTTTCCTGTTTTGTTAATTTTGGCCATTCTAACTGGTGTAAGGTGATATCTCAATGTGGTTTTAATTTGAATCTCCCTGAGGGCTAATGATGATGAGCATTTTTTCATGTGTCTGATAGCCATTTGTATGTCTTGATTGGAGAAGTGTCTGTTCATATCTTCTGCCCATTTTTTGATGTGTTTGTCTGTTTCGTGTGGGTTGAGTTTGAGGAGTTCATTATAGATCCTGGATATCAACCTTTTGTCTGTACTGTCATTTGCAAATATCTTCTCCCATTCTGTGGGTTGCCTCTTTGTTTTTTTGACTGTTTCCTTTGCTGTGCAGAAGCTTTTGATTTTGATGAAGTCCCAGAAGTTTATTTTCGCTTTTGTTTCCTTTGCCTTTGGAGACGTATCTTGAAAGAAGTTGCTGTGGCTGATATCGAAGAGATTACTGCCTATGTTCTCCTCTAAGATTCTGATAGATTCCTGTCTCACGTTGAGGTCTTTTATCCATTTTGAGTTGATCTTTGTGTACGGTGTAAGAGAATGGTCGAGTTTCATTCTTCTACATATAGCTGTCCAGTTTTCCCAGCACCATTTATTGAAGAGACTGTCTTTTTTCCACTGTATATTTTTTCCTGTTTTGTCGAAGATTAATTGACCATAGAGTTGAGGGTCCATATCAGGGCTCTCTACTCTGTTCCACTGGTCTATGTGTCTGTTTTTATGCCAGTACCATGCTGTCTTGGTGATCACAGCTTTGTAATAAAGCTTGAAATCAGGTAAGGTGATGCCGCCAGCTTTATTTTTGTTTTTCAACGTTTCCTTAGCGATTCGGGGTCTCTTCTGATTCCATACAAATTTTAGGATTATTTGCTCCAGCTCTTTGAAGAATGCCGGTGGAATTTTGATCGGAATGGCATTAAAAGTATAGATTGCTTTAGGCAGTATAGACATTTTAACAATGTTTATTCTTCCGATCCAAGAGCATGGAATGGTCTTCCATCTTTTTGTGTCTTCTTCAATTTCTTTCATGAGTGTTCTATAGTTCCTCAAGTATAGATCCTTTACCTCTTTAGTTAGGTTTATTCCCAGGTATCTTATGGTTCTTGGTGCTATAGTAAATGGAATCGATTCTCTAATTTCCCTTTCTGTATTTTCATTGTTAGTGTATAAGAAAGCCACTGATTTCTGCACATTGACTTTGTATCCTGCCACGCTGCTGAATTGCTGTATGAGTTCTAGTAGTTTGGGGGTGGAGTCTTTTGGGTTTTCCATATAAAGAATCATGTCATCTGCGAAGAGAGAGAGTTTGACTTCTTCATTACCAATTTGGATACCTTTTATTTCTCTCTGTTGTCTGATTGCTGTTGCTAGGACTTCTAATACTATGTTGAACAAGAGTGGTGAAAGTGGGCATCCTTGTCTTGTTCCTGATCTCAACGGGAAGGCTGCAAGCTTTTTCCCATTGAGGATGATATTTGCTGTGGGTCTTTCATAGATAGATTTGATGAGGTTCAGGAATGTTCCCTCTATCCCTATACTTTGAAGCGTTTTAATCAGGAACAGATGTTGGATTTTGTCAAATGCTTTTTCTGCATCAATTGAGAGGACCATGTGGTTCTTCTCTCTTCTCATATTAATTTGTTGTATCACATTGATTGATTTACGAATGTTGAACCATCCTTGTAGCCCAGGGATGAATCCCACCTGATCATGGTGGATAATCTTTTTAATGCAAATGTAACAATTTTTTAAAAAAATATAATGATTTTTTTTAATGGCTTGCTATAATTCCTTAGGAAAAGCTCTGTATTTGTCTAGAAAAGAGTATTTAAAGACTTTAGCCAACCTGCTTGGTGTAAATAGTAAAACTCCAAGGGAAGTTAAAGAAAATAGAAATATTCTACATGAGTAAGGGGAAAAGTCTGTTGTTCTAGGATTTGGGGAAGGAAAAGGGGAGCCAAGGGGTTGGTGGAAAGCCAAGACCCGGCTAAGATGTGGCCTTTCTCCTGGGAGCTCCACATCATCATTAAGGTTACAGAGGCAAGTGAATTTATGGAAAATGGTGAAGGGATTATAGTTTGCATCTAGATTACTAAAGACAAAACAGACACTCAGGAGAGAGCAAAAGGACCTTGGACACCGAAGCTTTTGAAAAGTATGGAGATATTTTGGGACAGTCCTAAACCTTAGACCTGCATTCTTCTGGGAAGAGAAAGTGCCTCATTTAAAATCTGAACAAAAGCAGGGTGTCAGAAATCAGTGAGATCAAGACCCTTGGGGACAGAACACAGCTGTAGCTGAAAGGAGAGGAAATGGGCTTAAGAACATTGAACTTTAAGACTAAGGGAAAGAAGGGGCCCCTGGGTGGCTCAGTTGGTTAAGCAGCTGCCTTCTGCTCAGGTTGTGATCCTGGGGTCCTGGGATAGAGTCCCATGTAGGGCTCCCTGCTCAGCAGGAAATGTTTCTCCCTCTCCTTCTAGTTCCCCCTGCTCATGTTCTCTCTCTTTTCTCAAAAATAAATCTTAAAAAAAAAAAAAAAAAAAAGACTAAGGGAAAGAGAAACTGAAAAGAATTCTGCAATATATTGGTAGTGTATTTTACCTAACCTGGGCTCAACTGGCAATTTTAGTTAGAACTGCTCTAAGAATCTCTAAGGTTTGTAGGGCCTTACTATGCTGCGCCCAGTTCCTTTCCTAGGCATGGGTTATAGAGAGAGGACTGTCTTCTCACATTTGGGATGTTAGCACTGTAGCCTCCCTCCTCCCAGAACCTGACAACTGTTTCTGAAGACCCAAGTACTTCTAGCCCTGCCACCCGTGGACATTTCTGATAAAAAAAAAAAAAAAAAAAAAAACCTCACCATTTCTATAATCATACAATTACAGTAATAAATAGGGACGACCAAAAATCAACTGGACAAAAGGCCAACAGCTGGCAACTTCAGTGGGTGAACTTGGCCATGGAAGTAAATGAGATATTCTACAAGCACAATTTCCTTTGGGAATACTCTATGCCAGTCATTTCCCAGGAAGGTCTTGTTCAATCAGAGCAGCCCATTTTAGAAATGCATGCGACTCTCAGAGAACATGCTGAATTTTATTCAGCCGCCCTGTGTGCTCACAGCCCAGCTCATGATTCATGAACCTGCTGGAAGCATGGGGGGAAAAAAGGATGCTCAAAGCCAGGGAGCTGTGAGTTCCTCACATGTCATGTTCTATCTGTGCACAATAATCCAGGTTAACAGTCCTCCTTGTTAAAAGCAATATGGGATCGTTTTTGTTAAGTAAACCCTCTCACACAAAATTAGAGAAGTCCATTTCAGATATTGGGCTATGAAGCAGCAATAAAGTACAAAAATCCAATACATTTGTTTAAAAAGGGCAGCGGGGCACCAAGATAAGAGGCTAACTAAACCAGTTTTTCCTGACATTGCAAGTGTGCCTTCCCCGTTTTGTACCCAGGGAATTCTTCCTGGGATCACGCGTCCTGGAGTTTCAGCTTCAACTGCTGACACAGACGAACGAAAGAACTTCAAACTAATAACAAGAAACACAATTCTTTGGCAGTAAAATTAATGTGTTAGTACTTAAAAAAAAAAAAAAAGAATAAATTGAGAAAAGATGAGATGTGTTCACCCATCAGAGATGCAGCTCCGGATGACAGCACAACCTGAGACCCCTGGGTTCTGCCTTGGGACATCATTTAGTCATTCACTCATTTTTTTCCTCTTCACCTATTCTGATAGACACTATATCTACTGGAGGAGGCAAGAGAAGAGACATCCAAAGACAATTAAAATAGGGGCACCTGGCTGGTTCCTTCGGTTAAGAATCCAATTTGATTCTCGGTTTAGGCTCAGGACATCATCTCAAGGTCGTGAGATGGAGCCCCTAGTCAAGGTCAGTACTCAGCGGGGAGTCTGCTTGTTCCTCTCCGTCTGCTCCTCCCCCACCCAGCTCTCTCTCTTTCACACACACAAAGAAATAAAATCTTTTAGAAAAAAAAAAGACAATTAAAGTTATAGTTCAAAGTCATGTAACTGCCATGTAGCCTTCTAGAACACACAATTTAACCACACAGCTAATCTCCAAACAGAAGGCTGAAGCCTGGAGGAAATGGTTGTCCTGCATGGTCAAGAATAGTCTCAAGAGTGGGGCACCTGGGTGGCTCAGTGGGTTAAAGCCTCTGCCTTCAGCTCAGGTCATGATCTTAGGGTCCTGGGATCGAGCCCCGCATCGGGCTCTCTGCTCAGCAGAGAGCCTGCTTCCTCCTCTCTCTCTCTGCCTGCCTCTCTGCCTAAATGTGATCTCTGTCTGTCAAATAAATAAATAAAATCTTTAAAAAAAAAAAAAAAGAATAGTCTCAAGAGTAAAAAATGTAACAAAGTCAAGCAAACTCATATTCAAACCTTCCCTTCCCCTCATTAACATTACAAGATCCAGAGGTGTTTGACTTCCCTGGTTCTGGCACAACACCCAGAGCAAATTGTTGTGGGAAAATAGGGTCTGATGCAGTTTCCATATACAGACATGATGAGGGCCAGCAGGTATCTTTTTAAACTAAAGTTACCTATTTTCCTCCCTGGCAAGGCTAAGTAATAAATGGACACAGTCAGGAGGATATCTGCATGCCAAAAGTGAAGACTAGAAGGGAATATGCACCTGTTTAGAGTACCAGAACCAAAAAAGGTTACCTGGCCTCTGGAACAAAAACCTAACAAACAGAATGTTACTGTACACACTTAGGGAGTAGCCTATGCTATCAAAGGCATTTATCTAAAAGTCTTTAATCATAATAAGCCACTTGTACAAATGTCAATTAGAAATCACTAAGAAAAGAAAGGAATGACTCTCTGAAAGGTAAAAAAAATAAAAAAATAAAAACCAATAACCATAAGTTTCCTTCCTAGTTTTTACTTTCTGGTCTCATTTTCCTTTTCCCTTCACTTGCCTTGACTTCTCGTCTGGAATAAGATATTATAAATTAATCTCTGTCACTAGGAAAAGGATGACAACTCTAGCAGATTCTTTAAAGCAGGACTTGAGTAACTATTACATGATTCCACTTGATGGTGTGCAAAGAGAAAATGCTAGCTTAACTAACAGAATTGTTTCCAATTTTCAAATAAAGCTTTGACTTTCAGGGTCCAAGTCCTACCATACCTGTTTCCTTTCTCCATCTTTATTGCCCAACCCCTAAAAACCCTATGAATTTATAATTTGCTGTAACTTAAGGCTCAGGCAGTAGATTTAAAAGCATTCATTAGTAAATGGATGTCATGCATTTTGAAGGAGAAAAGATCTACTTTACATGTTAAGTAGTATTTTACTGAAAATAAAATTTAAGAAAGTACCATTTGCAATTTAATTCAACCACAGATTCCACTCAACTTGTCAGGTATAAGGATGACTTCATCCCGATTCAAGAACCAATTTCCCTGGAGATAGATAATCTAGTTCTAGAGTAGATTTGGGGAAATCTCTAGAAGACCATGATCATTATTATTACTTTGGTAAGAAACTAATCCAAACAGAAAATAAAGCTAGAACTCCTTTGATTCTCCTGCACTCAACCTACTGACAATATACTTCTCTGTTGAGAAGAGAAAGCAAATACATATATATACACATATATACCTATACATATATATACACACAAATACACATATAACATACATATATTGACACACTCTGGGTAGATGTTCCATTTCATTTACATGTATATGAATGAATATTATATATTTACAAATACATATATGAATGAACTGTTTGTATATATGAATGAATGAATCAATATATCTTTACACACATGATTATATATCACATATGTGAACATACATGCATGTATGTGTTATGTGTGTATTTGAATGAACTGGCACATCCAACCAAAGTGTGTACATGTGTGTGTGTGTGTGTGTGTGTGTGTGAAAACAGAACTGAAATATTTGGAAGTAATTTTTAATGCTCTTTAAGAAAAGATGACTTCTAACCAAGATGACCTCATAATTTTAACTTTTGTCTGCTCTAAACATCTAGACATGAGACTGTGTAACAAATAGGAAACTGAAGAAATACAGCCTGCCTGGCTCAAAACCAAGATAAATATTTGTATGGATCATCAACAAAACTGATAAATGGTGAGTGGGGCTAAGTCCGTGTACTTTCTGAGTCCTGGCTCTTGAAGCAGGCAGTGGAATATGGAAGGCTGAATAATGCAGTGTAATAGGGAACAAATGGCTCCGTGACAAATGAGATGTCAGAGCCAGTTGCACAACTTAAAGAAGGAATTGGCATGGAATTCCCATACACAAGGGAATTTCCTGAAAAACACTCAGCCAATCTAGGACTGTTATTTAGGGAAGCAAGAATTACAAAGATACAGCTTTTTCACTGGGAACTGGACCTAACCATACACTGGCTTAAGGGCTGAATACGATACATACCATTAATACTACAACTCAGATGTCCTGATGACTTTTATAAGACCTAGTTTTCTACTTAGGGCCTTGGGTTTAGATGAAGGTGGCCACAAATCTTCAGTTCAAAGAGTGGTAATCCCAGAAGGTGACAGATGATAGTGAGGAGGGGAGAGAAAAAGAACCCCCCTCCCTTAAAATGAGCATACTGACCAGCATCCTAAAACACTAGCAGATAACATGATGTTAAAAAACACAGAAAAATACAATCAATATTTGGACATCAAGTCACGCTTCATAGAAGAAAAGCACCATAGACTGTAAAATGTTTGTATTTGGAATGCTCCATGTAATAAAAGAAAGAACTACATTGATTACAAAATTATAGAAAATGAATAATAACTGAATTCAAAGAAACAAAATGTAATGAGTATTAGTAGATATGAAAAAATATCAATCTAGAAACTTGATGTTATGGTCAAAAAACAGAAAAATAATAAACACGAGGCTCAAGGCAGGCAAAAATGAAAAGACAACTAGTCGATTTGAAAGTAATACTGAAGAGACATCAAATATAGAAAAAATGTACAAGGATAATTGAAAAATTTAAGTAAAATTAAAAGACTATGAGGCTAGATTGAGATACTCTGACAAACATATAATAAGAGTTGCAGAAAATTATCATAAAGGAAATGGTGGAGAAATAACTTCTAAGGAAAGAGAAAATGAAAATATTCCAAGATTAAAGACATAAGTAATTATTCAGCTGAAAATTATACTCAAACTACTAAGTAAATACATAAAAAATATATACACATATCAACACATCACAGTGATATGACAGAATACAAAAGATTAAAATAACTACTAAAAGTTATGAGATTTAAAAAAAAATAAAAGTTATGAGATTTTAAAAAAATACATATTATGTAGAAAGAAACAGATTTAACATCAGCCATTATGGATGGCTAAAGACGATGGAATGATATCAGACTATTAGACTGAAATAAGTATGAGTGTAAAATGTAATTAATCTATAGTATAGAACATTTTATATTATTTTTTTAAAGATTTTATTTATTTATTTGACAGACAGAGATCACAAGTAGGCAGAGAGGCAGGAAGAGAGAGAGGAGGAAGCAGGCTCCCTGCTGAGCAGAGAGTCCGATGTGGGGCTTGATCCCAGGACCCTGAGATCATGACCTGAGCTGAAGGCAACGGCTTAACCCACTGAGCCACCCAGGCGCCCCAGTATAGAACATTTTATTTATTTTTTAAAAAGATTTTATTTATTTATTTGACAGATGAAGATCACAAGTAGGCAGAGAGGCAGGCAGAGAGAAAGGAGGAAGCAGGCTCCCTGCCGAGCAGAGAGCCCGATGCGGGGCTCGATTCCAGGACTCAGGGATCATGACCTGAGCCGAAAGCAGAGGCTTTAACCCACTGCGCCACCTAGGCGCCCTGTATAGAACATTTTAAATGATGTTTTATACACTAAAAGATTAAGGGACACAGATCAATACATCAATATGATTAATATTTTTAGCAAATTACATGAAAATATGGAAAATTTAATCACTGAACTAGAAAAGTCAAAATAATCCATTAGAAATTCTAGATCTAAAGAATTTAGTAACTGAAATTCAAAATTTGTTGGATGGGTAACATTATAATAGACACAGAGGAAGTGATAATTGGTGATGTGAAAGAGAGATCAGAAGAAAATTTCCAGAATGAAGCACTAAAAAATAAACAAAAATAAAAGGAGAGAAGAGCAAAAGAGACATATTACATTCTGGAAAAGCCTAATTTGGAATTTCGGTAGCAGAAGACAAGAACGAAGAAAGGGCAGGTGCAATATTGAAAAGATAATGCCTGAAAATTTTATTAAATCAATGGAACTTATTAAAATAAAGGTTCGGGGGGTGCCTGGGTGGCTCAGTGGGTTAAGGCCTCTGCCTTCAGCTTGGGTTGTGATCCCAGGGTCCTGGGATCGAGCCCTGCATTGGGCTCTCTGCTCAGCAGGGAGCCTGCTTTCTCCTCTCTCTCTGCCTGCCTCTCTGCCTACTTGTGATCTTCATCTGTCAAATAAATAAATAAAATCTTTAAAGAAAAATAAAATTAAAAAAATAAAGGTTCAAAACTGAAAAAGCTGGAGCAGGATACAAAATAAAACAATACCACATCAAGTAAACCTGTTGGAAGAAGTAAAAAAGAAGGACAAAACTAGGTTTTAGAAGGAAGCAGTAAAAACAAAGAAATGGCAGAGTAATGATAATCATCACTGCTCCCCTCTCAACAAAATGGTGGAAGTTATAAGACAGTGAAAGAGTGTCATCAAAAGAATTATAAAAAATGTCAACTTAAATTCTAGGCTCAGTGAAAGTACCCTCCAAAATGAAAGTAAAGTGGGTGACTTTTTTACACACAAAAAATTAATTTATCATCAGCAGATACCATATAATGGAAATACTAATAGTCAGTTCTTCAGGCAGAAGGAGAAAGATACCGTATGAAAGGACAGATATGAAAATGGAGAAGAAAAGCAATAAATTTTAGTAAACTGAAAATCAATTGTAACAAACAATGAAATGTGTTTAAGATTTGTTTACATATATACATTTTAATAATGAGCAAAACTAATCCATGGTGTTAAAAGTGAGGGATGAGGGAGAGTGTGATGAAACGAGAAGAGATACAGGAGAGTTTTTGGCTCCTGGTGTTGTCCTATTTCTTGATCTGGGTGATGTCTTCATGGCTATGCTCACTTCATGGTAAATTAAGGTCCACAGTTATGATTTGTTCATTTTCCTACATGTAAATTATACTTCAGTAATGATTTTAGAAAAATTATGCCAGGGCTTTGGGTGGCTCAGTTGGTTAAGCGTCTGAGTCTTGATTTCAGCTGGAGTTATGATCTCAGGGTTCCGAGGTCGAGCCCCATGTGGGGCTCAGCACTGGATCTGGAGCCTGCTTAAGGTTCTCTGTCTCCCACTCCTTCTGTCCACCCCACCCCCAGGTTCACTTTCTCTTTCTCTAAAAAAAAAAAAAAAAAAAGCACAAACATTGTAACTTTTTAAGTCAAAAAACAAACAGTAAAATGGGGAATATTTTTGCAACTTAAATAATGAAAAATAGTTACTAAAATAACTAAAAATAGTTTCTAATAATGACATGCTTCTATATATTGATAGATAAGAGCAGTTTGGATAGATAAGAAAGGCAATTATTTAAAAGAGAAAATCTAATGGAAAATAAACACATGAAGTGATCAATCTCATTAGTAGTCTAAGAAAAGCCAATTTAATATAAAATGTTCCTCCACCGCTCATCTATAATGTAAGATACAATACAAAAATGATGGTGTGAAGAAGAAAGGCTCACCCATATTTTACTGATGAGCATGAATTACCATAACCCTTTGGGAAACTTTTCTGAGAATATCTATTGTACTACAGTGACACTTGGATAAGTTTATCTTATAAACTTGAAAATATTTGTATTTGATTTATATATACAAAGATGTTAATTTTTGGTAAAGGCAAATAAAAACAAAACAATAACAAATTCTTTGTAAATCCTATGTTGATATTCATCCATGGGAGGAAAATATGAATAAATTACAACTCATCCATATTGGGAAATACTGTGTAACCCTTAAAAAAAACAGATGACATATTTGTGCATAGAGACCTGAAGAGATCCCCAATTTATCCAATTGAGGAAAGTAAGTCATGAACCCTATGGATTCTATTTTAATAAGAATAACAAAGCACCAAAAAATTAAATATGTAAACTATTTCTGTATTTTTATTAACAGAAAAATGTTGAAATAAAGTGGGAGAAATTTCAGTGAGAGGAGATTGCTAGCTTTATTTTTTGCATCCTTACGTTATTCCACTAGATAAAATGAGCAGGTATTTCCTTTGAAATTCAAAAATTGATGAGGAAAATTTAAGAAAAAATTCCTTCCTAATTATAAAAGTAGCATAATTCACTGAAATATACAGAGTGTACAAAATAAATTATATATGAATATAACTACAAAGCCATAAATTAAAACAAATATATTATACATGTATGTGTGCATTTATGACATATAAAATATATATTTAAAATATATACATTTACATATATGTTTATATACATGTAAAATATGACCAAGTAAGGATTTTTCAGGAATGCAAAGTGGTTCAGTATTAGAACATCGTTGGGAAAGGCCGTTTCTTTCCTTTCGTGCATGTATCTTTCTACCGTGCATGCTTAAGAGTGGCGTTGGGCCTGAAATATTTCCTTACAGAACGCCAGGGAGTCCCCACAGCCTGGGCTGGGCATACCTCCCCATCTGGGAGTATTTTCCCCCATCAGGGATCGATGTGTTCTTCTTTGTTATGCTTAAGGGCATGCATCACGTGACCCTCAGCCACGCCCCCAGCTTTCTGAATTTCAGACCCCATGGGGGAGGGTCCAGGACCCCTCTGCTGGCAGAAGACGAGTGCATGAAGACCATCACTCTGTCACTTTGGGAGGAGACCCACCAGCTGTGGGGGGCCTAACAGCCACTCCTAAAGCTGATGTTGCTCTGTCTCTTCTGCTTGGAAGTAGACCTTGTTCCGTCTAAAATTTGTGTGACTCCTATGTTTGTTGCCACACCAAACCATGGACGGAGTCAGCGTCCTGAGACTGCGGCTCCTGGTGGAGTGGGATTCCTCCCCTGAAGGTGATAACAGTTGTCCCTTGCTGGGCAAAAATACTATAGTACTTGAATACTTGAAACTTGGCAGTCATCCCAATAGATGTGAAAAAGACATTTGCTACATTTTGGGTATATATTCTGACTAAAAGTTATTAACCTAAAAAGAGGAAGACACTCTTATGATTGACTATTCCAAACCCAGAGCCAAATTTATAAAGCAAAATATAGTCATTCTTGTTAAAACTGCGAATGAACTACAGTGCTCTCATCCTAATTTTTTAACAAGGTTCAGGATGATTCAGCCACTATAATGCACTACAGTTGACCTTGGAACAATGCTGGCGTCTGGGGCATAGATCTCCCACACAGTCAAAAGTCCATGTGTAACTTTTGACTCCTCAAAACTTGTCTACCACTAGCCTACTGTTGATCAGAAGCTTGATAACATAAACAGTGGATTAAAACATACTTTATGTGTCCTATGTATTATATATTGTACACTTACAATAAAGTAAGCTAGACAAAAGAAAATGTTATTATGAAAATCATAAGAAAGAGACAATACATTTAGAGTCCTGTACTATATTTCCAATACCCTGCATTTACATGGTCTGTTTACAAGGTGAATTGTCTGTCAGTACCTACATCAATATTGTCTTATATAATACAACACAGTGTAGATGTTATACATATTACTAACACTAGGCATAAAAATGAAAAGATGAGGTGAAAAAGAAATTCATATTTACTTGCAGATATAATGATTCATGTACTGATATGATTACCAAATGACAGCTTTGTCATTGATATGATTGTTTCATGGTAGCCTAGCCCATATACTAATAAATTAATCATTATAAAATTTCATGGAATATAGCACTGAAGTCATAGTCACAATACAGTATTAGAAAACTATAATTTTTTAAAAGCATTTACCTATGATGATATGCTGATACATAGTTTCTCTGTTTATGTGAGAAAGAGACATACTGTCCAGTAATGCCATTCTTCAAAAGCAAAGTTATAGTAAAAAATAAAACCCACATTATTAATTTGATATTAAATATTGCTCACCTGATGCCTATGTAAAGATAGGCTAAGCACTTCTTTTTTTTTTTTTTTTGTTAAGATTTTATTTATTTGACAGAGAGACAGCAAGAGAGGGAACACAAGCAAGAGAAGTGGGAAGGGAGAAGCAAGCTTACCACTGAACAGAGAGCCTGATGTGGGGCTTGATCCCAGGACTCTGGGATCATGACCTGAGCCGAAGGCAGATGCTTAATGACTGAGCCACCCAGGAGCCCCATGGCTAATTACTTCTGCATGAGCCTTGCATGCCATGTATTACATGAGGAATATCTAAGTGAGAATGATGAGGACACAAAATGTCTCCTCTAGTTTCTGCTGTACGGTTATTAGATCTTTCTACAAAGACACTCACACATAAACAACAGGTCAGCTTTTTAACTGGGTGGCATCATCATTATTCACTATTCACTAAAGGGAAGTGGTTCCTCATTGTTTCCACATTGAGCAGGTTGAGGAGGAGGAAGAGAAGAGGTTGGTCTTGCTCTCTCAGGGGTGGTAGAGGCAGAAGGGGAAGTGGGTAAGGCAGGCCTCGGTGTTACATTTACAGAAATACATCCTAGCTTCTGTCTGGGTGTTTTTCTCTTTCATTTCTCTAAGAATATTTCTATATGGTACCAATCATTCTTCCATTTTCTTTAGTTTCAGTGCCCATATCATAGAAGGGTCCATGTTGTAAAAGAAGTCACAACAGTCTTCAGTAATGAGAACCTTCCTGCCATGTGATCTGATGTCAGTTTGTTTTTGGGGGGATTGTTTTTTTTTTGTCATTGTTTCCTTTATGTCTTCTTCTTAGTCATCAGGAACTGGTTCAGAAGCACTCATCTCCATCAAGCTGTCTTTGGTTAATTCCTCTGGTGGGGTGTCTCTTAGCTCTTAAATCTCTCCAAGGTCAGTATCTTGAAACCCTTCATCTCCCACCTTTATGGCCATATCCACAATCTCTTTCATGATTTCCTTGACTGGTTCTTTTTTAAATTCTGTGAAGTCACGTACAACATTTGGACATAGTTTCCTCCAGCAGGAATTTATTGTTTCAGGCTTGATGGCTTTCATGGCTTTTTTTTTTTTTTAATAAAACAATGATGGCATCTTTAATGCTGTGATCATTCTAGACTTTCATGATGTTCTCTTCATTGAGTTTCTCTTCCATCAGGTTGACAATCCACCTTTTCCCTAGAGTATTGTGTATAATAAGACTTAAAGGTACTTCTGAACCCCAATCTAGATGCTGAATTAGAGACATTGTGTTTTGGAGCAAGTAGATTACTTTGACACTTTTGCTGTTGAATTCATGGGATTCTGGGTGACAGAGGCATCATCCAATATCAAAAGAACTTCAAAAGATAGTCCCTTATTAGCAAGGTACTTCCTGACTTCAGGGACAAAACATCACTATAATCAATCCAGAAAAAGGTTTCATTATCCAGACCTCCTTATTGTACAACCAAATGACCAGCAGCTGGTATTTCTCTTTTCCCTTTTATTAGCTTTATAGACAAGGGCTGTCCTGATCATAAACCCAACTGCATTTCACAAAATATCAGACTTAGCCTATTCATTCTGGCCTTAAATCCTGGTGCTCACTTCTCTTCCTCATTAATGAATGTCCTTTGTGGCATTTTTTTTTTCCAGAATAGGACACTTTCACCTGCATTAAAAACCTGTTCATGCAGATATCTGTTGTCCTCAATAAATCTCTTAATGGCCCCTAGGGACTTGTTGGCTTCCTCTTGCTGGGCAGAAGACACTTCTAATGTTATCTTGCAATTCTTAAGCCTAACTGTTAGGGTACACTGTTAGTTAGGTTTTAACAGGATTCCTAAAGGTCACCAAAGGGGAACATCATGACCCATTATGGGATGGGGGAGGGCAGAGACTTATCCTGGCAGCCCTCCAAAAACAAAGCCACAAGAAGCTGTATCAAACCAGTGAGGCCCAAGACGAGAAGGCATCAAAGTCATGAAACTCATGAAAGTCATGAAAAGAAATCTCCTCTCCAAATAATGAATATCCCACCCCTTACTTGACAACTGTCAATAAAAGATAGAGATCCAAACCGTAGGCTCATCTGTCCCTTTAACTCCCCTGCTCTCACACCTTGAGAGTATATTCTCAGTTTAATAAACTTTCCTACTTGCAAAGTTCAACATTGTGTCTTGTCTGTCTTTGAATTCTTTCTTGCTAAGTGTCAAGTTTTTTCTGGCGAGATAAACACACCACCAGGCAAAGTGGGTGTAAGGCAAGATTTATTAAAAACACTCTCTGGCAAAGTTTCAGGGCTCAGGAGAAGGGGAGCCAGGAAAGTTGTGCCGGGAGGAGGTGGGCACCCTCAGGCGAGGTTCTGGGACTCTGGAAAGCAGAGTGGCGGAAGTCACACCCAAGGCAGGGAGGAGGGGGCTTTTAAGGGTCTTGAGGGGAGCTCAGGGGTCTTTTGGCAAGTTTCACTTATTTGGATATTTCGCCTGCTCGTCGGGGTCCCATTGGTCCACGGGAGCCCGGGGCAGGAGGGTTTTCAGATTCCTGCTTGGGTCTTTGTTCTCCTGTCCGAGCTCAGGTTTTGTGGTAGGAACTTTCGCCATCTTGGGCCTTTGTTATCCTGTCCGAGTTCAGGTTTTGTGGTGGGAACTTTCGCCATCTTAAATAGCCCTTCCTGCCAGCCCAACACTAAGAGACCAAGAACCTCCAATACCCAGGGCTGGGTAGAGGCCTCAGGGCAGGGGGGTTCTCCCCAGCTCCACCTGGCAATAAAGTATCTCTGTAAAACTATCAATCCATCCTTTGTTGGTATTAAATTCTCCAGCTTTAGACACATCACCTTCCTTTTGGTTTAAGTTGTCATATAATGCCTTTGCTTTCTCTTGAATCATATCAGAGGCTATACAGGTATGCCTTCATGATAGCAATCCTGCACCAAATAAAAGCTGCATTTTCAATACGAGAAAAAAAGGCATTTACAAAAAATCCGAGATTTTCATGCCAGGTGGATTAACTGAAGCAGTGGCTTCACAAATTTCCCTTTCTTTTTTCACAATGGTCTTTACACTGGATTCATTATCTTGAAATGATGGGCAGCTGCAGCTATAGACCTCAAACTATGGTACACATCAAGCAATTCAACTTTGCCTTGTAATGTCATGAGTTTGCTCCACTTCTTGGGAGAATCTCCAGAATCACTAGTGGCACTTTGTAGGGTCTCATGGTGTTATTCAAAATTTACACTATTGCACTAAACATGGTGCACTAAACATGATGAAAAATACACAAGAAATGCAAGAGATCACTTTTTTTCTGTGATATGGGATATACTGGAGAGATGAAATGTTCATGGAGAGAGGATTAGGTTCACATGGCATTTCAAGTGGATATTCATAACCCTTGAGCTCACTGCAATAGCAACCGGATGTGGCTACAAAATTATTCCAGTACAATAGTTAGTAGAGTTAATTTTATGCAGTCCTGACTTGATGCTGCATCTTTACATTTGTTTACATTCCTCTAGACTGGGAAGGGGGCCATATATGGTGTGTAAGTGTGTGGGTAAGTTTAGTATGTCATAGATTTGTGCATATTTTATGGTAGCATATGATAAAACAGACATCCACATGCATGTTATAGGTTCACAACATTTCTAACTTTGTCTTAGAGTTTCACTATTTCTAGGCTACATTGTTAGTCTGCAAGTTTTCTCAAATATTGCCAATCTCCAACAATTTCAAAATTCTATTTGTTTTTAAAAATCCACATATAACTGAACCCATAACTCATGTTGTTCAAAGGTTAATTGTATCATTAAGTTATACTTACCAAAATGGAGACTAGTAAACAAACATTTATACATGTATGATTATCATTTCTTTTCCTTATACACATATGATTTTCTAATTAGAAACTAAACTCTAAAAATTACTAAAACCCCTATGGTCATTTCTGCTTGTGGTAGCTGGAAAAAGAAAACAAAACTAGAAAGGCTGGATAAAATATCACAAAGTTCTCTGTAGTGCATTGTCAAGTTCCCATTAAACTAAGGGGAAAATACAGTAGCCAAAAATTTTTTCAAGACCTGGAAATCAGAATGATAAGCTTACTTTGAGGCTGTGGTTGTCCTGAGGAATTTGACAAAGTCTACAGCCTAGGGCCTTGTACTTCAATGCTAATTATGAGGACAAGATGCTAATTCTTGGGTCTTCCAAAAGAGAGGAATTAGAATTGAGATCTGCATACAAACCAGGGACCCATTAAGTATTTCAATACAACTGAGAATATGGACCAGAAATTTCCACTTTTCAGCAGAGAGGCCACAGAAAGGCTCATCTGTCTTGGCCTAAGATCTAGGTTTAAAAAAAAGAACAACAACAAAAAACCCCATTTCTAACACTTTTAAATGAGGCCTCCCTGAATGTAGGTTTGAGGGTCAAAATTATATTACCTATGTGGTTATAGAAAATAGAAATCATGAAATCATGAAATCTTGTGCTAGCCAGATAGTGTCACAGGCCCAAGGTATGTAGCAGGAGGAAAAGAACATCCTTTTTGGAGTGAGTACTCTTGAACACTGGGAATTTTTCCCCATAAAACCCATGCAAATATAAACTTACAATCTGTAGGACAAATACTGGAAAATAAGCATTAGTAAGAATCCATCAACAGAATCAGCAAGCTAAAGAATCATGTTATTGAAAATTTTAGATACTGCAATTTTGTTTATACAATTTAAATAAGACTTTTTATAATATTTAATGAAATAAAATAATCAAAAATACACTGGCAAGAAACAAGATGTTATACAAAAAGACTAAATAGATCATTTCCCTCAGGAAGGTTGCAGGGAGTGTGTCATCTTTCTCCATATGTTTATAATCCAACACACAATTAGTAGATAGAGATGTTCAGTAAGAGTTTGTGGTTGATATAGCTTCCTCAATATAGCTGAAGACAGAAGTTTGCAAGACAATTTATGAAAACAAAATTAAGAAGCAATCCATAGAGTATTGTTTTATTTAACTTACCTTGGTGGACTGCGGAATAGAACAACTATTTCAGAGTATTCAAACTTGATAAAGAAGATAAACTTATGCCTTTGTAGGCACTGAGTATTAATGAATACTATCTAGAAAAAGTTTTTGGTTGCAAAAGCCATTTCGGGGCTCTAAGAATGGCAAGAGAAACCAAGGAGACAAAATGAGAAGAGTTTGAGGATAAGAACAGTGACAGTCTGTGGCCTTTTGGCCTGGGACACTCCTATTCTTCCTTCCTATCTTGACTGGTAAGAACTATAGCTTTATCAGCATAGCAGTGGCAACAATCCAAGCAGTTTTGCTGCCAGAGTGGGAGGCTCAGTTTTGAGCAGGGGTTACATTTGGTAGCTTTGTCAACTTGAAATGGAACACTCAATAGGAAATGAATGGGAAACACCTGCAACTGTGCAGTTCCTAGACTGAGGTCCCAAGTTGTGGCAAACAATCATGCAGAAATTAATGTGAGATTCTGGAAAGGTAAGAGCCATAGAGGTGCTGAGATAAGTTTTCTCTATCTACCTAGGTGGCTGGGAAACTACATAAAGGAGCAATCTGGCAAAAAGTAAAAGGCAAAGGAGATGTGGGCATTGGCTCTGAAGTTGAATGTACTACCCAAACTGCAAAGAGATCTAAATGCATAGGATGGCAGCCTTATGAGCTTCAGGTGTTTGGTTATAAGCTCTTTCCAAATCACCTCTCTAACCACTAAGCTATGCAGACATCAGGGTAAACCCTAGGCAACCAGATTAGAACATAAAATAGAAAAATCAAAAAATAAAAAGAAATATCACTTAGCAATATCACTTAGAAATATCACTGAGTGGGAAACAGACTTTGTGGTTTCATTCTAGGCAAGATATTTAAAACAAAACAATGAAAAAAACAAAACAAAACAGAAAAGAACCCAGGATGTTGCTAAGATATATTATTTTAAATGTCCAATTTTTAAACAAAAATTATGAGCCACCCAAAGAAACAGGGAAGTGTGACCTATCCTCAGCAAAAAAGATAGTCATGGAAATTCACTGGGCCAAGACATTGGATTTAGTAGAGAAACCTTTTAACAGATTACAAATGTACTCAAAGAAAAGAAGTTCCATGGAATCTATGTGAAAAAAAATTTTTTTAAACTAGATAAAATGAACAATTTCAGGGCTCTGAAATTAAAAAATAATAAATTGACTCAGTAAAAAAATAAATAAATAAATTGACTCAGTAAAGAGGCAACCAAATGCTGAAGGAGAAACAGAAACCATAAAAAACACTAGAAATACAGCTGAGACAATAAAATTTTAAGACATGTGGGGTGACCCAATTGGGTGGAGGGTGCGACACAGGTGATAAAAGGCTTCACCTAAGACAGAACAAAAGAGATAGAAGCAGGTAGGACAGCAACGTAGAGACTATCTACCAGGAGACAGTGGTGGGGAGATGTAGTTAAGAGGAGGAAGGTGAAGAGGTATGGAAACATATGGAATTTTCCTTTTTCGGTACCAGTGCACAGTTATAACTAGTCCATTGGTTAGCTAGGGCTTATGGACATTTTGAGGTGGGTCACCTAATGGGCCTATTTGCATTCAGCCTGGTAGTCACCGTGGGCCCTTTTTTACCTTACTAGGATTTCCATTGCTGAAGCCTGTTGTCTAAGAGTGTCCTTTACAAGACAGAGAATTAACAAAATGTCCAAAATAAGTTTATCATTAATTACTTTAAAATTTGCAAATGGATCTAACCTCCCAATCAAAACACTTAGCCTGGTGGAATGGATATAAAAACAAAATCCAACTATCTGCTGTCTACAAGTCTCACTTTATATTTAAGAATGGAGCTAAGTTAGAAATACAAGAATGACAAGTAAATTCAAGCAAATAATAATCAAAAGAGATTGGGGTATCTATAATAAAATCAGACAAAGTAGACTAAGTCAAAAACTGTTACAAGAGACAAAGGAGTCAATTCACCAAGAAGCTATAACAATTATAAACATATATGCACCAAATATCAGAGCTCCAAAGTATACAAAACAGACATTGACAGAATTCGAGGGAGAAATAAACAGCTCTACAATAACATAGGAAACTTCAAAACCCCATTTACATTAATCAATAAAGCAACCAGAGAGAAGATAAATAAGGAAATAGAAGACATGAATACTATGGACCACCTAAACCTAAAAAACATATACAAAGTACTCCACCCAAAAAAAGCAGAATATACATATTTCTCTTCTGCACATATTACACTCTCCAGATAGACCATACATAAGGTCACAAACAATTTTAATCCTTTACAAAGATTAATATCATACAAGGTATCACTTCTGATTACAGTGGAATAAAACTAGAAATCAATAGCAGAGTTGCAAATATTTGGAAATTAAACATGTCACTCAAACAATGGGTCAAAGAAAAAAATCATACATGAAATTAGAAGCTATCTTGAGACAAAGGAAAATAAAAACTCATACCAAAACTTATAAGATGCAGCCAAAGCAGTTTTAAGAGGGAAATTTATAGTTGTAATATTAACATAGATTATAGCAGGGAGAGAAAAAAATTGATAATATATGATAAAGATTAGAGAAAACAGTGAAACCAAGACTTTGTTCTTCAAAAAGATCAACAAAACTGACAAACCTTTAGTCAAATTAACTAAGAAAAAAGAGAGAAAACTCAAATAACTTGAGCCAGAAATGAAAGTGAGGACATTTTAAAGAATTATACAGAAATAACAAAGGATTATAAGAGAGTGCTATGAACTATCGTTTGCCATAAAATTATATAACTTACATGAACATATTAAAAAAAAACCTATAATCTACCAAGGCTGAATCATGAAGAAGTAGAAAATCTGAATAGACTTCTATATAATAAGGAGATGGAATCTTTATTTTAAAGCCTCTCAACAAAGAAAAGCCTAGTTACCAGTTGGCTTCATTGGTACAGTCTACCAAATATTTAAAGAAAAATTAACACCAAACCTGTAATACCTCCAAAAGAACAGAAAATGAGGGAATGCTTCCTAACTCATTCTATGACAGCATTACTCTGTTCCCAAAGCCAAACAAGGACATTGTAAGAAAAGTATATTTTTTTAGTTTGGTGTAGTCCCACCTGTTTATTTTCAATTTTGTTAATTGTGTTTTAGATGTAATATCCAAAAACTTGTTGCCAAGACCAGAATCAAGGAAAATTTCCCCTGTATTTTCTTCTAGGAATTTTATGGTTTCAGGTCTTACATTTAAATCTGTAATCTATTTCAACTGAATTTTTGTGAGTGCTTTAGGATGGGGTCTAGTTTCATTCTTTAAATGGGGATATCCAATTTTTTCAGCACCATTTTTTGAAGAGACTGTCTTTTCCACTGAGTATTCTTGGCTCCCTTGTCAAATATTAGTTGACAGTATATGCTTGAGATTATTTCTGGACTCTTGATCTGTTCTATGTCTGTTTTTTATGCTAATACTTTACTGTTTTGATAACTACAGTTTGGTAGTATATTTTAAATTGGAAGTGTGACACTTTCAGTATTAGTTCTTTTTTCTCAAGATTGCTTTGGATATTTGGGGTCTTTTGTGGTCCCACACAATTTTAGGATTTTTTTTTCTACCTGCAAAGATCCTATTGGAATCTTGATTAAGAGCTGCAACAAGTATTATGGACATTGGGTAGGGTATGTGCTATTGTGAGTGCTGTGAAATGTGTAAACCTGGCGATTCACAGACCTGTACCCCTGGGGATAAAAATACATTATATATTTATAAAAAAAATTAAAAATTAATTAAAAAAATAGTTGCAACAAGTATATAGGTGGTTTTGGGTAGTATGGAGATTTTAAAAATATCAATATCAGTTCTTCCAATTGTATAAACATATATTTATTTGCATCTTTTCATTTCTTCCATGAGTGCTTTATAGTTTTCTGTGTACAGATCTTATACTCCCTTGGTTTAATTTATTTTTAATATTTTATTATTTTATAGTTATAAAGGGGATCATTTTATTTATTCCTTTTACACATAATTTGTAGTTAGTGTATAGAAATGCTACTGATTTTTTATGTGATTTTTGTATTCTGAAATTTACTGAACTTGTAGATCATATTAAATAGTTTTTTAGTAGAATATTCAGGATTTTCTCTATATAAAGTGCCAGCTGCCAACAAGGATAATTTTACTTCTTCCTTTATTAGTTGGATGACTTTTACTTCTTTTTATTGCTTGATTGCTCTGGGGACTTCCAGTGCTATGTTGAATAGGAGTGGTGAGAGTGAACACCCTTGATGGTTCTTGATCTTAGAGGAAAAGCTTTCAACCTTTTTCTATTGAGTATGATATTAACCATGAACTTGTCATATATGACCCTTATTAAGTTGAGGTATGTTCTTCCAATACCCAGTTTATTCAGAGTTTTTATTATTAATTGATTTTGAATTTTCTCAAAATTTTTTTCTTCCTATTAAGATGACCACATTATTTTATTTTTAATTTTATGCATTAATATAATGAACTAAAAAGATTTTGCACAGCAAAAGAAATAACAAAATGAAAGACAACCTATGGATGGGAAAATATTTTGCAAACTACATATCTGATAAGGGTTTAATATTAAAAAATTATAAGGAATTTATATAACTCAACAGCCAAAAATTAAACAATCCTATTAAAAATGGGCAAAGGACCTAGCCAGAGATGAAACCTTTTTTGTTTTAAATCTTTACTTCAACCACTAGCATTTCCTTACAAACCCTAAGAAACAACTACATCTTTCCTGACCAGCAAAAAATAATTATTTAGATATTTAAAAGTACGAATATTCACAGGATCTTTCACATGACAAAATTTCACAGGTAAATTCCACACTACAAAAAGCTTGAAGTATGGAGTCAGCCCCCTTAAGCAAAATAAGAAAGAGTATGTCTGATACATAATTTACATTTTTATTAAAGCTCATTTGAAAAATGGCATTTCATTTGCTTTTTGTAAATAACATTATTCTATTGGCAAAAATATAAAGTTTGAAGCTGTGTCATTGGGTAAATTACCCCAACCCTTCGACTTGTGGTTCTTTTACTAGAGATAAAACAATGCCTTGGTTCCATTGTTGTAAAGGGAGTTACTTCTTCACAAGTATGAACTCTCTTTGCCTATGGAATCATGAGATGGCTCCATTGTCTGTCAAATGTGATGATGATGATTTAAAAAAAAGAAGATTTAGTTATTTATTTTAGAGAATGATAGATAGAAAGTAGAAGCATTGGGGTGGGGGGTTGGGGGAAGAAGAGAGAGAGAATCTCACATGGTTTCCCCAATGGGTGTGGAGCCCAACACAGGACTGAATCCCATGACCCCAAGATCACAACCTGAGCTGAAACCAAGAGTCAGATACCCAACCAATGGAGCCACTCGGGCACCCCATGATGATGATGATTTTGATAAAGATTTTATCATAAAGAAAGATAGGGTATTTCTGAATATTGACACTTAATTTCATTTCATTTTATTTTATTTTTTAAGATTTTATTTATCTATTTGACAGAGAGAAAGAGACAGCAAGAGGGGGAATGCAAGCAGGGGGAGTCAGAAAGGGAGAAGCAGACTTCCCTCTGATTAGGGAGGTGGATATGGGGCTCAATCCTGGGACCCTGGATTCATGACCTGAGCCGAAGGCAGACACTTAACTGACAGAGCCACCAGGCACCTTGACAATTTTAGAACAAATAAATTGAAGATAGAGAAACTAAAATCTTAGCCTTGTAAAAACCACATTTTTTAAAGATTTTATTTATTTATTTATTTGACAGAGAGAGATCACAAGTAGGCAGAGAGGCAGGCAGAGAGAGAGGAGGAAGCAGGCTTCCTGCTAAGCAGAGAGCCCGATGTGGAGCTCAATCCCAGGACCCTGGGATCATGACCTGAGCCAAAGGTAGAGGCTTAACCCACTGAGCCACCCAGGCGCCCCAAAACCACATTATTCTTAAGTATTTCCATTAACTGCTTGCTAATTAGCATGTGACAAAAACAATTGGCTACATTAGACAGAAAGAAGTTGGCATTCAATTTAAAGCATGGCTACAAGAATCATCTGCACAAATCTTGTCTCACCTTAGTGGGTTCAAGAACTTATTCTCAGTGACTTGACTTCAACTGATTTGGCTTCTTTGTAATTCCAAGCCTCTATTAAACTGACAGACAAGAATCCTTACTTATTACAAAGAATAATAGGAATTTCTAAATAAATAATCCTACCTGTTGCTGCAAGACTGTGGTGTGCAGTGTGTATTTTGGAGTTGTGATGGGTGACCTCCATTTTTTAGGCAGGCAGAGTACTGGACTCCAGGGCTGGATACAGGGCTCAGTCTCATGACCTGAGACCACGACGCCAGCTGAAATCAAGTGTCAGATATTAGACTGACTGAGTCACCCAGCAGCCCCACCCAAAGCAGTATTTAATACAATTACGTTTTGCTTAATGTCACTTTAAGAATGAAAAGCTTATGTGTTCTTATTTTTTATGCCAGGTCAATATGATTAATACCTTAAAACTTAAAATTTAAGTTATAAGGGTTTTTCTTTGTTTGTTTGTTTTTAAAGATTATACTTATTTATTTGACAGAGAGAGATAGAGTGAGAGTAGGAACATGAGCAGAGGAACTTGGAGAGAGAGAAGCAGTCTTCCCCGCTAAGCAGGGAGCCCGATGCGGGGCTCGATTCCAGGACCCTGGGATCATGACCTGAGCTGAAGGTAGATGCTTAATGACTGAGCCACCCAGGCACCCCTTAAGTTATAAGTTTTAAGTTAACTTAAAACAGTTTTATTGTATATTGCTCAAGTGTTCTGTCAAAGGAGGAACACACCGTTCACAACATTAACTTGGCCATAGTCAGTGTTGCTCTTGCTGCATTACAGAAAAGCAGGTTTGACAATTTAACCAGTTCCTTTTTATTTATTTTTAACACAAGGCAGGCAGTATCCCTATCATCTAGGGGTTCTTACAAAAATCATGACACAAACAAAACGTACTCAGAAAGAAATACAAGCAAGGCAGAATTTCAAGTACTAAGAAACAAGTCAGAGCAAAGCCACCTGGTAAAAATAAATTAAATGAATTGTATTAGGCATAAGCATTTGTGTAAGAGGATTCTGTTTCTTGAAAAGTGTGAACCGCAAATCACAAAACAAGAGAAGGAAGGATAGTTTGGTGTTGCTTGTGAAAATGACCTGCTCATTTCAGATTTTCACTTACCATGCTACAGATAAGGGAAAACAGGCGATTCTTTTTTTTTTTTTTTTAAGATTTTATTTATTTATTTGATAGACAGAGATCACAAGCAGGCAGAGAGGCAGGCATCGAGAGAGAGGGGGAAGCAGGCTCCCTGCTGAGCGGAGAGCCCGACGTGGGGCTCAATCCCAGGACCTGAGATCATGACTTGAGCCAAAGGCAGAGGCTTAACCCACTGAGCCACCCAGGTGCCCCAAAACAGGCAATTCTTTACTGACACCTTGGAAGAGGCTTTTAGGATTGAAACAGAAAAATCCTCTCAGCATAGAGTACATACGGTTTGAGGAAACACACAAGCACGGCATGGGAAAGATTGCACTAAACATCTACCTACTTTAAACTAATATGATTGTTTTTACTGTAGAACAAATATGACATTCCTTGAGTATACGACATCTGCTTGGTGGTGTTTTTTCTCCCTGAATGCAGTTATTTAATTACTAGCATGTTAGTAAATGTTGCAAAGCATTCCAAATTCCAATTCAGTTATAGAATTGAGCAACCCAGTAAGAATGTAAGGCAACTACTGGCTCTCAGAAAGTTATTATATGTATGCACAAGTGTGTATGTGTACAATAAGGAGTTAGACACATATATATTTCCACATATATATAATGAATGTATATTTATGTATATGACTGGACTATGAAATTCATAGATTCATCCATTCATATATATGTTATTATATATATGAGAGAAGAAATGTATATGTAGACTCTTCCTTCCCCCCTCACATTTTAGACACAGAGGAAGGAGCCAACTTGGCCTTATTGGAGTAATTCCTTGAGTTAGGACTTACAGTAAGAAGAGCTATAAAAATATCCACACTGAATCAAATCATCATTTAGCACTGTCTTTCTGCATTGGTACCAATTGATATTTTCGGTGTATGCCCTTTCACAGTGCTGTTATAGTGATCCAAATAAGACATGAGAACAGAGTTCTGCCAAAATATTTCTTGAGTGTGCATGACTATCTAGTGAATAGTCACAATTACTGGTACAAAAGTTGTCAAAATGGTAAGTAAGCCACGGGCTGCGGCGAGTGGAGCGGAGTTGAGGGGTCGAATTACTGCTAAAAAGATCTGCCTTTTGGTTGGGTGATGGACATTGGGGAAGGTATGTGCTATGGTGAGTGCTGGGAAGTGTGTAAACCTGGCGATTCACAGACTTGTACCCCTGGGGCTAATAATACATTATATGTTAATAAAAAATAAAAAATTTAAAAAATTAGTAAGAAGAAAAAGATTCGAAAAGAATATTCATAAAAGTTTTTAAAAATTTAAACAATAAAGGAAAATAATATTCATGATCCCACAACCTGGAGAAATCCACTAGAAACACCTTATAGGATAGCTTCTCATTTTTTCTGTGAAAAAATGTAAATATATTAGTATTTTATAAAAGTGTGATTACAACCTCCTCTCCTCCCCTCCAAAAAAATCTGCCTTTTGGTTATCATGGGGGTTTCTCTAGCTTGTGTTTTGGTGATGTGGGAGTGGCTGGGCCTTGTCTGAATTCAGGTAACCTCTCCTTTAGTGCTTTGGATTCAGGGGGTTCCATGGAAAAATATCTGTCCCTTGCGTTGAGAGAGTGCCAGGTAGGTTCGGAGAGTGTCATGTTGGGACACCACAGATACAATGGCAGCTCCCATGCTTCTTTCATTGTGTGATGGAGGTGGATGGAATTCAAAGACAATGCACCTTGTGCAACACTTGCTATTTTTGTTTAAGATTTATTTATTTATTTTAGAGAGAGAGAGCGGGGGAGGGGCAGAGGGAGAGAGAGGATCCCAAGCAGACTCCCTGCTGAGCGCAGAGCCCCACGCGGACCCAGAGATGGTGTCCTGAGCCAAAATCCACATCTGGCTGCTTAACCGACTAAGCCACCCTGTAACACTTAATATTTAAACACCAATTTAAGCACTATTTGTGCTTCCTGAACAATCAAACCACGCATAACGGGATAGCCCAACACTTAAGAATCTTAGCAAAATCTGGAAAAATTGAAGATTTGGTAACCTGAAGTTTATTTACATTTCAGAAGCTGTTTGGAATGTAAGTCAAGACCCTCATTTGAATCAATAAGTAAAAATAGATGACTACAAGAGACCAAACATTAGTGACACCATATGCACAGGGTCTGGTGTTGGGTACGCCAGAGCAACATCATAGGATGAATGAGAACTTCTTGCAACAATTACAGATCAGCTTGATGACACAACTGATTTTGTAGCTGAGTCAGGGGTAGGCGTTAGTGCCATAGGCAAGGAGAAAGGTTGATTCTGTGAGTCTTTACAACTAGCTGAAAGGGGAATCAACATATTTGCTCTCTTCGCAAAGTGTTTTTTTTTTTTTAATTAAGATACAACTTAGTATATAAGGATAGATTTTTACTGGCTGTGCTGGTAACAAAAAAAATTCAGATTAAGTGCGTATGGGGGAAAAATCGTTTTCATGAACATGTATTATATCGTGTACCACCAAGAACCTGCCACGATGATTTTGCCTAGAAATTAAAAGACTTTCTTCAGTTGTTTTCAACAGTATGAACAGTATCAGAGGCAATGTTCAAAATGGTCATGCTGTTTCTGTGATTTTTGTGACATTTTTGCTACCGTACAGGGTGGACATTTGTGTTGGAAACCCCTACATGACCAAGAGCTGTTTGTTTTTTTCGTAACACCAGTGGAAACAAGAATGGCTGGCTCTTAGTGCACAGCACGAAGAACAGCTTCCCTTGCTTCCACTTCCACTGCAAGTCCTTCCCCTCATTTCACATCACCTGCTCATTTCCCCGCTCTGCATTTCATCTGACCAGGCTGTACCATATAAAACTTCCACTAACTACCTGAAGGGAGGGCATCCCCTCCTGCTGCCAGCAAATAAATGGTTCTCTTTACTGCTCCAAGTTGTGCTCTTGATTTCAAGATCTTTCTTTATTTCTGAGCACACTATTCCTCTTTTCTATATAAAAATGAAGGGGAATTGCATGGCCATAAGAATACACACATTCGGGCGCCTGGGTGGCTCAGTGGGTTAAGCCTCTGCCTTCGGCTCGGGTCATGATCTCGGGGTCCCAGGATCGAGTCCCGCATCGGGCTCTCTGCTCGGTAGCGAGCCTGCTTCCTCTTCTCTTTCTCTGCCTGCCTCTCTGCCTACTTGTGATCTCTGTCAAATAAATAAATAAATAATCTTTTAAAAAAAAATACCCACATTCTTCAATTGAGGAGAGATGGCCTTGGGTTTATATAAGCAAGAAAAAAACAAGGTAATTTTAAGTCAGCCCTTTAACTGAATCCACAGGTAGGAACACCTGGAACATGTCTGCTTATTTAAGTATATTTTTCAGTCTTGTATTTTTTAGTTGACTGGCAGTGCAGGTCAGCCCACTTTTGCTTTCGTGTGCTGAATGCCCCTGCTAACTCAGAGAGAATTTGAACAGATGTTAGCATCGCTTTCTTTCTGTGATTCAAGAAGCAAGACTGTTTGAAAATGAACCTGGACTTCCTCCAGGTGGTCTGGACAAGGAGCTAGTTATTGGGACAGGTGGGGGAGGGGTGTCTCCAAGCTAGAGGGGCTGCGTCAAAGATCAACTTCTTTTGGGATTCATGGGATCTTTCCTACAGGACGGGAGGCAGGGCAAGTTTATTATAGGAGTCCCAGCTTCTGGGCAGCAGGCATTTCCAGAAAGTTCCTGCAAACTGCTGGTAATCATATCTGTGTAGTCTGGAATCCAAGATGTGTAGGTATCCTCAGTAATCATGTTGCTTGCATGCTTGCCCTGTAAAGAGGGAGGCAATCAAGTCGGAGGACTGACCTCAGGCATACCAACGCACGTGGAGTGTCTATGCCCTGAATGCTTTACTGTGGAATCATGTGGGTGAGGGTGTGTAGTTTTTCTTCTCTTAATTATCCCAGTGGTGAGGCAGGTCTGATCTTCCATGAAAATTTGAAAAAATACAGGATGAATATTAGCAGTGTGGATGTGTGTGAACATAAAACACACAGGTCTGAAGCCTGTAGGCAACTAATTTGTGTCTCCAAATTGCCTCCCTCCAGGTTACAAGCACAGTCTCTCCCTTGTAGGCACGTTGATGCCCTCTGGAAGCTGGAGTCATGAAAATGAGCTGATGGGATGGTTCACCTTCCCAACAATATGGAATGATGTTGGCTGGGTTACAGGATAAATACATTACAAACATGAAGCAGAAGGGTGCTTTGGTCAGGGTCTCATCTTGAATTCAAAGAAGGCCACATTCCAGTGGACAGACTGATCCTGAAAAGATGAGAAGTAATGAACAAGAAGAACTAATTTGCCAACTGAATTCCACTGGAAACCCACAGTCAACATGATCTTCTTCTCTTCTAGGAACATCCCATGTCTGCATTTTGTCTCTTATAACAAATTTTCCTGCCCAAGAATGGCTTTCATGTTTCACTTTGACATCATTTAAAGTACCGACTAATTTCGGTTTTAAAACCCTTGACATTTGCAATGCATTTTGACATATATTATTACCTAATGGCACCTGGAAAAATGTTGCAAAGACCTTTTAACATTCTCATGTTGTCGTGGAGCAGACAGAGTCCCCTCTGCACTGCCTGCAGTATTTAAGTTTTGAGAGAGAGTGATGCTTACTCTGACACATGGGGGTAGAGTGGCCTCGGCTTAGTTGGCCACTTCAACCAAGTATCCTCCCTTTCTCCTTGTATGAGTGGAAAACCAAGGCTTTCATTTGGTTTTATAAACACTGAAATACAAAGATCAGCCACATGTTAACTCAAATCTTTTGGCAACAAAATCAATGGCCAAAATTCAAAAGATTCTGCTCATGGATGCATCCATTCATTTACTTATTTGTCCATCCATCCATCCATCCATCCATCCATCCCTCTCCTTCTAGTAAATACTGAGTGAGAGTCTACCATATGCTGGAGTTTTCAAAGGGACCATGGTAGTGTAACTGTGTTCATAAAGATGAAGTCCTGGGGTGCCTGTATGCCTCAGTCAGTTAAGCATCTGCGTTCAGCTCAGGTCATGGTCCCAGGATCCTGGAATCGAGCCCTACATCAGGCTCTCTGCTCAGTGAGAGCCTGCTTCTCCCTCTGCCTGCCACTCCCCCTGCTTGTGCTCTCTTGGTCTTGCTTTTTTTCTCTCTCTCATAAATAAATAAGATAAAAAAAAT
This sequence comes from Neogale vison, assembly GCF_020171115.1. Lineage (NCBI taxonomy): Eukaryota > Metazoa > Chordata > Mammalia > Carnivora > Mustelidae > Neogale > Neogale vison. Next base: position 180,338,498 of record NC_058101.1, read on the forward strand.
GATGAAGTCCTAACACAGGAGAAAGAGACACTAAATAAAGATATATTTCTTACACAGCTGGGTTTGTGGACTAAAATCATAGCTGGGGTACATATTATTACATAACATAAAAATCATGAAATCACAACTGTGATCAACAGGGGCACAGGGTATTGTGAGGGTATATGAAATGAGGACAAAGTCTGGGTTTAGGAAATGCCCAATTAAGGATGAGAGAATTGCCTGTGCAAAGTCTTTGAGGAGAGAAAAGGATTGACAAAAATAAAAATAAAATCAGTATGGAGATATATATTTAGATAGATGATAGATAGATATAGACATGGAGCTATAAATATACATATATATTTTTTTTCTTTTTTAAAGTAATCTCTATACCCAACATGGGTCTTGAACTCACAACTCTGAGATCAAGAGTTGCATGCTCCAATTGAGCCAATCGGGTGTCCATGTCTGGAGCATAATGAACCAAGTTATAAACACCTAAAACTTGAGAAGTGGACACGAACTCTCCTGCAGGGACTTTCAGGACATGTAAAGATTTTATACCAATTTATACCAATGGGCTATATATGAAGGGTTTTAAGCATGAAAGTGGTGTGATCAGTCATACTGTTTTTCACTTTCTCTTCTAAACTCTAGTTTTATTATTATAGAATTATATTTTTTGGAAAATGTAATACTATCTCATAGTCAAACTTTAAAAGATATAAAAAAAATCATATGGTGAAAAATATCTCTTCCACCATATTTTCCTACCCTCTGGTGATCCCTACTAGAGGAAAACAATTTTTTGTATTTTCCTTGAATCCTTCCAGAGATGGCATTAGTGTGGACTTAATTTGATAAAACTTTTTATTGCAGAAAATAGTAAACATCGTTAAAAGTACTGATAACAGTTTAATAAACCTCCATATGCCCACTATATAACTTAACCAGTTATCAAGTCACAGGCAATCTTGGATGTCTCTAATGTCACCTACTTTGCCAGAAACTCATAAAGTAATTTGAAACAAATCGCAGACATCATATAATTTTATCTGTAAAGGTTTTAGAAAGCATCTCTAAAAGGACTTCTTTTTAAAATAGAACATCAACCTGTGGAAAGAACCAAGATGCCCTTCAACAGACAAATGGATAAAGAAGATATGGTCCATATATACACAATGGAATATTACGCCTCCGTCAGAAAGGATGAATACCCAACCTTTGTATCAACATGGACAGGACTGGAAGAGATTATGCTGAGTGAAATAAGTCAAGCAGAGAGAGTCAATTATCATATGGTGTCACTTATTTGTGAAGCATAAGGAATAACACGGAGGACACTGGGAGATGGAGAGGAGAAGTGAGTAGGGAGAAATCAGAGGGGGAGACAAAGCATGAGAGACTGTGGACTCTAAGAAATAAACTGAGGGTTTTGGAGGGAAGGGGAGTGGGGGGATAGGTAAGCCTGGTGGTGGGTATTTAAGGAGGGCACATATTGCACGGAGCACTGGATGTGGTGCATAAACAATGAATTTTTGAACACTGAAAAAATAAAATAAAATAGAACATCAACCTATAATCACACTCCAGAAAAATAAGTTATTACTGTTAAATTCGCAGTATCTCAGTCTAAGTCACACAAATTAGTGAACCCTAAGACAAAGATTTGGATGCCATTATAAACTACCTTGGAAGGTGATACCTGGAAGCCTTTCTGAGGGGGAGGAAGTGGGCAAGTTGAGGAAATAAAAGAGAAAAAGTAGCATGTTAATGGAGAAGTGCTGTTGTGGGCAAGTGGGATCCAATCCCCTTGGAGACCCTTGGAGACCTGGCACATTTTAGAATCATCCCACAGAAGGTCAAGGAGACTCAGTATTTATCCTCTGTTGTATCTCACTGGTTGAGAGTTATGTTCTGGGACTTTTGGCCTGATTCTGAGGCCAGAAAATGTCCTCAGAGAGACGCAGGAAGAGTCCAGCAGGCCCAAGAACCATTGCCTCTGACATCTGGAACAGACAGGGAATGTTCCTGTGGTATAGTCAGCATTAGATACATTACTTACTTATCATAAACTCTACTCTTTGCTTATAGAACTGGGATCCAAACAAGATCCATGCACTTTGACTAGCATATCCCTTAAGTGTCTTCTCCATCTGTCTTTTTTTCTTGCATTTTTTTTTCCTGATATAGAATTCAGTAATTTTTCCTGTAGAATTCGTTGCAGATTATTATGGAGGTTGTTATGTTATGGAGGTCATATATAAAATGTTAACATGCTCTGTTCTCTGTATCTCATGTACCCTGGTAATCATCATATTCAAGTTAGATTGTTTTTTTTTCCAGACTACTTTATAGGTGGTGGTGTGTCCTTCCCATAAGGGGTAACTAATTTCCAGTTTTCTCTGTTGTTATGATAGTAGTAGTTATTGAAAATCACTAATTAGATGTATTAGTTCATTGGAGGTTATAGAAGGGTAATATTCCATCATTCTTTCTTCAATCATTATTGTGAATACTTCCATAAAGAGAAATCTGTCTTCATCAACTCTTTGGTTGCCCTAAGGGATCATTGTCAAAAAAGGTTTAATGCTTGGTTATTTTCTTCCATTTATGAGCTTTCAAAATAGTGAGATTATTTTCCAAAGGTGATGACTGACTTTTTAGGTATAATTATGAACTTATGGATTTAAATAGTTTAATATTTTTCAAGCTACTGTGGCTATTACCTTAATTGATGTTCAAATTGTCTCATCTTTGATCAGCAAGAACCTGTTTAAGTTGGTTCCTAAGTTCTTTTGATACAGTGTAGTTGTGTCAGGTAACTCCCTTGCTTTGTGGTGTAGAAATGCTCATCCTGTTTCTTCCATAATCCTAATGCTTTCCTAGGTGTCCTGTCTTTGATTATTCTGAGAAGACACAATTTTCTTCCTGGTAACACCTGTGTCTTCAAAGACTCCTGGTTCTTCCCAGTTGGTGATGGCATATCAACACAATGTCTGGGCACAAGGCGTATTGTTCATTATTTTTAGGTCTTCCTAGAGAACAAAACTGGAAAATATACATTTAAAAGACCCAAAATGCATTGTGAATTTATACTGATATTTCCAATTAAAAATCAAGACTAAAGAGATTTTACTTAGTATCAGGATTTTACTTATCCCATGCCCCAAATCTTAGTTCTCAGTAAGATCCATGTAATTACTCACTTCCTTTATCTCATAGACACAACAGTCTCATAACAATAATACAACATTACCACCAATAATATGATTACTGAAAACAGCTACATTTTTTCTTTTGTAATTTGTTTCCCTTGGGATCTATTCCACTATGGACATGCAGCCAAATTATTCTGTTTTAGAGTCCCTTGAAATATTTCCTTTCTGACTGGCCATGCCAAAAATTGAATTACACAGTTATTATTTGTTTCATTTTATTTTTTATTTCTAGGGTCATTTTTTAAATTTACATTTTGTTTTATAATTATATAATGCATGTACATGATTTCAAATTCTAATTTAGAAAACAAGCTACATTCAAAGAAGTTTATCTTGAATTGTTGTTCCCTTTACCTTATTCTCACCTACTCCCCCCATAGGTGTTCTTAACAATGTAAGCAAACATACATATCATGTGTATATGTACACGCACACACACCTATTTATGCACACACACATTGTATTCCCTTCCTCCCTTAGCTGAATCATAGCAAACCATACATACTTTTCTATATGTTTGAGAATGTTGTTTTAATTGGAACTGAGACAGTATTTAAGAAGACAACTTGTCATTCCAGAGGCTCTTCTGTGATGAGAGCAGGGAGTGTGCAGATGTGAGGTATCTGTGAAAAGGGAAATCCTTCACATGCCTAGTGAACATTTGTATTGTTTTATGGCTTTTCCTAAGGAAATTCTTAATTGCCATTTACCTGATCTTCTTTGTTTGTGCTTGGTTTTGCCAGATAAAAATGTTTCTTTGACTTGCCTGAGTTAAAGATTATGGTGTTTGAATTTTTTTTTAAAGTATTGCACTTTTTTTTTTTTTTTAAGATTTTATTTATTTGACAGATGGAGATCACAAGCAGGCAGAGAGGCAGGCAGAGAGAGGAAGGGAAGCAGGCTCCTGGCTAAACAGAGAGCCTGATGCGGAGCTCGATTCCAGAACCCTGAGATCATGACCTGAGCTGAAGGCAGAGGCTTAAACCACTGAGCCACCCAGGCAGCCCTGCTTTTGAATTCTGATAGAGTTTCACACAGGTTTTTGTTTGTTTGTTTGTTTGTTTTTTAAATAACAACAGGCTGCAAAATTCCCATTTGACACATGTGCGTTATGCTACATGCATACCTCGTGCGGGAAGACGTTGGCTTTCCAATGTATTAGCAATTTAGAAATACGGTTTGCTCTTCTGTTATTTTCAATTTAATGTACTACTTCTGCATTTAACAGAGTCAGTAATAAGTGAAACAAGATTAGTCAATTTCACTATGGATTACTCTTCAATTTCAGTCAGTTTTCTCTTGCTGGCCCTCTGGAATTAGCATAATGAAGTAAGCTTTGGCACCAAGAGGAAAACAAAGGCTATTTTGCAGGTTATATGTTCTTTGTTATTTTTAAAACACATTTTCTTTCAGTTGTTTCAGGAAAATTAGTGATCCCTTATTACTTCAGACAAAATGCAATTTCAGATTCTTTTTTCTTCACACCAAGTCTGGAAAATGGTGGTGGCATTAACTAGAGGAAGCAAGTACTTATGGGTGAATTTATTGCTACAATAATAAACATTTTCAGAACCGGTGGGGGTGTGGGGGGAAAGGATCTAGGAAGAGGCCTCGGGATAGGTGTTTAAGAAGCTTCTGTGAGTGGGCACTATGTGATGTGGAATTAGGTGGTCAGATCGTAATGTGTGGATGGTGCTCTGGAATGGGGGTGTGGACATTTTGTGAAGCCCTGTGTAAATGTAGGAATACAGAAAACTTCTTAAAATAACAGAATCAAAATGTAATATTCTTACTAGTCCCACATGGGGCTCTCTGCTCGGCGGGGAGCCTGCTTCCCTCCCTCTCTCTCTCTCTCTCTCTCTCTCTGCCAGCCTCTCTACCTACCTGTGATCTCTCTCTGTCAAATAAATAAATAAAATCTTAAAAAAAAAATCAAAATAATTTCATCTCACATTACTTTAACAAAACTGAAACTATCAAAACCTGCAACATAAGAAACAAATAAATTAAGAGATAAATATCATTTGCTTAAAAAAAGAGTCTTCTTTGATTTTCTTTAAATAGTGAGCTTCCCTAATGTAAATTCACCAACATTTGACTTAGTGACATTTGACTTAGTGACAGCATTATACAGAACTGGTAAGTGAAAGTAGGTATATTAATGATGATAATTTTTTATAGCTTTGTCCACATGAGATCATTGGTGACCTTGGGAAGTTAACTGCAAATATTTATGTGATAAGTAGGAAAGGGTGAGAAAGTGGAGAAAGTTGATATAATTTACTCAAGCTTTTATTACAATTATATGTATTACACTTTTAAGAAATCTGCATGTACATTAAAAGGAAGTCAGGTGGTAATGTGAAGGGACAACAGAATCAAAGGACATTTTCTGATGAAATTTTGCTATTGGAATGTAATTTCTCTTATTTCTAAATATTTAATTTTAAATTTTTATTTTGAAAAAAAATTACATTTTTACAGGTAATATATTCATTTTGGTAAAAATAAATAAATAAATAAAATAAAACCGGGGCACCTGGGTGGCTCAGTGGGTTAAGCCTCTGCCTTTGGCTTGGGTCAGGGTCTCAGGATCCTGGGATCCAGCCCCGCATCAGGCTCTCTGCTCGGTGGGGAGCCTGCTTCCCCCCTCTCTCTGCCTGCCTCTGTGTCTACTTGTGATCTCCTTCTTTCTCTGTCAAATAAATAAAATCTTAAGAAAAAAAAAATCAAACCATGAGAAAAATGTAATGTCAAGATGAGTCTCCATTTGCTGATTTTGCCAGTTGGCCTTTAATAGGCCACTACGTAAATCATCTTCTTGAATCTCTTTCTTAATTTTTCTTTATGCAAATGCAAGCTAGTATGAATATATGTTATCCATTGTGTTTACTGCTGTCAGTAGGCTCTTAGTGTTATAGTAGTGAAGGGTGGGGGAAGGGGAAACATTCAGTAATGCTGTAGTCAGGGCTCAATCTTCTTTTTAGGGGATGGAGGGGGAGAGGAAGAGGGAGAGATAGAATCTTAAGCGGCCTCCATGCCCAGTGCAGAGCCTACCTAGGCTCCATCTCACAACCCTGAGGTCACGACCTGAGCCAAAATCAAGAGTCTGATGTTTAACCGACTGAGCCACCCAGGTGTCCCAGGGCTCAGACTTTTAGTGAGCCCATGCCTTCCAAGTGTTTCTCAGGGTGTCTTCTCTTCCCCTGGGTAGAGGGGGATGTCTGGAGTTGCTTCATGTTGGGTATTACCCTTCCCCCAAGTCAGTTAGGTTCCAGTTAGTTCATTAATCCTGAGGGTAGTCTCCACTGTGTTTACTATTCGCTTTTTAAAAATTGTACATCCTCTGATATTTAAAGTTTGCATTTTCAGGTGATTACCATTATAATCATACCTATTAGTTTCCTTTCCATGAGCATTAGAAAAATCAGTTGATACCCTTCATGTACTCCCCATCCACCTTCCTTTTTCTCTTTTCTATATCCTCCTCCCTCAAAGTACTTTTCCTTCATGTTTACTATGTAATTTATAACCCTGATTATATTTCTGTTATTCGATTTGCCAGTTTTCAGCGCTACCTCTTGCTTCTCGGCTACCAACAATGAGGCATTAGCAAAATTATTTTATGGGCACCCTCTGACTTGTGAATCTCTGTAAACTCCCTGAACATTGCAGTCTCTATCTGGGGGGACTAAAACTTTATCCAGCCTTTTGAAACCAAAACCACCTTGAACTACTGAGCTGGGCAAGGGCAGATGACTAAAGACACAAAGCATTACACCCACATTCCTGATAAAAGTTTGATACTGAAAAAACCATTTTCCTAGTTACTGTCATAATGTACACAGAAAACCAATAAATGATAAAATGTCATTAGCTCTTCTAGTCATAATTTTTGGAAAACAATTTGTATATGTTTCCTAACACTTCTGCCATTTGCTATTAAAGGCTTAAAAAATTATTTATTTTAGAGAGAGTAGAGATGGGAGGAATAGAAGGGGAGGGAGGGAGACTCTAAAGCATATTGTGTGCTGAGTGTAGAGCCTGACAAAGGGCTCAATCCCAGGACCCTGCAAACACAACCCGAGCCGAAACCAATAGTCTGTCGTCAAACTGACTGAGTCACCCAGGTGCCCTGATAATAGTCTTTTATGTCAACAGGGCATAATTTAGGATGCTACCCAAATCTGTGCTCTTGAATTGCAGTTCTAAGACCTAAAATAAAGGCTTCAGTTTTGTTTTAGTGGTTCCTCTTTTCTAGGTCTATATTCTTCTCTTCTTCTTTTTGAAAGCTGTTTTCTTTGTATGTTACCAAGCCATCTTGTATTTCCATATGATGCTGTTACCCTTACCCTCACATTTGTCTTAATTGTAGTTGTAGCAAAGCATATTCATAGTTTATCCCACAGTCTGTTGCTAAACTTTTCTGCAGTCATCTCTTCACTGAGTGAAATTCTTGAATCATTTCTTTAAGTAGAGCTTATAGAAAAAGTATTCCTGGAATTTTTCCATTTTAAACTGCCTGTAGCTATCATACATGGCTTTTTATATCTTATATGCTTAAAGGATAGCTTAGCTGGATATAAAATTTTGACTCATAATCTATGTGCCTTTTGTATTTTTTTAAGTGCAACTTCACTGTCTTTCATCTTCTGGTGTTGGATATTGGGGTAGAAAGACAAGTCTGATGTTACCTTGATTATATAGAGATTTTTTCCTTTAGGACTTTTGTTTTGTTTTATATCTGGAAGATTCTTTTATTATTTTTGACATTCAGTAACTTTACTAGCATTCATCATAGAGTTGACTATTCTTGTCCGTATTTTCTGGAACACAATGTAGGCTGAGTTTCTCTACTTTCAGAAAAGTTTCTTGAATTACATTTTAAAACATTTGTTTCATTCCATTGCTTTTGTTGTTGAATTTTAAGGATTCCAAATATGAATATGTTTCCTGCCCTTTGCCTTTCTCCTTTACACTTCTAAGAGTTAAAAAAGTTCATCCATTTTATTTCTTCTCTTTTTTCATTTCTACTGATAGCCACAATAACTCTTCTGTGCTCTTTCTGATAATCTTCATTCGTACTATTCTTTTGTCTTCTGTCGCTTCCTTCTTTGAGTGTTGTCAGCTCTTGTTTCATTTGTCTGCATTGTGTGGCCCTTTCCCACATGCTCTTATTTGGTCCTCCTGCTTTGTGGTCCTTCCTTTTGCTGTGATTGCTTCATAACTCATTTTAATGGTGGGGTCTTTGGCTAAATCTTCAGCTACAACTTGACAATATTTTTCTGGTGACTGTTCTCCTATTGGAAAGTTTTACTGTTCCTTTACACATTTTTAATAGTATTTTTGAATGGATTCTGTGCCACTGTTCTTTTATGACTCAAGGTCAACTGGGTTAAAATTTTCCGGATCAGCTATTCGCAGGAGAGATTGGAGAAGTGTGGGGCAAAGAAAAGGCCACACAACTCAAGCATCTGTCTTCTGCTGCCAGAGGAACAGGCTGTTTACTCCAGCATGACACTTCTGTGTGCTTTTCTCTATGACTTGTGAATAGGCCTCCACCCTTTTCTGAAATTAATTTGGTCCAGGGGGGCTTCTGCTACCAAGCTCTGGGCTAGCAAGGGCTGTTTTCATGCGATGTATTTCAGGGGTATTTCACTAACCTCTTTCTTAATCAGTAATTAATTCAGTAATGAATTGTCTTCTTGTCCAAGCTTTGTTACCATTTCTCTTGCTATCTCTGTGCATTGAGTCTCCTGGATAATCCCCACCTCTGTTCTCAACATTCCTAGACAGATTTTGGACCTTAGGTTATGACCTTTATCTTGGGAATTATTTTTGCCAGGGTGTTCTGGGGACTCCTGCATTGAGGTCCTTTCATTTCATTCATAGCTCACTGCTGCTCTTGATGTCAAATATCACACCAATTCCCCAACAACCCTGCCCCTGCCCTAGCAGCTTTCTCTCTTCTTGTTTCATTTTAAATGGAGTGTGTGCATCTTTCTGTGGGCACTTATTTTTTTCATTATTTCTTTCTGTGATTTCCTAGAGGATAAGGGGAAGATTCTGACTTAAATTCTTGCTGTTACATACTAGGGAGCTCTTTGTTAGCTTTTAGTTATTTTTATACATGAGGAGACTTGCACACAGAGAAAAACAAAAGGGAAAAAGCCAATGGAAAGCCACAAAATAAAATTGTGAAGAAAAAGAAATATGAAGACATTCTCTAGAAACACAGTAGACTATAGTGTCTACTATAGTGTCAGTAACACAGAGAGATGTCTTGTTCTTCACGATAGGAGGAAAGAGAGCATAGCTCAACATTCAGGGGAACCCTGAGATGATGGGAAACAATGATCAGGTGAAACAGAGATGGAACCAGGAATTAAGGCTGGATGAGCTAGCATTTCTCAACTAGGTAAGGAAGAAGAAGAAAGACCACCCCTTGGGAGTTAAAGATGTGGAGATGACAGATACTGGGCATCCAAATGCTATGAAAGGGGTGTAGAATCACCTGTTGTGGGCTATTAAAAAAATAAGAGATGATAAATAAAATTTTTTCTGGATAGTACAGGCAGTCTAATTGAGTTGGGACAGATGAGTTAAGAGGTAACAGAGAATACATTTTCATGACTTGTCTCTTCATGTTCAGCCACTAGGAGTTAAAAGATTGGGAGAGCACAGGATGGAAGGAAGGCTTAGGAATTGGTACAGAAATGAAAGAAGCTCGTGGGATGATGAGAGATTCTACAATGCTCCACAAGGTGTACTGAAATGGTAATCACAAGGTCTGTGCCTGGTGATCACCCCAGCCTCTACCTGAGGCTCTCTCCCTCACACACAGGTCACCTCAGCTTTGTTCAGCCAGCCCCGCACCAGGATAAGCAAGAAGGCTTAACACCAGGTAAGGACAAATTAACTTCCCTGCCTATTTTTCATACTTATGAGAATCCACATAAATATTATCTAAAGTCTAAAATTCTGCATAAGAGATTATGGCCAATAACATTCAATTCATTACTGAGTTAAGGGCTTTGATTTATCTCAGTAGGAAAATCATTTCAGGTATACAAAAACCAGTTAAAACATGCTTCATCAAAATAATCACTTTTTTTTTGAGAGGCATATTCTAGGCCTTTCCATTTTAGCTTGAATAAAGCCAAACTATTTTTGTGAGAGTGAATTTTCATACATATCAATTTAGGTTGTGTGTGTGCTCACGGATATGTGTTTAAGTCAGAAATTCATTTTTTAGAGATTTTATTTATTTATTTGAGAGAGATAGAGAGACAGAGATAGTGAGAGAGAGCACGAGGAGGGAGGAGAGGGAGAAGCAGACTCCTGCTAAGCAGGGAGCTGATGCGAGGCTTGTTTCCAGAACCCTGAGGTCATGACAGATGCTTAACCGACTGAGCCACCCAGACACCCCTTAAATCAGAAACTTGTAAGTAGTCTGTTTTTATTCACAGAAGCACACAAGCCTTCATTTCCTAATGGGTATCTCAAATAAACTTGATGAAATCTTTACCTTGAAGTCCTAATATATCCCAAATCAGATACCACAGAACAAAACCAATATTCACCTAGCTCATAAACCAACTCTGAGAGTGAATAAGCAAAATATTCTAAGATGAAAGGAAACAGACATTCAAAATCTGACCAACTTCTATAGAGAAACTTGTCGCCAAAGCAGAAACTCTTAGGAGGTGCTGAATTTTCCATAGAGCAGGTACAAAGATGGGATTCTGGTCACAAGTACATAATCAAATTCAAGCTCTTGAATCATCGGATTCGGTTATTTAAAGAAGTGGCATAAATCCTTATAATACTTTACTTGTTCTGTAACTGAGAGAAATTATCCCTACTTGATATTCTCTTGACTTAATTGTGTCATGATCCAGGTTCAGGGGAAGAAGCTAGTCATTAACTACTTGCTTGCTTCTAATTTTAAGTACCTCCGATATACGTAGAACAAGAGTCCAACTCTGTCTCTACCTGAAGGAGTGCCACCTCTGTGACAAATTTTCTTAACGCAAAGGTCCGTATCTTCTCATATTGCCTAATTAGCACATAGAAAAGTCTTCAAGAAACATCTGCCTCTGGTTCTTACGGGAGACCTTTAAGGCAGGTTAGGCATCACCGCTCGACAAACAGGAGACACGGAAGCACAGCAAGACGACGATGCTGACTCCTGGCTGCTGTGATTGCTTGTTTGTTGCTAGAAATTGGACTACAAAGTTCGCAAAGCGTAGTTAAGGATGCCAATTAGAACATTAGAACCCCAAACTTTTTCTCATTCCGTCAAAATTAATATTTCTCCAGGTACTTGTTACTGAAAACTGTCTAGAGTTTTAAAAGTGAGAAGGGAGACGTGGCAATTGTGGTAGGATTAAAAAGAAATCGGTAATATCTTATACTTGCTTAAGAAAACAAAAGAAATCAAATCAGCAGAGTAATTTCTGCCTCTCAGAGAGGCAATTTAGCAGCTTGCCTATATGGAAAATTGTGGGTTTAGGGGAAAACATTTCAGATTCGAACATTACAGCAAAGTTACCCAAGACGGTCTTTAAAACATCTTACACCTTGTTGTGCACAGCACTGCATAGGGTAAAGTAGAGCTTTTTAAGTGCAAAAAGCTACTGAGCCTCTATAGGAGAGAGCAGGATCGAGAGATTATACCTAACACAGAAGATGTGGGGAAAGAAATAATCTAGGATTTTACTAAATAATTCTTCGTGTATCTATTCCCTCCCCACCCTCTTCTATCAGTTGAAATCGCTTTTATACACTCATGGGCTATCGTAAGTGTTTGTTCAATAAACGAATGCCTTATGCCACAAGTAATCACAACCACCAGCCCTACTGAGATGTAGGAAAGGAAATAAAATAAGGGAAGAAGAAAGCTGTAACAAGAAAGATGGTTGATCAGTGAGTCATCTGTCATCTGAACATAGTGGTTACAAGTAACGATGGAAATTTGAACCCCCCAGGCTCAAACCCTGATTTTACTATCTCTTCTTGTCTGTCACTCGGCAAGCCATTAAACTCTCTTAAGTTAATTACCTCATCTACATAATAGGGATACTTCCCCAGCATCTACCTCATGGAGCTGTTATGAGATTGAATGTTATAAGCCATATTAAGTACTTAGCATATTACTCACCTATAGTAAGGACAAAGAAATATTAGTTGTCATCCTTATGTTATTAATAAAACATTATGTAGTCTTGCTTGTTGATTTTTGCTTTTGTTGCTTTTAGATGTCCTATTAAAAAAAAAAATCATTGTCAAGACCATCGTCAAGGAGCTTTTTTCCTATTTTCTTCTAGGAGCTTTGTGGTTTCAGGTCTTACATTTTAATGTTTAATCTATTTTGAGTTAATTGTTGTGAATGGTGCAAGATAGAAATCTAGTTTCATTCTTTTGTATGTGAATACCCAATTTTCCCAGCATCATTTACTGAAGAGACTGTCTTTTCTCCATTGAGATTTTCTCCATTGAGTATTCTTAGTTTCTTTGTCAAATATTAGTTCACTGTATATATGTGAGTTTGTGGATAATGATACTGTACTGTGTATTTGAAATTTGCGAAGATAGTAGATACTAAAAACTTTCATCACAAGAAAAATATTATAACTACATGAGGTGATGGGTGTTAACTAAACTTATTGTGGTGATCATTTTATAATGTATACATGTGTCAAATCATTAGGTTGTACACCTTAAACTTATACAACATTGTATGTCCATTATATATGGACATTATATATATCAATAATATATGTCATATAATATATGCCAAATAAGTATATGTAATATAATATATGTCAAATAAATATATTATATAGGTCAATAAATATAATTTACTGGAAAAACAAACAGAAAACAAGTTATGGTGGTATAAGCTGTTTTGCATGGAAGGAATCACCTCAAACCCTGTTATTTCAAGATCATTTAAGCCCTGAAATATCTTTTGATTTGGACCTCAGAAAACGAATATTAACTTAGCAAAATAAAAAATTAAAAAGTTACTAAGTGCATTTATATGGTCTATGTTAAAAAAAGTGTGAGAAAGCAATGGTGCAGTGCTGACTGCCCCCCACCCCCTGCCCTGCCCCCAAAGCATACACAGTTAAACAACCCCCTGGGAAGAGAAATCAGCTTAAGGCCATCTCTGGGGATATGAAAGCCACTCATTGAACTTATAAAAAGGATCTCTTGAAGTGTTAATGACTGCTGAGATTGATAAGTGAAAGGTGGAAGAGAAAAATGTCTTCCTCTATCCACTGAAGCCGAGTTGGGTGGGTGAAGGTAGAAGGGTAGCTGAATGAAACATTGGGGTCCAGCTGCTTCTATACACTGCTTCTGAATCATCTTGCTCTTATTGTAATCAAAAATTACATTAAAGTCCATGAGCACAAAATCTCAACCACCAGACTGTGAGAGCTGGCCAGTCCAGTGGGAATAGAAATGCAAGACTTCACTTGCCCCATCAAGTCTTATACAGTGAAACTCTTAATGGTGTATCGATGTTGACATATGATTAACAGCATGTGAAGAGCTCCATCCTAAGGAAACCGCATGCTGACTAGATGGAAGAAAACCACTGTAGCAGATCCAGACTGTACCACTAACCTAGCATGAATTTTCTTCCCTTTTTTTTTTTTTTTTTTGGATAGGAAATCAACCATCTAAGCTTGCAAAAATTACCCAAGAATACCTCTCAGAGATTAACTAACATAAAGAATGTACAGTCTGTGACATGTTGGTACAAGAAGCCCAAATGTTTCTCTCTTACTACCTACCCCCCCACATGCAGAATGGTGCACGTTATGGATGGAATGCTTCTCTCCCCTAAAATTCATATGTGGAAGCCCCAACCTCAATGTGACTATATTTGGAGATAAGGTTTATAAGGAAGTAATAAAGGTTAAGTGAGGTCATAAGCAAGGGAACCTTGCCTGACAAGGCTTCTCAGTGTAGGAAGGGATACCAGAGCTCTCTCCCTGTGTCATGTGTAAACACTATAGAATATTATTCAGCCTTAAAAAAGAAAGAAATCCTGCCACACGCAACAATATAGATGAACCTCGAGGGCATTATGTGAAGGAAGGAAGCCAGTGAGGTATAAATACTGCACTTCTATGAGGTATCTATCATAGTCAAACTCCTAGAAACAGACAGTAGAATGATGGTTGCCAATGGGTTGAGGGAGAGAGAAACAGGAAGTTGTTCCTTATGTATAAAGTTTCAGTTATGTAAGATGAAAAAGTTCTAGATAAATCTGTATATCATTTCGCTTATAGTTAACAATACTTACAGTATTGTTTTTGATTTGTGGAGGATAGATCTCCTGTTGTATTTTTTATCATGATAAATAAAATGAGCATGACTCCCAAGAAGGTTAAGAAGGAACTACTGTCCACACTGTTAACGTCGATAATGCTGTTGCCGCCCTCAGAGGCACCAGTTGAAACACTGGTGGAAACTATGTAACCCTGCCTTTGTGTCCTCAATATCTGAGAAGTATTTACGTTGTCCCGTCCCCCCAAAACTCTGCTTTTACTGGTAGCCAATTAGGAACAGACGCTGTGCTCAGGCGGTGGTATAACGATCATCTTCCTTTCTCCTGGGTCTCCACTCAATCAGTGACAAGTTCACCTCCCAAAAAGGCAGCTCTGTGTCCCCCCTGCCTAGCTGAGACAACCACCCTCCTTTTCTACTGCTGTTCCTAGAATCCTCATTTAAAACAAACTAGTCTCTGGAAATTCTCATCTCCTTTCTTGGATATTCACCTCCTTAAGGGTGGAGCATTTTACAAGGCAATGAAAATTTTCTCTTGCGGCTATTGGCCATCTTTCAAATGGTCTCCTCCTTTTAGTAATAAGGAACAAAAGGAGTGCAGTGGGGAAGAAAATCCCACATGCTCGTATACATGGAAATGGTTATTAAAATGCAAAGTGAAATAGGAATTTTGACATCATCACTGTGGATAGTCTGTGTTGTTGGCACAATATTAAATGTCGTTGGTGGATTAGCTCATTTAGTTATCATGACAACTTAATGAGATAGGACAATTATTTCCCTTGTTTTACACATGACAGAGGAGGATTACAGAGGACAGGTAATTTGAGGGGTGGGTGGAAGGGCTCACCTGAACACAGGTAACAGAAAACAGAGTATGAAACTCAATCTCTTACAAGTCAAGAATAACTCTACTCACCTAAGCCGGGGTTTTTATTTTCAGCCCTTTAGAACTTTTGTTTTTGGATCGCTTTGGAATATATATATCAAATACTATATTACCTATGTATCAACAGGTTTTTTGTGACATTGGGGTCATGAATGCTAACAATTTTCCGTGACAAACAGAAAAACTAAATTCTAAGTTTTTCTAGCTGATTTTGTGAATCAGAATATCTCATCATTAGCCCAATCTTTTTTTTTTTTAAGATTTTATTTATTTGAAAGAGAAAGAGAGAGAGAGAGAGAGAGAGCACGAGAGGAGAGAGGTCAGAGGGAGAAACAGACTCCCTGCCAAGCAGGGAGCCTGATGTGGGACCTGATCCCATGAGTCCAGGGTCATGACCTGAGCTGAAGGCCGTCACTTAACCAACTGAGCCATCCAGGCACCCTCGCCCAATCTTTTATGCATGGTGATGAGTAAATAAGGAGGAGCATGTATGAAAATGCAGACACCACCCCAAGTCCTACCAAAAGACACCAGTGCAAGAGGAAGCAGGGATATCTCACTCATCACTTATGTCGTGGATGGTGTTTGCCCTGACTGAAGACATTTCATTGGGCTTTAACCTACTCATTGCTTTGAAGTCATCAGGCATGCAAATTTTATTTCCTCCTAGCCAACCAGAATATTGAGACCTGCTATGATATGAGAAAAAAAGGGCTCTATTTTGGGCTGACGTTTGTCCAATCCTGGAGTTTGGAAAACTGCCTCCTTCTGTCATTAACTCGCTTCCTTCTGGGTAGAAAGAGCCTATAATGTAGCACAACCTGAAATCAATGAAGAAACTGAAAGTCATTTCCTATTTCTTATAAACCACTGTCCCAGGAACACTGGATACCCCTGGTCACTAAGAAGCTGAATTATTCCAGGCTCACGTGACCTATGCACCTACAGTGGCTTGATGGGGTCAGCGAGCAAGGAGAGACTTATCACGGGTCTGGATCTACCTGGAACTTCCTCCCCAGGTTGGCAGAGACCTTTCTGGTAGGAGAGCACATGTTCATCACCTAAGCCAATAGGAAATATAAGACTGGCACTGAATCTGGGTTATCCACAGGTACAAGGAGGAAGATTCTGGCTAGTGAAGTAGAATTAAGCACAAGAAAAATAACTTAAAGAGGTTCTCCGTATGCTAATAAGACAGCCACAGAGGGCAGGGGTAGGCATGCTTGACGCCACTGGCAGACTTCCTTAATTTCACAGCATAGGCGAGACACTCTCCTTATTAGCTACAAAGGGAAGAGCTTCATCAGGTTTTCCTCGGCAGCAGGTAATATTGGAATTTGTGGCAGTGGGGATAATGGTACCAGATGTCCCTAGCTGGGTACTGTTTGTGGGTGAAGAGGGGTTATGACTCTCTTGATTTCTTTCTCATCAAGTGCTTACTACAAACTAGGTGCCATATGGGATGGTAAGTTAGTTTCCATCCCGCCAGGGCCAAAAGTGATTGTGCACTGACGAAGCCGACTGGAGATTCTCCCTGGGGTGGCTTAGGCCAGCAAATAGCTTTGATGCGTTTCAGGCTGACAATGTGATTTTCAGCCATTCGCCGTGATGCCTCACAGCCACTTCAAATCTTTGTCAGATGCCAACCCAGTGGGGACAAGCTGACTTTGGTCACTTTATTTCTCCCTTTGGGAAGCTCAGAATTCAATCCCCCTGGAATATTTGCTGGGAATTCAAATCTATATTGGCATGAAGGGAAGGGCAAGAAATAAGGAGCAGGCATCCTATGGGTTTCCTGAATTAAGTGACGCCGCTGGTCTCCCAGTGTTAGAAACTGAAAACATTGGTCCTAAGATAATAATAAATGACATCAATCAGACCCTTGTGTTGCAGGCATGGTTACAGCACATCACAGACATTATCCTGTTTAATCCACAAGCCTGTATAGATGTCTTGTTATGACTTCCATTAGACAAGGTAAGGAGGGGGTCTAAGTAGCCCACCTGTAGTCACTCGGGTTACGGTAAGCTGCAGAGGCAAGCTTTGAAGCCCATCCTTCCAGCTGGTTCCAGAGTCCACCAGATAATTTGTGGTTTCAGCAGGCTTTGAACATTTTGGAGGCTATATTTTTGTTGCTGAATTAATGGAACTTCAATTTCATAAATAGTTTCCAATTAAATAATGAATTTTCACCATGCTCTCCGCAATAAATTTCTTGTCATGATGTAAGAAAATTCAGAAACCCTCCTGTTTCAATAGTGGATCTGGCCTTATTACAGAGCTATTGCTCATATTCTTTTTAAAAGCCGTTCTATTTCTCCACAGACATCCCAATCGGTATTTGTGAGGCAGGCTGAAAGAGCCTTATTAATGCCGCATGTTGCTGACAAGTAATGCACGATTGCCATCTATTGTAATGGAGACTAAGTTGATTTACAACGAAGGAGAGTGAGCTAATAGGAAACGTTCGTTCGTATGCAGTTGGGAACCACAATTCATTGTTCTCCTCTGTCCAGGAGCACCTCTCAACAGCTCAGGGCAAGCCACGTACGTGCCTTGCTCTGGGGATAGGACTTGACCAGGGAGAAGCCAAAAATCTCCGTCTGTCTGGGGTCATGAATCCCATTCACTGATGAGGAGGCTGAGCAGGATGGAGCAGTTCTTTCGCTCTTTTTCTTGAAGCCCAACAAGAAACCTTAGCACCATCTCCTGCAAAAGCGGCATTTTTGCAGAAGATCTAATTCAAAGAGCATTGGAGCAAGTGAGGCTGGGACTAATCTCCCAGCAGCTTCACAGCACAACAATGAGGGAAATGCCCTCCTGTCCTTTCATGTTGGCACCATCCCCTACTCCCCAAGGAGATGGAAATGATGGTTCGCTGATTTTGGAGGACGGTCTGCTGAGTCCCTCTGCCTTGCCTTCCAAGCTCATCAGAAAGCCTTAGGAGGGCCCTGATACTTTCTTCGTTTCCTCTTGCTTTAAATAAACTGGTGATCCGCTGATAGGCTCTGGGATCCTTCACAGGGGCAGCCATCATCCCATGCTTTCTCATGTCTGATCTGCTGTGGTGCAGGCCAGAGTACGCAGCTGATCTATGGAAGGCACTGCAAGGCAGCCAGCACTCACTATCTACTCAGCCCTTGGCTGTTTAAAATCTGGCACATCCAAGCAAGTCTCAAATAGTGTCAGTTCTTCTAGGAAATTAACTTGAATTCCTTTCCATTTATGCTTAAGCTCTTTGGCTTGCTGTCTTTCCCCCTGTGCCAGGGAGAGCACACCCTTTTCGTGTGGTATCACTCTGTTCTGTCTGCTTGCTGGATTCAGGGCTTCTCTGGTGATCATCAGAAACCCCCCACTCCAGCCCTGATACCTGTGGCATCCCCCCCGGTGGCATCAGTTTCTACCTCTTTCCTCTTGGGTCTTCCCACCCTCCTAAGGGAAGTGGGACGGATTCAATGACTTGTTAGAACCTCCCCATTCTGTTTTCAGTAGCAGTTTTGGATCTTAAAAAAGTGAGAAAATAAATGAGTTGAGTTTCTGGGAGGCAGCGTGGAGTTAATCTGGAGAAAATTCCTGCACAAGCAAACCTTTTCCAAGAGACGAGGAAGATACCGGTGGCATCTGGGAGGCCCACCTCTCTTGTTAGCCTCATCGAGTTCCTGTTTTATCCCATTCTTCTGTGCAACAAATGGAACTGAGCTCAAACTACCAGTCAGGCCTGGAGCTGGGCACGGAGATGCAAGGATGCGAGAAGAAATGATCTTCATTCTCAGCGAGCTGACAGAACCAGATATATTACATTTACATGGACGCTGCCGACAGACTAGTTCAGGGATGTGATAGAAGCGCACATGGCATGGAATGGGGCTTTGGACATTTTCTGGAGGGGAAAACACCTGAGCTGAAACTTGCAGCGAAGGCAGGTGAAGAATGATGGCAAGGGACGTGGACAAGCCCCAGAGCCTGAGCTGGGTAGGAAGCCAGCTGTGGGAGTTTGTATCGCTTGCATACAAGGTGTGCAAGCAAGAGGCGCTGAGTTGCAAAGGAAATATCATTGTGGGCAAATACCACCCTCGCTGCCAGGAAGGATCTGATTGTCTTGCCTACATTCCCGCCTTCAGGAGGGGAGAGTTTCCATGCCTTGACAGGATCGTTGGGTTACTCTTTTTACCAAGCCAAGAGACTCTGGATGGTACCAGAGAAGTCTTACAAATGTGTACGTCCAGGAATGGGAAGCATCATGAGAGGGGACCAAAAAAAAAAAAAAAAAATGTCTGGACAACACTTGTCCAGGCTTGCCTTATTCCCCTCAGCTCCTGCTCTGGCGACAGCGAATTCTGTGAAACTCGAGCTTGCAGACCCATCAAAGGGCTGCAGTGGCTAATTTGTCACGGACTCCCTTTACTTGATTTGGGCAATTTAATCAGCAGGAAGATGAATCGGCGGCAGGTCTCCTCTGAGCATGCGTCATTTCTCTCCCTTTGCATGGAGTCTGTATTTGCTGGCACCGACCCTCCTTGGAGGTCTCACGAGGGTGGCGGGGTGCAGAGGGAAGCCGCAGTCAACAGAAGCTGAAGCTCTAAACTTGCTACTAACACATCCAATAGGCACAAAGCAGAGTTTGAAGAACATTTTAGGGTCATACAAATCCTCCCTTGCTGTCTGCTTTCTCTCTGCGACAAGGAGAGAAAATACTCCTGTGATGTAGCTTTGTGATCATCATTCTCCCCATAAAGAAAAGTACCACTGCCTCTTCTAATGAACTAGTCTTTTCCTCCTGCTTTAATCAGCGGATCAGACACTATTTTAGGCTTAAATAATAATGGCCATATAATCTAATACAGTAAAAAGGAAATCAGCAAAACTATCTAGATGACCAAGAGTTATTAGCCAAGCCACTTGGAGAAAATGGTATCTGCTCTGCCTTTTACAGATCGGGAATTTTAATATCTATGTGAGGGAAAAAGACATCTACAGAATTTTGAGGGAAGCAAAAAAATACCTGATAAACAAACAAACAAACAAAATGTATACCTTGTTGAATTATCTTCAGTTTGTGAACAAAACTTTGTGGCACTTACATCACTTATTCTAAGAAAGCTCCTCAGAAGTACTATTTCATAGGGAATTCTCCCGTGCTGTACTCCTAGAGTACTTGTTATCTGTATTTTAATTTAACGATTAATCATACTGGATTCATGTGCATTGTGTATTGAGCTGTTATTTATCTCTTGTAGTGCCATTTAATATTTCATGGTTTCATGAGTACTGGCTCAACATAGGAGAAAGGATATGGGTTGTAGGGAGAGAAGAGCTTGGATTTAAATTGGACAAAACAACTAGATCAGACAACCTGGAGAGCCTACCTTGCAGCAATGTGGACCGACCCAATTAGGTAACAATTCTGAATCTCAATTTCTGCATCTTTAAAATAGAAATCATACTCATTTTGCAAGATTATTAGGAGAATAACATAAAAGATATTCATAACATCTGGCATAGAAACAGGTACTCATTAAAATATCACTACTGTTGGAACACCTGGGTGGCTCAGTTGGTTAAGTGATCCATTCTTGGTTCTCGCTCAGGTGATGATTGCAGGGGCGTCGGGCTCCCGGCTCAGTGGAGAGCCTGCCTGAGGATTCTCTCTCCCCAACCCTCCTTCTGCCCCTTCCCCTTCGCATGCTCTCTTTTTCAAATAAGTAACTCTTTAAAATATTACTATTGTTTTGTTTTATCTCCTAAAATGATTTTAAGCTCCTGGTACACTTGGTTAGGGGAAGCCAGGTGCCATGGTGAGAAGTTCAATGACCGTGAGGCTGCCCCATGCTGAAAGGCTGCATGGAGAGAAGCTGTGAGGGTGAGAAAGACATGCCCAGGCAGATCCCCTGACGTCCCATGCAGGCACCACACATGAGCGAGAAAGCCTCCAGGTGACTCTGGCTTCATGACTCCCTAACCGCAGTGGGGTGGGAGGCCCCTAAGTGACCTCACCGTCATGGAACTGGTCGACTCTTAGAACTAAGAGGGAGAATATTGAATTTTTGTGCGAACCATGGAAAATAATGGTGATTTCCTTTAAGCAAGTATTATTTATGTCATCTTTTGTACTTTCCAAGATCTAGCGTCCTCCCTTATACAACAATCACGATTTATAGGCAGACTGTTGTTTCTGTGTCTTTATTAAGCTAAAATACCGATATACTATATCAGTGGATATCTGTAACAATACACAGATTTACACTGTTGGTGGGAATGCAGGTTGGTGCAGCCTCTTTGGAGAATAGTGTGGAGATTCCTCAAGAAATTAAAAATAGAGCTTCCCTATGACCCTGCAATTGCACTCCTGGGTATTTACCCCAAAGATACAGATGTCGTGAAAAGAAGGGCCATCTGTACCCCAATGTTTATAGCAGCAATGGCCATGGTCACTAAACTATGGAAAGAACCAAGATGCCCTTCAATGGACGAATGGATAAGGAAGATGTGGTCCATATACACTATGGAGTATTATGCCTCCATCAAAAACGATGAATAGGGCGCCTGGGTGGCTCAGTGGGTTAAGCCGCTGCCTTCGGCTCAGGTCATGATCCCAGAGTTCTGGGATCGAGTCCCGCATCGGGCTCTCTGCTCGGCAGGGAGCCTGCTTCCTCCTCTCTCTCTCTGCCTGCCTCTCTGCCTACTTGTGATCTCTCTCTGTCAAATGGATAAATAAAATCTTTAAAAAAAAAAAAAACAAAAAAAACCCAAAAAAACGATGAATACCCAACTTTTGTAGCAACATGGACAGGACTGGAAGAGATTATGCTGAGTGAAATAAGTCAAGCAGAGAGAGTCAATTATCATATGGTTTCACTTATGTGTGGAGCATAACAAATATCATGGAGGACAAGGGGTGTTAGAGAGGAGAAGGGAATTGGGGGAAATTGGAAGGGGAGGTGAACCATGAGAGACTATGGACTCTGAAAAACAACTGAGGGGTTTGAAGTGGCGGGGGCGGGGGAGGTTGGGGAACCAGGTGGTATTATAGAGGGCACGGATTGCATGGAGCACTGGGTGTGATGAAAAAATAATGAATACTGTTATGCTGAAAAGAAATAAATTTAATTAAAAAATACACATTTAAAAGCATCTGATTTTCTCTTCATGCATTTTCACAAAGGGGTTCTCTTTTTGCAAACATATATAGAGGGCATCATTGTAATGTACAGTAGTGCTTATTTACTCAGAACATATGGTATGCTAGTACTATATCCAACTTATCTATAAATCGTAAGAACAAAAAAATCAGAAAAATATCACAATAAAAAATTATATTTTGGGGGTTGTTTTCATGTTTCTCTTAAGTCCCCAAAAGAGATGTGTGGCTTCACAGAAAATGGAATAAAAATTCTCATAGAAACTTGGCTAATGCAATAGTTGTCCTCACATGTCATATTTGGTTAGAGCTTCCAGATAGCCAGTCCCTAGACAGACAGATAGTTAGATAAGAAAAGGTATATTGCCTTTCACAGCCTGAAAAAAACATATATTTCATTTAGAAGAGACAATGTCTAACACTGAATTCTGTACGGAACAGCTTAATATAGATCCTCATGTTAGAGTTCCTAATTAATAACAAATGAGTCCTTCAAAAGAAAATTTGCTAGAAGATGCAAATCTTACTTCATGGACACACTTATCTCTTTCTATTTAAAAAAAAATACTTTATTTACTTTTAAGTAATCTCTATATCCAACATGGGGTTCAATCTCGTAACCCCAAGATAAAGAGTTGCAAGCTCTACGACCTAGTCAGCCGTGTGCCCCATGAATATATTTCTTATCATGATCCTATATAAAACTTAGGATGTCATGTTAGATTTTAATTCAGTCAGAGTATTTTACTATATCTCACGTGGTACCAACCGAGGTGAACGTTTGCTGAAGAAACGGAAAGTTTATCTTATTAATTCTCTGTAATTAAGTAAAAACAGAGTTGAACACTGCAATGATGGAATATATAAGAGAAGATAAAAGCCATTCAAGAGAGAGAAACCAGAGCTAGAGACAAGAAACTATTACCCGGCATCGATAATTCAAAAACCAGGTTGAGCTGATCAGAGAAAGAGGTACAGGAAAGATGTAGACCTCAAATGTCATTGGATGTCCCAAGCCCCCAATCTAGAGTAATTTTTATAAGGCCAGGCTAGTGTTTGTGATGTCTCAAAGGTGTTCCCTGGCACCCAATAAATTGGTGTGAAGTGAAGGAATACATCCTAGATTATGTGTTCTCTTTACCAGTGAACTTCTTATAAAATAAACTCAAGAGGGGGTGCCTACGTGGCTCAGTGGGTTAAGCCTCTGCCTCTAGCTCAGGTCATGATCCCAGGGTCCTGGGATCGAGCCCCACGTCAGGCTCTCCGCTCAGCAGGGAGCCTGCTTCCTCCTCTCTCTCTGCCTGCCTCTCTGCCTACTTGTGATATCTGTCTGTCAAATAAATAAACAAAATTAAAAAAAAAAAGAAAACTCAAGAAGGCCTGTAAGAATGTATGAATAGCATTTTCCTTATACTGCCCTTAGCATATTCCAATCATTCGGAGTTCTCTTCTCACATGAGTCGAATAGGAGCTCCCCCAGAGTAAGCTCTGACAAGAATCTGGACTCCAGACTGTTGGCACATTAAGGCTTTACAAACTTGTTGTCTAGATGGCAAAACTAACATTTTCAGATAATGACATGAAGTCCTCCCCCAATAAAAGATAACACACCAACACCATTTATTGAAGAGGCTGTCTTTTTTCCATTGGACATTCTTTCCTGCTTTGTCGAAGATTAGTTGACCATAGAGTTGAGGGTCTATTTCTGGGCTCTCTATTCTGTTCCATTGATCTATGTGTGTGTTTTTGTGCCAGTACCATGCTGTCTTGATGATGACAGCTTTGTAATAGAGCTTGAAGTCCGGAATTGTGATGCCACCAACTTTGGCTTTCTTTTTCAATATCCCTTTGGCTATTCGAGGTCTTTTCTGGTTCCATATAAATTTTAGAATTATTTGTTCCATTTCTTTGAAAAAGATGGATGGTACTTTGATAGGAATTGCATTAAATGTGTAGATTGCTTTAGGTAGCATAGACATTTTCACAATATTTATTCTTCCAATCCAGGAGCATGGAACATTTTTCCATTTCTTTGTGTCTTCCTCAATTTCTTTCATGAGTACTTTATAGTTTTCTGAGTATAGATTCTGTGCCTCTTTGGTTAGGTTTATTCCTAGGTATCTTATGGTTTGGGGTGCAATTGTAAATGGGATTGACTCCTTAATTACTCATGCAGAAAAATGAAATTGGACCATTTCCTTACACCACACACAAAAATAGACTCAAAATGGATGAAGGACCTCAATGTGAGAAAGGAATCCATCAAAATCCTTGAGGAGAACACAGGCAGCAACCTCTTCGACCTCAGCCACAGCAACATCTTCCTAGGAACATCGCCAAAGGCAAGGGAAACAAGGGCAAAAATGAACTATTGGGATTTCATCAAGATCAAAAGCTTTTGCACAGCAAAGGAAACAGTTAACAAAATCAAAAGACTACTGACAGAATGGGAGAAGATATTTGCAAACGACATATCAGATAAAGGGCTAGTGTCCAAAATCTATAAAGAACTAGCAAACTCAACACCCAAAGAACAAATAATCCAATCAAGAAATGGGAAGAGGACATGAACAGACATTTCTGCAAAGAAGACATCCAGATGGCCAATAGACACATGAAAAAGTGCTCCATATCACTCGGCATCAGGGAAATACAAATCAAAACCACAATGAGATATCACCTCACACCAGTCAGAATGGCTAAAATCAACAAGTCAGGAAATGACAGATGCTGGTGAGGATGCGGAGAAAGGGGAACCCTCCTACACTGTTGGTGGGAATGCAAGCTGGTGCAACCACTCTGAAAACAGCATGGAGGTTCCTCAAAATGTTGAAAATAGAACTGCCCTATGACCCAGCAATTGCACTACTGGGAATTTACCCTAAAGATACAAACGTAGTGATCCAAAGGGGCACTTGCACCCGAATGTTTATAGCAGCAATGTCCACAATAGCCAAACTATGGAAAGAACATAGATGTCCATCAACAGATGAATGGATCAAGAAGAGGTGGTATATATACACAATGGAATACTATGCAGCCATCAAAAGAAATGAAATCTTGCCATTTGTGACAACATGGATGGAACTAGAGCATATCATGCTCAGCGAAATAAGTCAAGCAGAGAAAGACAACTACCATATGATCTCCCTGATATGAGGAAGTGGTGATGCAACATGGGGGCTTAAGTGGGTAGGAGAAGAATAAATGAAACAAGATGGGACTGGGAGGGAGACAAACCATAAGTGACTCTTAATCTCACAAAACAAACTGAGGGTTGCTGGGGGGAGGGGGGTTGGGAGAAGGGGAGTGGGGTTATGGACATTGGGGAGGGTATGTGTTTTGGTGAGTGCTGTGAAGTGTGTAAACCTGGTGATTCACAGACCTGTACCCCTGGGGATAAAAATATATGTTTATAAAAAATAAAAAATTAAAAAAAAAAAAGATAACACACCATGTCTCAGAGATGGATAGAGGTGCTTGCTTGTGGGCAAAGATTCCTGATAACAGCTACAATGGTAATAAAAATATTAGTAACTTACACTTATTAAGTGCTTAGTCTGTGCTGGGCGCTCTGCCAAGCACTCATTTTCTTTCATCTTTATGGCAATGTGATGCCAGATGCAATAATATGCCTATTATTATAATCGTTTTACCAACGGGGAAACTGAGGCCTACAAAGGCCTCAGAATTGATAAGGAGCAACTTTTAATCTTCTGTGAAAGTTCATAGGAACTTGTGCCTATATATGTCCATGTTTTCTTATATGCTATATTATTAACTCAATATATATAAAATGATTTTCCACTTTTATCATGCTGAACAGAAACATAATCACAGAGTTTATTCAAGCATATGAATTTACCAGTTCAGCAACTTACACAATTTGTTGCTGCAATGCTTTCAGGACAGATTCTTAATGAAACTTAATCCCACAAAAACTGATCAGTAGTTATAGGTCATACATAGATCAGTGATTGGCAAACTTCTGGATAGGGCCAAATAGTAGATATTTTAGGCTTTGCAGGCCAGACTGTCTCTATTACAAGTACTCAGCTCTGCATTGTGTGTGCGTGAAAGCAGCTACAGATAATATATCAACAAATGAATGTGGTTGTGTTCCCAAAAAACTTTATTTACAATAAGGGACAGGATGTAGCCCTTGCGTGTGGTTTGCCAACCCCTGATACAAAAGTATCTTGTAATTTACAAGTTGCAAGAAGTTACTTGTAACTTACAAGTAAATGTGTGTGTATAACATGTATTTAGTGTATAGTGTGTATATGTGTATACATAATAAACATACATTCACAATACACATTATATATTATATATTTGTGTAGATACATAATAAGCAGTATACACACATACACATTATACATTAAAACCAGATATATGCAATATATAACTATTTCTCTTCTACTTTCTATAAATTTATTTCTAATACTGGTGAAATATTCAGCTGGTCTTTGTTATAGTATTCTGATAATTACCTTCCATGAAAAGTAATTATAATTACAAAATTCATAAACAAATGAGAATTCAATTAGATGTTGTGTATTCATTGCTATATAGAATTTCATGTATATGATTCCTCGTTTCTCTACCACACACATTTTAATTCATAATCAATAAATTGAGTTGCATAAATTATATTTTTAAGGGTACAATGCTAACATTGTATTTAAATTTGTAGAGGGTAGTGATTCTTTACCTGTTGATCTAGGTATACTTGTAAATGCAAACACTTTGTGCTCTTGTTACTAACATAAGATAGATTTCTTTCCCCCAGAGGAAAAAGAAGATTTCTCATCATTCACTGTGTGCTTTTATATTCCATTCAGCTTGGGTAATTAAAGAGCCAGATTTTTTCTATTAGGTTTCTGGCTTTCAGCACTGCCATTTTCCCTTTCTAGGCATTTTTCAAAAAGGTCGAGAAGATGCTTAAAGAGAGGTAAAATTTTTCCTATTTTTCTTGGAATTAAACATATACATTTATTAGTTTCTGAAGACTATTTTACATTAACTGATTTCTCCTAGTGCTCATTAAAAAAAATCTTACGACATTAATATTAAAAACTGAAGCTGAAGGACTTAACGATTTTTTATTGGAAAGGCAAGGAAATAAAAAAATGCCTAGTTTGAGACTTCTGGACTCTTTCTGCTAGATCTCACAAGCCCATTTAATGACCTTGGGGGAGGGTCCCCTGTGGCAGAGGGAAGGTAGGCTCTGCAGTAACAGAAGCCTGGTTTCGGTCTCAGCTGAGCTGTGTGTGAATCATTCCCAGGCTCCTTATTTGCTACTTGAGATCAGTGATACCTGGAATATGCTTATTACAAAGAAAAAGCATTATGACATATGATAGAGGATGGGTGTGGTCCATCTCTCCTCTCTTCCTTTTCAAGGTAGTATTTTCCTTATTCTGGAAGTCACTTTTTCATTTTAAAGTGAATCATTCTTTAAAAACAAGCATGTGAATAAAGTGAAAGCCACCCCAGAAAGGAAAGCAAGGTGGCCACGGATGAGAGGGCACACTCTGGAAGACACGTTTGAGAGCAAATTGCCTGGAGAGGGAGAAGACCACTTCTGCTGACTTCCATGAATCTTTTAGCCCAAGATATATTTCAGAGTTAAAAGAGGGTCATTACTGATTATTTTTAAAGGGATTGTAATGAGCTGAGATTTAAAAAAAAAAAATAACATCACATTTCAAAGTTTGGAACTCCTTTTTTTTTTTTTAAGCAAAGGAAATTATTTCATTGAGCAGTATTTGAGATTGTTCAGGTTAGACTCAGGCATAATGTCTAGAGGGAGACTGAAGACAAAGTCTTCTTGAATGCAGAATCTTGCCTGTATTTGTTGACACATCAAGGAGGAGAAAAGGGAAGGTGTATGCCTAAGACAGGAAAGGATCATTTTATCCAAAAAACTGGACATCATAAGTCCTCAACAGGGGGAGCTTTCAAGAACATCAGCTGGCTGCTTCTCAGGTTTGCAGCAGAAATTGAAGTCAAAGAGGGGAATTTTTCATCTGCAGAGTTCCTAATTCACAAGAAAAGCAAGACTTTCTTTGTAAATTGATTTTTGAGTTTCTCATCTGAGGTGAGAAAGAAACCATGGTATTGTTTTCCTATTAAAATTTTTTGTTTGACTGTTTTTTCTTTTTTTTTTTTCCTTTACATAGAATAAAATCCCTTAACCTTATCAGACTTTAACTCTGAGACTTTTTGATGCCAGAGAATGATTTCTTAGAAAAGGCAGTTGGGGATCCAGAAATGTCACACCATCCCTCTCTGCTAGGTGCAATTATTTTCCTCAGCAATTTCTCATTCTGTGTATCTATTTATCTAATGTCAAGTCATCATGTCAGGACAGCCAGTAACAAGTTTAGCTGGTGAAGGGACTGGGTAGATACCAACTCACCCTGGTCAATGCTCGCTCAATTTCTCTGTTGGGGACTGAAATCAGGCTTCCCGCTGATCACTCCGATGGTTCTTCCAGGAAAAGCTTTCCCGGAGTTTCTTCCAGATGCAAGAGGCCCCCTCTGCAACTTTCCTGAGAAGTGTATCCTCCTATTGATCATGAGCTGAAAGGGAGAAAATTTCTGTGAGTCAATGTGTGCAAGTGTGTGTGTCTGTGAGAGAGGGAGAGAGAGAGAGAGATGGCGACAGAGAAAGAGCATGCTTTCTTGTTGAAATGAAACAGAATTTATGAGTAGAAGCAGACAGTGTTTGCTCCTGCTTGGCACCGTGCATAAAAAAGAGGCCCGTGTCTCAGGTTTCTCAGGGGCTCAGCTCCGGTGAATTTCAAGGGTGTGTGTGTGTGTGTGTGTGTGTGTGTGTGTACCAAGGAAACAGGATTTGAGAGCATGGGGAGAGCAAAAAGGACCATGCAGGCAAATTCATCAGCACTGAGGAGCAAGGAAAAAAATCTGTATCGAAGCACTGTCCCTTTCCCTGCAGAACATGGGGTGTCCACAGGCTGAAAACCACTTCTCCAAAGAAGTGTTTGAATCTCCAGAGTGATGCCAAAGTCTGAATGCAGCATTGTGCTGCTCTGTAAAGAGGATGGTACTTGCAGGACAGGGCCAAGGTACCAGGCAGGCAGGGAGGCTACGGTGAGGGCTCTGGGTTACAATTACCTGGGTTTTCTCTTGGCCTCTGGAACTCTGGCCAGGATCCCTCATTGATAACAAATTCACATTCTAGTAAACCATTACTTTCTGCATGGATTAAAGGGCTTTTTTTTTTTTTTTTTTTTTTCTCCTTGCTGGATCCAACCACACTGTGAGTCTAAGGTTTTAACATTAACATTCTGCATTTTCAGTTTAATTAAGTCCATATCCTAGAAAGTGTTTTCCTGCCAACCCCTACAATAAGACTCTTGTCAGGCAGACTAATCTTCAGTGCTTTCTGGACTAGCCCATAATTACTTTTAAGAACAAAACTAGAATTATTAAAAATTATCTATATTTGATCACATTTGGGGGGTGCAAAGTATATACTCACTTCCCAGGGTTCATTTGTCACTGACTGTTCAGATCTGTGCCTGGAATTTGATGAAGACACCTCAAAGCCATCAAGGGTCCCTCCCTGCCTCCCCTTAGTAATTTGTTGCCAGCGAGATCTTGGCTCAAGCAGCAGTGAATTCCTAAGAGACAGAGTTTTCATGGACACATTTTTACACTTTTCATGACTAGCAGGAAAGAAAGAATCTTCCTCTCCAAAAGCAATTATTTCTAGGCTTGATTCTCTGTGATGAAAGCAAAGGGTGTGTGTCAGTCTATGTGGGGTGTTGGGGTGTGTGTGTGTGTGTGTGTGTGTGTGTGTAAGTGCTGATTGCAATAAGGAGGGGCAATGTGTGTTTGCATTTGGATGGCGGGATTGGTACCTGGAAGCACCTTGCCCGTAGCATTTAATGATTGTCAATGAAACAAAGACAGTGATGGGAATTCGCTTCCATGCTGTATCTGTAGTAGCTCCTATCATTAATTGAACTTCAGCTAAGTAGCATGCTAGCCCCCTAGAGGACTAGCTTTGTATTTCTCCCATAAAATATCCAAGTGGCAAAGATGCTACACACTAAAGAAGACCACAGAGGGCTCTTGAGTGCTGCAGGAAGCCTTCGATGAGGATTATGGGGATGTGAAAATACACAATGCCAGTCACTCCAGGCAGACTCCTTAACTAAAATAAATGTTAAATCATATAGAAACACTACTAGCATTTTCAGAAAAGAGCTCAAATCCCTCATGCACAGAGATGGCAAGATGTCTGGGTAGGAACCTCCTTGTGAGAAGAAATGAGGGTCTTTGACGGACAACTGTATAAACTGTATAAACTGTATAAAAACATAGTTATCCGGGGAAGGTCATGTCAGATCAAGTGTTGTAGTGCATTAATAACAGTCAATCAGACTCAAAGGCCTTAATTTTTCTATCTAACCTCCTTCTGAGACACTGACAGAAACAGATGTTTTATCTACTGTTTGGACCACTAATGGAGTCACTGATAGCTGAAAAAACATCCTAAACCAAATCACAACAAGCACCATGTCTTTACCAGTCACAAGTTGATGAGATAATGTCTGGATTATTTTAAGGAAGTCGCCCTTTTATCTAAGAATAAGGGTAAAGATATTTTCATTTAGAAAAATGAATATTGCAAGCAATTAAATCCAATGGCCTATACTGCAAAACCATTATTCATACAAGGGAGCCCTGTTGACTCTGCCGACCTGAGGTTTAGCTGGACTGGCTCATTCATGGCAACCCCCACACAGCTGTGCCCTTCCTGGCTCTAACGCTGCTCATGCTACACCTTCCTCCTACTTTCTCCATGTCCAAATCCCAACCACCCTGCAACACCCCATTCCTTATCTGCTCATTCGAGCTCACAGTGATGTCCTTTCTCAATGTTGGTCTTCACTACTCATTTGACAGGTATCATTAATCAACTTGTTTTTCTTTTTAAAGATGTATTTTGAAATGATGTTAGATCTACAGAAGTGTTGTAAACTTCTCTCTGTAAAGAGTCCTGGATGCCCTCCATCCAGTTTCCCATGATGTTAACATCTTCTATAATCATGGCACACTTATCTAAACTAAGACATTCGCTTGGTATGATACTATTAACTAAACTGTAGAGTTGATTTGGATTTCCCTCTTTTTTTCCAATACGACCTTTTTCCTGTGCCAGGATCCAATCCAGGATTCCACACTGCATTCAATCATCACGTCATCTTGTCCCCACCAATATGTGACAGTTTCTTAGACTTTGCATGTGTGTGACCTTGACATTTTTGAAGGGCACTAAACAAGTGTTCGGTAGACTGTACCTCCATCTGTGTTTGCCTTGGGTTTTCTCACGACAAGATGGAGGTTATGGATTTTGAAGAAGAAAACTGAAGAGATGAAGTGTCCTCAACATCACATTATACCAGGGAGCACGTGATGCCACTGTGACTTATCACTGGCAATGTTAGCCTCACACACTTTATTAAGTTTTGTCCGTTAGGTTTCTCTACTAAGTTATTATTTTTTTCCATTTCATATTCTATTCATTAGAAGTAAGTCACTAAGTGTAGCTAGCCCATATCAGAGGAGGGAAATTAAGGTGTACCTCTTGTAGGAAGGACTATGAAAGGATTTCTGGAAATATAGTAAAGATGACGACGGCAATTATTAAGTGTTCTGGGAGACATGCTTTGAGGCTATTCATTTATCCTATTTCTTCTTAACATTTGCTTATTAACTTTAGCATCTATCAGTAAATCTTGCAAAAAAGTAGTTATTACTATGATGGTCTAAAGGTGCTTTTCTATTTCCCTCACTTCTTCTGTATTAATCATTTGGGATTCTTCTATATGGAGTATTTGTCCATTTGCATGTTTATTCACTTACTCAATTGCTTATTTATGTTAGTATGTCATAGATGTTTGTTTATATTATTATTTGAGTTATAATCTAATATTCTCTTTATTTTGTTCCAGTATTGGCTTTTAGAAGCTCATGTCTTTTTGACATGCCTCAATTTTTTTTTTTAAAGTAGGCACCCCACTAAGTGTGGAGCCCAATGTGGGACTTGAACTCAGGACCATGACGTCAAGACCTAAGCTGAGATCAAGAGTCAGACACTTAACCAACTGAGACAGCAGGGGCCTCCATTTATTTTTTTGAACTCTTCTTTAATTTCTGGAATTTCAAGATGTTCTAATATTATCTTATATTTCCTGAACCATAGAATCAACTATTTTCCCAAGAAGTCTCAGTGCCTATGATCAGAGAAAGGAATTTAGAAACCAAGGCCTAGGCTCTAGCTCTGTGTGCTTGCTGCTACTAGCCTGTCATTGCTTTATAATCCTCTCACTGCACAGAACTAGAAAATTTATTTGTACAGACATTATCCTGTGGATATACTCATATCTACATTTCAGCACCCTCCCTCCCTTTTCCCACTTGTCTCTCTCTGCATATGCGCATGTGTGCACACAAACACACACACGCACACAGACACACACCATCTCTTACTCTAATCCACTTCTTATTTTGGCAGTGAGAGATCTGACTTCCATTATTTACAAGTCATTTACTGAGTGTTAAACTCACTAGAGTACACACAAAGTAGCCTCAGAATTGCTTAACTGTATCCCTGAAAAACAAAAAAACAAAGTTATCAACCATAGTACAGTGCTTAGGTCAAATTCTTATTTGTCTTCAGTCCTACATTTTCCAGTTAAACCACTGCATGCCAAATTTACTTAGGTCATCTCATTTTTTACCCCACCCCCTTCAGAGTGACTTTCTCACATATATGTAATATAGTTAGATTTCTTAGTCAGAGTCTGCATTCCATCTGGGATTCCCAACATGCTCTGTTTATTTGTTTGTTTAACTAGTATATACTAAAGTTCTGTGGGTTTTGACAAATGCACAGTCATTTATACTTCCCAGTGCCACGCAGACCTGTTCTATCACCTCATAAATTCCCGTAGATGCCCCTGTGCGTCAATCACTCTCCCTCCTTGAATCCCTCAAACAAATACTTACTGTTTTCCTCTGCTATAGCTTTGCCTTCTCAAGAATGTCACATAAATAGACCATACTCCACATGTAGCTTTTGGGGCCTGGTTTCTTTTACTTAAATTGAAAAATGAATTTAAATTTCATTAAGAGCTCATTCATTTTTATTGTTGAGTAATACTCCATTGTATGGATATACCACAGTTCACTTATCCATTTACCTATAAAAGGACACCATGGCTGTTTCCAATTTCAGTTCCATTATGAACAAATTTTCTATGAACATCTGTGTACAGATATTTTTGTGGGTGTAAATTTTCAAGTCACTTACGTAAATGGGGTTGCTGGGTCCCACATATGCTGGGTCATATGGCAAGTGTGTTTAATTTCATGACACTGGAAAACTGGTTTCAAAACTGTCTTATACCACTTTGTATTCCCACCAACAATGAATGAAGTGAATTAACATTTTATATTACTTTCATATATAACACCAGCATGTGTAAGACATTATTTATTTGTAATTGTTGAGTCTCTATGTATCAAACACTAATCAAATATTTTTTGATCAAGATTTAATTTGGTTGTCAGAAAATACATGTGCATATAAATAAATAATTTTGAAGAGCGATGAGTACCACTGAGAATATTGTTCTGTGATTGAAATGAACCACTTTGGGGAATTTGAGCCTTAAAATTTCATTTGTCCCACTGGCTAAGAACTTAACAAAAATTCACTGAGACCAGTGAATGTGTAATGGGTCTTCTGAAATGATGCTTTGGAAATATGTTGTTCAAAGGAAATTTAATAAACTATAATCTTCCACTAAATTTCTGGTTCTAAAATCTCTTGCTTGCATAGCAAGTGGACAAGGATCTCCTGAAGTAGGCTCAGCATCTATTTTTTTGTTTGCTTTTAAAAATGTTATTTGGTGAATTAAAAGTAGGGAAGCAGAGTGGGAGAGAGACCAGAAATAGAGGGAATTTCTTGATAGTCATCTAAGATAGACCCTGCATTGACTAAGTTGACTTGAAGAATGTTTTCACTATCAAGGAGAAATAATTCAATTGTGTTGCAAGTATTCTATCTTTAGAAATGGAAAATACAATATATCTTTTTAAAGAAAATTATGAATTAATTTAAAAGAGCATCTGGAGAGACATAGAGTATCATGCATGAAAGCAGGAACAAACTTAATGCTTTGCCGTAGGAGGTTAGCAATTGGTTTTCATAATATTGGATTTATGGTTCAATAATTTTCTATTTGGATGGAGGTCGGGGTGTCAGAGATGTTTCGCTGATACTGTCACATTTCTCTTATATAGAAATGCATTGTTACCTAACAGAAGAGACAGAGTTCCTGAAACCAGATATTTTTAAATATTAATCATGGAACTTTCGCCAATGGGATATCCTAAGAATGTCCAGAAACCTATAATTGGGCAAGATGCACTGAACACTGAGCTGAATGTGTTAAACCCATTTCTGGGGAGATGACCCTTGTTACACAGGCCGAGCTTGGCAGGGCCAAAGAGACTTCACTGGTGATGCACCTGGAGTTGAGAACAAGTGAGTTCCAGGGACTTGAGTGTGAATCATTTCTATTGGTATCTGCTTTGGCCTTGGGATACTACTAACCTCCCTGTTCTTCCAAGCTTAGGAAATGACCATTTGCCTGTTCTCACTTAATGATGTGGCTTTTGGAGACAGTCTCCTTTGGTAGCCTCCTGGGGAAGGGAATGATGTAGGGGGAAGTTATATTGGGTATCAGTGGAAATCAATGCTTTGTCAGAATTACAAGCAAAAAAATTCAGAATCAATTTTGAAAGGCTTAGGTCATTTTTCTATGAAGCAAAAAATTCAGAGATGTCTTGGGAGTTTGGAAGAATTTGTATAGGTCCACATGACATTCTTTGTGGGATCAATAGTCTCTGACGCAGAGACCCAATATCACTCACCAGCTAATGACCCCCACATGGGGGTCATGGACATGGACAAGCATAAGGCGGGGAGGACCACTGGCCTTACTTACCTTGTACTTCCATGCAGCTTCTCTTTACATGATCAGCAACCCATTGCAGATGTATAGGAGTTACTTGTTATTTTAACCTCACTTTATGCATGTCATTTTAATAAAATGACTACATTTTCTCTATCAAGATATGAAAAGGCACTGATGGATAAAACATGGATGAATTTTGTAGGAAAAATAAACATACATACATAGATACACATAGATTTGTATGTATAAATATGGGTATATATGTGTGTATATCTTCTTTGATCCAGTTTTGATTTTCCTTCCTTGTCTCTGACAGATTTCTGAAGTCAGAGCTTCTGTTCTTGTCCATGGCCCATGGCACGATTAGAGGCTATTTTCCTCAAAGCTGAGGATGACAGCGTCAGGTAAGGGAATATAGGGGAGAGAAAAAAAAAAAAAAAGGGAAACTTGTTCCTCATACTTAAAACTGACAACAATACTCTAACCGGACTTGCTGAGGGAATTGTAATGCAATGACTATGTAAAATATTTTAAGGAGGTAAACTATAGTTAAGCTCATTGAAAGCAAAGAATCCAACAATGATGAAAGGAGAGCCTAGATTTATTTAAATATAGGTCAAAGTTTGGGTCCTTTGCAGATATGCTATTTTAGTTTGTGGATGATCCCCGGCTTAATGAATAAATACCGTTTTTGGCGATAGAATTGAGGCTGGTCCCTCTGCTGTTAGGGCGCACTGGAGCGCATATGCTCCAGCGCCTGCAAGTCTCTGTGCCGCTGTCTGTCTAGCACAATCCCTTAGGCACGGTATATATATATTGATCTGCTTTGCAGCAGCTCCACCTATTGGTAACAAAGGGCAGGGGACAGACCAATGCAAATTGACTTTGAGGCAGATTTCATTAAGTTTGGCTGTAGTTTTCCTTCCACTGGGGAACAGAAGGCGACCGGACGTGGGATCGCCATTTTGAACCTGACACTGCCTGCTCCCCAAACTGAGCTGAAGGGGAAGCTGTCACTGTGTGTTATTTTAGTGCCGGTTCTGGGAATTAACTCTGTTCTGCATAAAAAAGGACAGTGAGGCATTTGCAGACGAAAGGAAGAGAAATCCTGTCTGAGGATATCAGGCTTCATGTTATTAACAAATATGAACCGAGATTTTCATCCCGCAGACACCATGACAGTAGATTTTCCCTCTTTCCCATCTGTCAGGTGGTCTCGGGGAAGAAAGTTCAGATGTCCATAGACGTAATGAGCTTTGAACATTCGATTAAGGATTTTCTTTCTGCAAGCCGACTTTCTGGCTCAGGGGTTCCAGAGGCCTTGAACAGCAGCTTGTATTCTGACATTCCAACATCTAGAACTGTCCATCTTCCACAACCCAGCAGGGAGCTGCCAGGTGACTAGATGGTTTCTTCAGTGGATGCTTACCTGGCCCGGCATTATGGCCGTGTTGAGGTCAGAATGGAGCTGCCCTGCAGAAAATTCAGAAAAACACTGAATACCAATACCGCCTTATCTTCCCATTCCAAATGTAACTGGAGTCACTTGAAATTTCTTGTTGCTGTTGTCGTTATGGGGAGAAGAGAAAGAGGGATGCTTAGCCACACTGGTGTTCTAATTTTCTTTTCTTTTCTTTTTTTTTTTAAGATTTTATTTATTTACTTGAGAGAGAGAGAGTGAGAGAGAGCATGAGCAAGGAGAAGGTCAGAGGAAGAAGCAGACTCCCCATGGAGCCGGGAGCCCGATGCGGGACTCGATCCCGGGACTCCAGGATCATGACCCGAGCCGAAAGCAGTCGTCCAACCAACCGAGCCACCCAGGCGCCCTCTAATTTTCTTATAATTACCTTTAATTCTGCCCCTGCTTCTGACTGCTTCCTCTCTCTTTCTCCCCAGTTCAAAATGGAGGCTGAAGGAAGACAGATGGGTCACTTTAGAGTTTATTTCTTAATTAAATAGCCTTGAGGACCCAGTTGCAAGCCCTCATTTGCTTTTGATTCTCCCTCACTCAAATAGCATATGAATTAAGAATCTGAGGCAAGTGCATAGCCATTAAGGAGGCAAATTCTTTCCTGACAATATGTGTAGTAAACAAAAACAATGAAATGAGAAAAGCAATAGTTGACAGTCCACGGGCCGGGCCGATAGGAGTAAAAACTGAGTATGAATCAGTCTTGGCATTTAAACTCCACTGTTATTAACACAGACTGAATCTTGTCCTCTCCTTTTTGTCATTTCTCAAAACCAATCCTAGAATCATGTACACTTAAACACTCATGTCCTGAGCAAAATAATATGAATCACAAATGATTTCCCTTAATACCATCTCACCAAATAACTCCTGTTCAATCAAAATACACCAAGTGAGCATTGCTGGAATCAAGTGATCACCATTACTCAAGTAAGGGATAGCAAAGGCCAAACATGGAAAATAAAGTTAAATTAACCAAACGAAGCCAAAGAAATGTACCCCCTTCTCCAAATAAAACACAAAAGCATGAATATTTCACTGTGTTCTAAGGATTAAAACAAAACAAAAATCCAGTTATTATTTGAATAAGTTATAGAGGAAACCACTCATTTCCAAGGAGATTTTGTGCTTAAAGAGTTTAAAATCTTGCAGAGATCAGGTGTGTGCTTTTTCACATTAAATAGCATAATAATAGCAGTAAGCAACAACAGAGGATGTTAAAAAGGCCACAATTAATTAGCAAATGAGTGGTATATCGTGTTCTATGTGGTCATAAGAGGTGGTCACTGATGGTCTAGAGAAGCAAAGGGGGCTTCTTCTGGCTTTGGAAAATAGGTAAATTAAAAGGATTATACGGTAATATGACTACCGTTTTCTAATTCTTAAATGTACTTTCCAGAGACTTTGATCTCTTATGCATTTTCTAAGGTAAGTGGTTTTATGCTTCTTAATGCAAGAAAACCTAAAATATGTCATAAAAAATGAAAAAAAGAAGTTAAAAGGCAGCTTTGAACTCCAACCTCTTCAAAGAGTTGAGATAAATGAACAACTATAGAAAACAACAATAACAGATCTTTGATGAGTTGGAATATACAGACAGAGACCATTAGACCTTGTTTTGAGAGCAGACAGTAAATCATGAACCATTTTAATAAATACTGGTACCTAGCAATGCGTTCTACAAGGGCAATATGTTTGATATTGCGTTTGTACATATATATATTTCCTCAAAAATTTGCTGAATCTTTATTGGGTACTTACTTTAAGTATAAAGCCTGGTCTAGAAAATAAATACTTGGAACCAGAAAATAAACACCGGGAAAAGACACTGATATTTGGCTATAAGAATCTCTCAAAGGAGTGAAGAGACAAGTGTATTCAGAACTAAGGTGAACAATGTGATAGTACAGTTACACAAATGGTATAGTAGTCATTTCTGACCTTGGGGTTAGAAAAAGTGCATAGAGATTGTGATTTTAATCCTTGATGAATTTTGACAGCAGAGAGAAAAAAGAATTATAATTTTTTATAATTATGTATTAAAAATAGAATTAACAATTAATGAAATAGGGGTGTGAGTCGTTCAAGTAAAGTGCTAAATAATTTGGAGCAGTAAAAGAATAGAAAAGAAAACTGTCAACAAACTTGTGCCAAGATAAAATTCGGACTTCTCCCTGGTAACAATGATTTAAGACCATGGAATGATTTTAAGACTTGATATTTTAGATGTTGACTTGTGTTAGCAAATGAATTTGGCCAGATATTTGTAGCAAAGGACAATGGAGAATAAAGTGCCTTAGTTCCAGTAAAAGATATGAAAGCATGAAATAAATGGGAACAATTACACTGGGATAATACTGGTAAAAATGGAGAGATTTTAAAAAGTGATAGGAAGAAGTAATGGAAATTGGGAATGACTGGGTAAAAGAACTAAAAGTACGGGGTGATTAATGATTAAAGTTACTTACTTAGGTGATGCTGTTAGGGTAAGCTAATTTCAGTGACAACCCCCACACAGTGCTGAAATCAATAAAAATGTTTTTTTTTTTTTTTTTTTTTAACTTACATTCTCAAGCTAGTTGACAGAGGAGTGACCATGACTGGCTCTGTTCTATGAAGTAATTCAGAGACCCGGGCTCCTTCCATTCTGAGCTCCACAACCTTGTCAGAACTTGAATTCCTACCCTGAAGCCTCTGCATTGAGCCAACAGGTGAAGTAAGAGAGAAAGACAGAGTGGAATATTTTTAAAGGCCTTAGGATCAGACACAGAAAGGCTTCACATCACTTCCACCCAAATTCTATTAAGTCACATGATCCATTTAACCTCAAGGAGATCAGAGAATGGGTGGCATTAAGGAACAGAACACCAATATTGGTGAACAACGGGCCAGTTTTGGCTACAATGATCCACAGATGTTGATGATATGGAACCAAAAATTTTAAAAAGCAAGTTTGATGGAAAGTAAAGAAAATGAGTTCAAGGTTGGACATGGTTAGTGTTGCATGTGTTAACTTCCTGCTGGTTGAAATATTCTGCAGGTAGTGTTAAATCTGAGTACAAGCATCAGGATGGAGTTTCTGATGTGAGAATTATTAGGATAGGGGTGGCAGTATAAACAAAGTTGTGATTGAGATAAAGGGAATACCATGGATGAACCATGAGCAGCCACATATTGTAAGATACGGTAGAGGAATATAAGCAAGCAAAGGAGTTTGAAAAAGACAGTCAGGGGCACCTGGGTGGCTCAGTGGGTTAAAGCCTCTGCCTTCAGTTCAGGTCATGATCCCAGGGTCCTGGGACCGAGCCCCACATCAGGCTCCCTGCTCAGCGGGAAGCCTGCTTCCCCCACTCTCTCTGCCTGCCTTTCTGCCTACTTGTGATCTCTGTCTGTCAAACAGATAAATAAAAATCTTAAAAAAAAAAAAAAAGAAAAGAAAAAGACAGATTTGTGCAAAGAAAATAGGGAGACAAGACAGTCAAGGGAGCCAAAGCAGACTAGCGCAAAAGGAAGGGGAGTTCAAAATGGCATATACTGCAGGAGAAGGGCAGAGGAGAGGAAAGACAGAGACATGAGAATTGGTAAAGACAGAAATAATTGCTGAAAAGTGCAGGAAAAGTTAAGGGGCAGGAGACTAGGTAAAGGATGGCATCGATTAGCAATGAATACAAGCATTGGCAAAGCGTGTTTTTTGTTGAGGTGAATTATACCATAGATTGTGGATTCTAGAAATGTGAAAAGAACATAGACTTGAATTTGCATTATGGCTTCTAATTTAGATCTGCTTAGCCCTGACACCTTGGGCTAAATATCTAATCTCACTTAGTTTCCCCACATGTGAAATGAAGCAACTGGACTCTGAAAGACTCCGCATATAGACACCCCCCCCCAGCCATTGATTAACTAACTGCTTCTTGGCTTTTCTGTAATCACTCGCCCTTCCCCTGTTAGACCCCTCCCCCAGTTAATTGTTTAACCGCTCCCTTGCCTTTCTGTAACCACTTGGCTTTTAGGGGGTGATACTGGTCTCCTGTTTCAACAGGATACTTTATGCGCATAGTCACATAGGCAAGGGGGTCGCCTAGGTACGTGGGCCTAGTCACGTAGGCAGGATGCTTCTCTGCTGAGTAATAAGGTCCAACTCCCCCTCCTCACTCCCCCTCCCCACCTTTCTCTTCGCGTGCCGGGGTCCTTCAAAGCCAATCTACAAACACCGAGTATGCCTTACATTTAAACCAGCCAATAAGAACCTTGTAACTATGTTTCTGCTTCTGTACGTATGCTTTTGCTTCCCCAAACCCCATAAAAAGGCCCTGAACAAAGGGCTGGCGCGCGAGTCTTCCTAAGACTTGATCGCCCGCAGGTACCTGTGTCAACTCAATAAACCTCGTGCTATTTGCATCTGATCAGTGGACTCGGCTTGGTTTTTGGGTCCGGGGGTCTCCTCCTGAGAAGGGGTCCATTCCGGGGTGCTTGGAGCCCCGGGGGATCTTTCATTTGGGGGCTCGTCCGGGATACGAGACCCCCCACCCAAGGACCACCGACCCACTGTCAGGAGGTAAGCTGGCCAGCACTTTATTCGTTGTGTCTGTTCGTTGCGTCTGTGGCTGCGTCTGAACCTGTTACTTGTGAATTTGCGCATGCGTTTGGTTTGGGGTTCGATCGGATCCATTTGTATTTGGCGAGGGCCAGAAGGAGCTGACGGGCTCGGACTTCTCCCTCGCAGCCCTGGAAGACGTTCCAGAGGCGTTTGTAGTCCCGCCGGACGGGACATTTGAGTATTTGCGCATGCGTTTGGTTTGGGGTTCGATCGGATCCATTTGTATTTGGCGGGGGCCAGAAGGAGCTGACGGGCTCGGACTTCTCCCTCGCAGCCCTGGAAGACGTTCCAGAGGCGTTTGTAGTCCTCCCGGGCGGGACATTTGAGTCCTTCGGGACATTTGGGCCCCGGTGCAGCGGGGCATTTGGAGCTCAGCCTGTATCAGAGAGATACGTGGCCTTGGTTGGAGAGGGGGAATCCGGACCCCCAGGATCTCCGCTTGAGTTTTTGCTTTCGGTTTTGTACCGAAATCGCGCAGCGTCCTTCTTGTTAACTGTTTTGTGTGTCTTACTTATTGTCCTTGGTGTTTTCTTTGACTCTAAAATGGGGCAAACACTTACCACCCCCTTAAGTCTCACTTTAGGTCACTGGAGAGATTCTGAGTTTCTCCTAATAGATGTGGGGGTTTCTCCCTCACTCACTTCCCATGTTAATGGCTATAACTGGAACCAACTGGGGTTGGTCTAACTCGAGACAGAGACCATAAGGAATATTCCCGAGCAGCTGCCGAAACTCTCTTTGTTTCGGGGAAGTTTCCCTGTGTTCTCTGGCCCGACTTGGACTGCTTAACCCCTCCCCCCTTGCTGGTGGGAAAGCATGGCATCTGCTCCTCTGTTGGGGCTTATGAGCTCTAAAACCGGGAATCTTTTCTCTGCCTCCTGGCAGCACTTTGTTTCTTCTGTTTCCCCCTTATCGTATTTCTGTACCAATGTGCGTGCAGCCTGCATGACTAGCCTCTCGATCATGCACCACGGCTCCTTCTCTCTCCACTGTCAAGGAGCAAGAAGAGCAGCCCCTGGACCTAACGCACCCCCACTCCAGATCTTCCCATGCATGTCTCAGGTAAACATTCAAAGTGGAGTGGGCCCAGGTGAAACGTAAATCACTATTGGAACTAAGTTAAGTTTGTTGGTTTAATTAAGATAAGATGTGTCTTTGAAGTTACAGCAGTAAATGTGAAGCTTTTATTCTATCAAAGTTTATTGAAGGTCAAATAAGCTTGTGTTATTTATTAAAATTTGTTAGCAAAGAAATGACTAAACTAAGTTCTAATGGGTAATTGCTGAAGTAGCTTTCAAAGTCTTTGGTAACCTGAAAGTTTTAAAGTTTTGCTTGGATGACAAACGGAATTGAATTGTGGACATCTA
The DNA here is from genome assembly GCF_020171115.1 of Neogale vison. Lineage (NCBI taxonomy): Eukaryota > Metazoa > Chordata > Mammalia > Carnivora > Mustelidae > Neogale > Neogale vison. The sequence continues at coordinate 180,381,494 of NC_058101.1, forward strand.
TATCTTAACCAAACAGGATAAAAGGCTAAGTCATTAATTACTGGATGTAGAAAAGTATTTAAATCTGCTGGTAAACTTATTTTCCACTTAACTGATTCATAAATTTGCCACCTGAAAAATTCTGTTGTAACAGTTCACAAATGGCTAATAACTAAAGGTGTTTCTAAGAATACAAAGTTCTGCTTAGTGTAACTAAAACTGATGAAAATAAGGAAAACTCTATAAAAAAGTAGGTGATATGTAAAAAAGATTTAAGGAATGGGAATACATTTTGTTGAAGGTTAGGGAAGGTAATTTTGTCCTCAATAAAATGGTTGTTTGAAAGAAAATGGCTTGGGACAAAACCTGAATGCAAAGGAAAGATGTAAAAGGTTTGTGAAGGGAAATCTTCAGAAAAGGAATTTTAGATATGGTCAGGACAGACTAAAAAGGAAGAAAAACAACCTCCAAGGTGATTTAATACTCTCCTGACCTGCCTCCACATAGATTATACTTCCAAGTAAAGTATAAGGGCCATTTGGCCTTGAGAGATTAAGGAAGAAGCCCAACCTTGAGAGACTGCGAAAACACCCGGTTGCCATCCTCCATTGCCTGTAACCATAGAAATTCACTCTAATCTGTAAAGAGTAAAAAGGGAGATTGATCACCTCCCATTAGCCAGAGATACCCAAAAGGGAGGGTATCCAACCTGTTTGAATCTGAAGAGTGCCTGACTGTGTAAATCTGTCTGTACGGCTTCACTGCTTCGGCTACGGAGTCTGAGTGGGCTGCACCCTGAGTCTCGCAGGGCGTCATATGACAGAACGGTCATCTACTCCACGGAGTAGCCTGGTCTAGGGTTTATTCGGACAGGCCTTAGCTAAAACGCTCCTAAGTTCCTGTGGGGAATGCGAGCAGGACAGCAGGGGAAAGATCCCCCTCCCTTGTCTGCGACATCATTCATGATGGGAGAAAAACCCAGAAAACTCCTATCTTAAGACTGCACACTTAAAAATAAAATTAAAAAGGGAAAAGACACTGGTTAAAAAAAAAAAAAAAAAAAAAAAAAAAAAAAGCTGATTTTCTTTGTTTAAAAGGACAAAGTTTTCTTAGATTAATTGATCAAATAAGAGAATGTAAATGGTTTTCTCTTTGCCAGCCCAGAAAACCCAGTCTCTATGTTTTGTTTTATCACGTGTTTAACATCCCTAATTATATTTAGGCATGTGCTTTAAAACTTTCTAAGATTTTAGCAATTGTTGACAAGATTTAAACCAATGATAAACCTTGGGTTACATTTGGGAAAATGCTATAATTATTCTAGAGATTCTATACATTTCCTAAAGTTTTAAATGTTTTAAAAGATCATCGCTTGATATTATAATTACAGAAATGTTATGTGTCACAGAAGTAACCTGATTTCCTTGTCAGCTAAATTGTAAACTCTTGTCTCATCAGCTCTAACCATATCCATTCCGAGTTTTGTCATTTGTAATTGTTTTAATTCTCTTGTAAAATGAGTTTTATCTTAAAGGAGATTCATATAAAGGACTTCCAGGACAAATACAGATATTTGATATACTTGAAAATCCTAAAACTGAAATGGGTAAGAATTTCCAAAACTAACTAAAGGTGCATTCACCAGAATTAGTAACATGGAACTAAATGAACTAAAAGATTATAATGTTGTGTCTCTTATTTTAGACATTGCTGGTTCTCTCTAATGTTTGCTCTTCCAGACTAGGGATACTTTTTCTTAAGTTATCTGTAACTCACAGAGATGTAAAAGTGCTCAAGGCATTCAACTTTTCTCTCTATCTAAACCCTCTGAAACCAAAAGGTCTCAATAAGTATTCTTTCTTCCATGGCAATCAGTCATTTGCATAAGTTCAATAAGAATCTGTTCTCTTTGTAACAGGACAGCATTGGAAACTGGTTATTTTACCAAGGCTTTGACTGGAATGTCATAGTTGAAAAAGACATGCATAGACTCAGATATGACCAGACAGCTTTAAGGAACTAAGGTTGACTTTATGAAACCTGGAGCCATAAAGCCCCTTGGGACTATTGGCCTGATACCTTGTTTACAGAGTTCCCAGCAGCCTCACCAGGTGAGTAAAGAATGTCACTCCTTGGTAGGTGCAGAATCTCATGAAGAGGCATATGCCCAAATCGACAGGTATTGCAGGCATGCCTGATGGCAAGTATGTGGCTTGGCTTCTGGCCTGGAGAGGCTACTAGAAGTTCAACCTAGAGATTCCTTATAAGAAGTTCCAGCAAAGCAGATTCTAAAAGATCTATATGATCACACTCAACTGTTCTTGCTGAGCTTATGTAAATAATGGGCCAAGTTTGTTAAAACTGGACTTGTTTCACAAGTGACTTAGTCCTGATTTGGCTATCTCTGTAAATGAGGGTTATCTTAGAGAGAAAAATTATATTTTAATAACACACCTTTATGGATATTAAATTCTAGATTCGATTGTCTTTAAATGTTTGTTTACCTAAGCTAAACAATTTGAGGTAAACTTCAGAGAAGTTACACAATAGCTTCTTTAATCAATCTTATTATCTTGTGGGTATATTAACAAGACCCCACGGCACATGATTAAACAACTGGAAAATGGGATTGATTCCCCTATAATTGTATAACTTAACTAACACCTTGTTTGTGGCTGGGATAATGAAATTGCCTAAAGGCCAGCCTATTGCACTCCATAGGATTAACTATGGACTTATAGAGATAATGGATGACCCCACTTTCTTTATGATTAGATCGGATGATGCATGGGGAACTCCCCTTATCTCTTGACAAGTTTTCTCACTTGCCAGTGATCCTCTGTAATCAGGATATTGTTAAGGCTGGACCACTCAAAGGTCTTCTTATTGGTTTCATCCCTTAGTCATATTTATCCTAGAGGCCACCTCTGTTGAGGTGCAATTGCAAACAGATGCTTTAGCGAAACCTAAAACAGCCCCTAACTAATGAGTTCACATCAGGTCCAGATTTTTCTTAGAATTCAAAGGCCACCAAAGAATGATGAAGGCCGACTAATTAAATATTGGGCTATACTTACAGATATGCCAGATGAATGACAGTTTACTGATGACAATAGTTTTCATAGAAAAAAAAAAAATAAGAAAAGCTAGGTATACTGTAGTGTTCACTAGCACTTTGCAATTGCCAAAGCCTAAGAATAAACATTAACACTGACTCCAAATATGCCTTCCTGGTACTACATGCCCATGGAGCAATTTGGAAAAAAAGGGGATTGCTGTCAAGCCATAACTCCCCAATCAAATATGGGCCTAAGTTACAAAACCCTCCTTAACTTACTAAGGATGGTGTATATCAAATCTGGGATGCATATCTGTGGCTTACACCCACGATTGGACGGCTCAGTCAGAAGGCAGTTTTATGCTGGGAACAAAGAAATCATACGAGTGATACTTGGGCAAAGAACGCACGATATCTAGGATGGCTATCACTAGAAATGTGTTCCCAAGTAACAGTACTCCAGGCTATTAACTGGACAAGACGACCTGGCATTAGATGGCCAGCTCCAAACAGAACCCACTGGATATATGAAACAAACCTGTGGCCCTGGCTTCCTCCAGGGTGGATAGGTCGCTGTACCTTAGGATTTGCCTGGATTCATGGGCGCATTACTAAAACCATTACAACTCCAGCTAGTCTCCCCAACTTAAAACAAAGATGGATGCGATCTATTTTTTAAATGGTATAATCACTTAGCATCCATTTTTGTTCCATCTTTGTGACTAGAGGATGTCATGTGGCATATATGTAATTCTCAAGACAGAATGTTGTGTGTACATCCCAGACTATCACAAAAATGTCACAGGATTAATAAAGGATATGAATGCCCAGATTAAAGCTCTACAAGATCCTTCTCTCTCTCTCAGCAATTGGTTAGCTTACTGGTTTGGAGGAGGACTGTAGCCAAATCTCCTTTTTGGGCTTCTCATTCTTATTGCCTTATTAGCCTTAATATGTTGCTTTGTTCGCTGTTTCTCTACTTGGTGCCGAGACTCCATCGCTGCAATGACTTCACCACGACAGATGATCCTTACCATGCGCAAAGATACTTTTTCACTGTCAGCACTGGATTCAGCTGCCTCCGCCTTTTGTAACTCCCCTATACATTCCTCCACTGATCAATGTTGACCTGAGTAGGTAGGGACAGCTCTACGCCCCTATTCAGCAGGAAGAAGTTACAGAAGATAAGACCTTCCACCTTCAACCACCTTAAAGATTTAAGGGTCAAAATTGTTCAGGAGGCTGGCTGAAGAGGGAGCAGGGGCTGGCGCCTTGCACCCCCTCTCCACCCCTCCCCTTGGTAATATGTATGACATTTCACAGGCACCCCTGACTGCCCTGAAAAAAAGAACAAATGTTTATATTGCAGAGATCACAGTCTTGTAAGGCAGGAGTCTCCCTTTGTTTGCAAATGTCCTTAAGATTTACAACAAAGAAGTTACCTTATCAATAGCCCAATTTCCAAAGAAACATAACTCAGTTCCTCAAGCCCATCTGCAAGCCCTGCAGCTAGTACACCCTAACATCTGCAAGCTAGCAATGGGAACTCCAGCCAATTAGGACGTAGAAAATTACTTTGACCGCCTTCACAACCATCCCCCCCCGGGGGCGACTCGGGTTAAATCCTTGGGGAAGCTATGGGGACTGAAGTCAACAAAGTATGTTAAGAACACTTACCTTCTATGTATGCCCCGGGTTTCACAGACCCAGAGAGTGGACCTACTGTAGTGGGACATCCCACTTTTATTGTCGCTATTGGGGCTGCAAAACCACTGGTGACACAGCAATATCAGCTAATTCGACAGACCGGATCCCAAACTGACCTGGTACAGGACCAGAGCGAATGGATATAAGATTCTATCCATGATAAAGAAAAAGGGGGGAATGAAAGACTCCGCATATAGACACCCCCCCCCAGCCATTGATTAACTAACTGCTTCTTGGCTTTTCTGTAATCACTCGCCCTTCCCCTGTTAGACCCCTCCCCCAGTTAATTGTTTAACCGCTCCCTTGCCTTTCTGTAACCACTTGGCTTTTAGGGGGTGATACTGGTCTCCTGTTTCAACAGGATACTTTATGCGCATAGTCACATAGGCAAGGGGGTCGCCTAGGTACGTGGGCCTAGTCACGTAGGCAGGATGCTTCTCTGCTGAGTAATAAGGTCCAACTCCCCCTCCTCACTCCCCCTCCCCACCTTTCTCTTCGCGTGCCGGGGTCCTTCAAAGCCAATCTACAAACACCGAGTATGCCTTACATTTAAACCAGCCAATAAGAACCTTGTAACTATGTTTCTGCTTCTGTACGTATGCTTTTGCTTCCCCAAACCCCATAAAAAGGCCCTGAACAAAGGGCTGGCGCGCGAGTCTTCCTAAGACTTGATCGCCCGCAGGTACCTGTGTCAACTCAATAAACCTCGTGCTATTTGCATCTGATCAGTGGACTCGGCTTGGTTTTTGGGTCCGGGGGTCTCCTCCTGAGAAGGGGTCCATTCCGGGGTGCTTGGAGCCCCGGGGGATCTTTCAGACTCAACGTTCTTGAAGTCCCTTCTCTCTACAAATTTGAATCAAATTATTAGTTAAGGCAATGCAGTGTAATCATGAAGCAATGAGCTCTGCCTTAGTATCACCCCTATGATGCAGCTTTGATCAAACCGTTAAAATTCTCTAAACTTCATTTCCTCATCCCTAAAACTGAAAATGATATATACCCCCTAGGAGTGTTTTAAGGTTTTAAAAAAGTCATTGATTATAAAATGCATAGCACACGGTCAGCTGTCTAGTAAATAATTCTGAATGTGAGTGTTGGCAGGACACGAGCCCACAGACCATTGGGATGGATGTGATAGAGAAGGAATTCAGAGAAGGCTCTTGGTGTGAAATTTTGGAAAGAGAAGAACAGCTTGTGGCATCTAGGAATTGCTTGATTCTTACTGACTATACAAAGAGAGCATGTATGGGCACAAAGAGGTTAAAAAAGAAGAATGGAAATTTATGTATGCATTCAAAAGGGACATTCATGAGGACTTTTAACCTATTCAGGCTCTGTTCTTGGTGCAGGGAGAAGAGAAGTAGATAAACAAAAGTCTGGTTTCCGTATTTAGCCTGTGAAAATGACTGACTTGCCTCTCTTTGTAGCCTACCTGGTCTTAAAACAATGAAGAGTGGTCTCGTTCTTTTTTGTGTAACCTGAAGTGGGCAGCCTACAAAAGACAGCCGTGAGCCCTTGAAATACCCACTTTTAAGTGTCTCCGGTAATTTTTCACACATAAAAGGCACTCTTGTTTATTTGAGTAGCAGAATGGAAAAAATATATGCACCAGAAGCAGGATAGATCAACATTCTCGCTGGAGTAGAATTAGTTGGCTACAGACAGTGTTTTATGGGTTGTTTCACTACCACTTTAATTAACTTCAAACAAGGCATACACTCTAGCTTCGCTCTTTTTCCAGTGTGTGAAGCTGGATTCCATATGTGTGATGATTATAACATTGAATTCTACCCTTTGGGAAATCAACCTGACACTGCTCTGAATTGCCCATTGAGTATACAAGGCATTCAGCTCCTTTAAATTATAAAGGACAATGTGAAGAGAGTCTTGCCTTCCGTGTCCTGATTGGCTGTTACCTGTTCCTCTGAGCCAATAGCATTAACAAGTCCAATTAGAAGGGCTAACACTGGGGCTGGGGTTTGGGATTTAGCAGATTGAGGAGCTGGAAAGAGGACTAGGGATATAGTATGATAGCTACAAGCAGGACTTTTAAAATTATTAAACTTAGGAAAGACTTTTATAAAAGAAATAGAATTCAGTTGTGACTTACATCTTTAGCAGTTTTCTTTCTCCTTTAGTTCCTCCTCCCCCTTAGTGTGTGAGATGTATTCCTTATTTTTCTTTGAGGTATACATATAATCCTATGCTCTCTGTAGAGTTACTGTTTATGAAACACTTGCTATGTGCTAGGCAATGTGCTAAGTGCTTTTTATATTTTACTCATACACTTCATGATCACCCTAAAAAGTTAGTTATCATTATGCCCACTAAACAGATGGAAAAAGCAAGGCTAAAAATTGGTAAAGCTGGCATTTGAACGCAAACTCTTATACCCTAAGACAACCTGCTTATTACAAAGCAAGGCTATAGAGCTTACCAGTCACCACAAAAGAAAGTGGAAAAAAAAAAAAAAAAAGGATTAAGCTTGGACAGACTGAAACTAAGTGTGGTGGGCTGTGGGCTGAACCTTGTTATCTTGTGCCGGTAATTAGCTGAGCTTGTCCTTGGGAACCTCGTAAGATCTGTAGAGAACTGCTTTTTCTTAAGTTTGAAGGGGGTTAGAGAAATGGTTTTTTTATGTGGCAACTTAGCTGAAAAATCCTCCTCCAGTTCAGGCAGAAGACAGGAAGGTGAATAGGGACCCTCTTATGAGCTAGAAGCAATTTTTATCACTTCTCAGTTATGAGGTGGATCATCTGATATCACAGAGTTAGTTCTTTTCTCCTTTATGAAATGGAGAAATGGAGATTTTTTCAGGTTGGGTTTGGTTCCCAGTTCAGCCGGGAAAGGAAACGATTTGTCTCCTAAAAAAGCCAGCTTTTCCTAACTCTGGGATATTGTATGAGAAGCTCAAAATGGCAAAGGTCTGCCAAATTTCTGCTTTAAAATCAAAGTCTCTCCACCCTTTTTACTGTCCAGAGAGTTACTTTTAATTCTCACTGTGACTTTTCTATGGTGAAGCACGGCTGCATACAAACCCAATACTGTGTGTGGTTTAGGAATTGGTTAGTAATTGTCCCACCTGGCAGGAATCACTCAAAAATATGAATTTTTTTGGCTCTTGTTTTTATTTATTTATTTATTTGAGAGAGAGAGACACACACACACACAGCAGGGGGTGGTGGACGTGGGGGAAGAGGGAGAAGAGGAAGAGAGAGAATCTCCAGGGAACTGTGCTGAGTGTAGAGCCTGACCTGGCCCTTGATCTCATAACCTTGAGATCATGACTTGAGCCAAAATCAAGAGTCCAGTGCTTAACCAACTAAACCACCCAGGCGCCCATTGGCACTCTCTCTCTCTCTTTTTTAAGGTTTTATTTATTTATTTATTTATTTATTTAACAGACAGAGATAGAGAGAGATCACAAGTAGGCAGACAGGCAGAGAGAGAGGGGGAAACAGGCTCCCCACTGAGCAGAGAACCGGATGCGGGGCTCGATCCCAGGACCCTGAGATCACGACCTGAGCTGAAGGCAGAGGCTTTAACCCACTGAGCCACCCAAGCGCCCCTCTCTCTTCCTTTTTAGGGTTCCTCCTGAGCATAAATTTATCAGTGTTCCTTCATTCTCCATGGTACAGACAATTGTCACATGGCTGGACTACTGTCTCTGGAAATGTCCTCCTCCCATTAGGGATCCAGGATGATGTGTGAGCTCATCTGAGTGTGTGTTGGGGGGTCTGTGTACATCATGCTGAGAGAATTTGTGAAGCAGAAGAAGGAGAAGTGGCAGCTTGTTCAGCACCAATCCTCTCTGACCTTTCACTGTTATTTCATTGAACCACCTCCTTGACTTTGGAGAATAGAGGAAGAACTCGTCTACTATGAGATTTGAAAACTGGGTTAAGAATTCCAGCTGCTCCAATATGTGTATGCCCTGCGTGGCCACCTGACTGTTCGGAGCCTTAGTTCCCTTCACTATGAAATTAGTGCTGTCATGCTTACCTCACAGATTTGTCGTCAGGATGAAAACAAGGTGATGTAAAGGGGAAAAAAAAAAATGTGACATAAAGAGCCTCATACAGCTCCAGTGTGATATTATTTCCATTGCCTTTGGGTAGGTGTGCTAAGTCCTGCTTTTCCCTTGCCATGACCACTTACCTGGACAGGGAGGACATGCATGTGGTGCAAGGAGGGAGGGGGAAGGGAGGGAGCCAAGGCTGATCTGTGAACTGCTGCTAAAACAAGTCAGGGCTTAAACCTGCAGGTATTTCCTCAGCTTTCCTGTAATGCAAAAGCCAATTCTTAGTTTTGGGAATTACCTTTTCCCCTTAGACCTCTAAGGATAAAAAGTTTTGCAACTTATAACTTTTGGGGCTTCTGTGTGTTTATTTAGAGCAGACCTTATGCACATATTAAGGGATGGAGGGTGCCTGGGTGGCTCAGTGGGTTAAAGCCTCTTCCTTTGGCTCAGGTCATGATCCCAGGGTCCTGGCATTGAGGCCTGCATCGGGCTCTCTGCTTGGCAGGGAGCCTGCTTCTCCCCCCACCCAGCCCCTGCCTGCCTCTCTGCTTACTTGTGATCTCTGTCTATCAAATAAACAAATAAAATCTTAAAAAGGGGGGGGGGGATGGAATGAGGTGAAAAGGAAGATAAAAAAAAATTAAAATTTCCTTTGATCTCAAACTTTTTAGGGATAATTTTGGGCCTTATGTCGATTTAAGACATCCTTAGTGATAGGATAAATTAAAGAGTATGATCTCATTCCATTCCCTTTCTTTCTTTCCTTCCTTCCTTCCTTTTTAATAAAAAAGATAAGGCTAAGTTCACTGGAGCATTCATTTTTTTAATTCTACATGGATGTAACTAAAGAGATTCTGATTATGAATTAGTCATGGAGAGCTTGGTATTACTGCTGGTAGGTATATTTCTGTATTGACATTTCACTTGGATAGGCCAAAGGTTGGTAAGAGATTGAGTTATAAAATAGGTAAAGATCTTTGGTTTACAAGTAACTTATTTTTGTGTGCATGGATTCCAGATGTTTCACTGAAAGGGAGTCAAAATATGCTCCCTTAAAATAAGATTGGAATTGATGTCAGAAAGTGACTCATACTTATTAACCCAAAGAAGAACACAGATTGTATATATTCAACTCCAATATGCCAGAGTACAAATCTAAGGAGACTCATCATCCATTTTTGTTGTTTTAGAATTTATATTGTTCCTTCTTCGGCACTGAGAAGTGTTCCTTGCAGAAAGCACTTCCCCATTAGTCCACAACCAGCAGGGAAAGAGTCTTCTTCAGTTACTAAGACCATAGAGAACATCTGGTTGATTAACAGATGTTAATGCCAGAATAGCTTTGGTTTGATCAATGATGTAATCAATCATGAAAGTTATAATTTTAGCAAGGTTTAGACTGTTCCATTAAATTAGGATGGAACATGTCTGATGTTCCAGATTTTCAGAAAAAAATTATATTTCTCTAAAACCAGTATTTGTGGAACATCTGCATACATACAATTTTAGATGTCATTTTTAACATGTCCATATGGCAACTACCTTAAGTAAAAATGAGACAGTGGGGAAACGTAAAGATTAATTTTTCCCCTGTAGTTGAGGGAAGGATATGAATTTAGTTTGATTTTATGGATTAAAGAGACAATAGAAAAAACATGGGCTGAAAAGCCAACTGAGATTCAGTTAATTTATTTAGGAGGAAATTGTTTAATGAATTATTTTATGTTTTAGATATTCATATTATGAATCTAAATGTGACTTTTAGTTTTACTTTCTGTCATTAAACAAAAGGAACAACAGTGCAACTAAATGAAAATGAAAATGAGAAAGAAAAACCAAAGTAAAATGAATTGTTACAGTAGGAAGTTATGATGCAAAAGCAAAAATAAGAACAAAAAAGAGATGTAATCTAATAGCAAAGAAAGAATGCAACTCATTAGGGATATGGCAAAGGACAGAGATTGAAGATGGATGAACAAGGAAAAATATTCAAGTGTTTCATGAAAAATTTTTTTGAAATGAATTTGAAGAGGAATTATTTGTCTATAAATTTTTGCTGAAATAGCAGAAGGGCATGGTTTTCAGAAAATTTCTCAGAAGGATACCCTCTATCCAGGAGAACTGATTACTTGCTATCATCATCAGAAGTATGAGGTCCCCCATCAAAGAGCCATATCCAGAAATGAAGTCATGACAGGGGAAACTCCATTACATGGATTTACACAGCTCATTTTCAATTAGCCAAAATGCCCAAATGGAGGCATCAAATAAAACTTGTGAAATCAAATTATTAGTAACGAGTTCCTGTTTGTTACACTGAACTTAGATGTACCTCTTAGTTTCCACTAGTTTTACATGTAAACACAATCAGAAATATAAACTAGAGGGGCGCCTGGGTGGCTCAGCGGTTTAAAGCCTCTGCCTTAAGCTCAGGTTGTGATTCCAAGGTCCTGGGATCGAGCCCCACATTGGGCTCTCTGCTTCAGCAGGGAGCCTGCTTCCCCCTCTCTCTCTGCCTGCCTCTCTGCCTACTTGTGATCTCTGTCTGTCAAATAAATAAATAAAATCCTAAAAAAAAAAAAAAGAAATATAAACTAGAACTTCTCCAACTATACACAAAGACCACATGGCTTGAGTGTTTCTTACATTCTAAGCAGTTTATACACATTAAATTCATTTAAGCAGCACAAAACTTTTGGAAAGATACAATTATTTTCTCTCTATAGAGATGAGAAACAGAAGGTCAGAGAACTTAAAACTCCCGATTACATGGTTAAAATGGTGGCAAAAATTAAAATTCAGACTCAGACACAGTTGTAACCACCATGATGTCTTGCAGTTTTCAATTAAAGCATGACTCAAGGAGAAATTTAAACATTTTAGAATTTTTTTGTCACATAGTTTTGCTAAATGCAAAACAGAGATGGCCAAACTTGATTCGTGCTTGTAAGAAACAGTGTTCTCCACCCAGATTAAAAATTTACTTCTCCCCACCCCTAAGGTTCAAGCATATTTAATAATATGCTCTGACATAAACCTATTTTTCCTACTTATGTTATCTTGGGACAAAGAAAAAAACTTTTGAGAATACATTTTAAGCCCACTGTTTCAAACACTTTGATTAAAAAAACAATTTTCCAAATGTCATCCAAGAGTAGTGCTCTCTAAGACCACTCTGTAAAAGATACTCAAGAGCCTATTACAGCAAAAAGAAACATTTAAGTCTATGACATATACCACTGTGAGAAGTCTTATATAATCTTCTGTTGTGAGTCCAAATTAGGAAATATTTTCTTTCTTAGAAACATGCATTCTTAAGAATAACTGAATAAATAAGTTTCTCGGTTGACTGATACCAAATTTAGTTTAAGAAGGAGGGGAATGACAAGCAATAACAAATTTTAACTTGCCTTCATATTATTTTGGAACATTGTTTTCTTAGTAGTATTCAGCATTAGGTATATTTCTCAGTCAGGGTTCTCCAGAGAAACAGAACCAATAAGATGTATATAGACATATATAAGTAATCCATGTATATATCTTATCATATATGTATTACATGTTAATGAGAAAGACAGGAACACGAGAGAGATTTATTTTAGGGACTTGGCTCATGTGATTGTGGAGGCTAGCAGGTCCAAAATTTTAGGGCAAGTTGGCAGTCTAGAGACTCGATCGACGTTTCAGCTCAAGTCTGAAGGCAGAGAGAAGGCAAAAACCTTCTTCCTAGGGGACATCCATCTTTCTCTTAAGACCTTCAACTTACTCAGTGAGGCCCTCCTACATAATGGAGGGTAATCTGCTTTACTCAAAGTCTACTGATTTCCATGTTAATCTTATTTAAAAAATACTTTGACTATAACATCTAGACTAATATTTGTTCAAATATCTGGATACCATGGCCCAGCCAAGTTGACAGATAAAATTAACCATTACCTAATGAGAACCTTTCTTCTAAGCATTTGTTTTTGGCAAAGAGAAACAGATCTCTTATACCTAAATCCAGGGCCAATAAATGAATATTGAAGATGCAACATCTGATTTCATAATGTATTTCTACTGTATATAGAGAAGTACAATTTGTCAATTACATATCGCTCATTTGAGATGGCTAGAGAGAATGTTGTTACTCAAAGGAGAGCAAGATTTTTCTGTTACAGTAGAATGTTATATTCTGTACCAGTTTTTATGTCTGTTCATGTGTGGGATGGCAGCATATATGTGAGATCACTTTATTATAAAGATTTTTGGATTACTGTAAAAACAGACCATGGAAGAAGTCCAGGATCAATGAGCCATATCCTGCATATCACTGTTGAGTGGTGCGTACCATTATGAAGGATGGGTAGGGAGCACTTCATTTTGAGACATTCCTTTTACTGCTTGTGGTGGTTTAGAAGTTAACACCCAACCTTCAATCTTTTATTATTTTTATGTGACTTTAAAAAGCTGCATTTCTGTGGAGCTGCGGGGCTTTTGAAAATGAATTCAGCTGACACTTTGAATTGGGATGTATCAAGATGGATGGCAGATTCATATTCCAGTATATCACATGACTTGCATCAATTTAGTGTGTCAGCTAAAAAAGTTTAAGGACAGAGAAAAAAAATCAGCTAAAGAAATTTCATTTCTGGTAAAACTGGATTTAGGAAACCTGTGGTTATTAAAGAAACTTTATATTGTGAGTCGTCATAGAGGTTTTAAGGACTATAAATATAGTGATATTTCCTTTTAAATTTGGATGTCAACACAGTCCATGGCAAAGATTTTGGACAGCATTTTTAAGTCCAAAGAAAAAAGTAGGGAAGCATGAACAAAAAGTGATAGATATCAGGGGGAAAATGAGGCTTGCCCATAATTTAAGATAGGAATCTGGGTGATATTAATTGGAGAAATAGAACTGCAAAAATTTTATATGGCAGAGAGTTCAGCTCAATCAATATGGAAAGTAAAATTTTGTAGATTTTCTAATATTTAGGTAATATTTTTAAAATTAAAGAATAAATACACTTATGGGTAAATCAATATGTATTTATTACCTACTATGTACCAGACACCATTCCAGGTACTTAGAATACAATCCATAAACAAAGCAGACAATCTTGGAGCTTGAATTTTGACAGGGAGAGGTAAAAATGAGCCATGAATATAATAAACAAGTAAATTGTGTAGTGTGTAAAAGATAGTTAGTGCTATGGAATAATAAAAAGAAATTCATCAGGATTTTAGAGATTGAGAGTGTCAGTGGGGTCAGGGGGAGGGCTGGTTGCTCAGGTAGGACTCACTAAAAATGTGACATTCAAGGAACAATATGAGATAGGTGTAGAAGTTCACTCCTTTGCTGCCTGAAGAAGGTCATTCCAGGAAGAAGGAACCAAGGCCATCAAGAAGGAGGCTTTGGGGGCACCTGGGTGGCTCAGTGGGTTAAAGCCTCTGCCTTCAGCTCGGGTCATGATCCCGGGGTCCTGGGATCGAGCCCCGCATCGGGCTCTCTGCTCAGCGGGGAGCCTGCTTCCTCCTCTCTCTGTCCACCTCTCTGCCTACTTGTGATCTCTGTCAGTCAAATAAATGAATAAAATCTTAAAAAAAAAAAAAAAAAGAAGGAACCTTTGGCCATCAGGCCAAAGCCCAATGATGGAAGGAGGATAATGTAAGCATATGAAGTCACTGGAAGCCAAATTAGTAGAGTCCTAAAGATCAATGGATTAAATTTGACCTTTATTCAGAGTGATATGAGAGCCAAGATGGTTTTGAGAAGGGAAGTGAAAAAATCTGACTTATGTTCTAAAAAGGTGACTATGGTTACTTTGTTGGGAATAGAGTATAGAGGGCAAAGGTAGAAGCCAGGAGACTTAGAAGATAAATAAATGCAAAAACCCAGAAGAAAGAAGATGGTGATTAGCACTAGGCTAAGAGTGGGGTGGGGGGCAAGGAAAGTTGATTGGATTCTAGATATATTTCGAAGATAGAACCAACTGGATTTATTTATTTATTTATGGCAGCTTGTGTTTGGAGAACAGGAAAAAGAGAGCAAAGATTGCTCAGAGATTATTGGTTTGGGCAATGAAAGGATGAAATTACTATCAATTTAGATGGCTAGCATGAAAAGGAGTAGGTTGGTGGAAACGAGCAGGAGTTCAGTCATGACAGTTTAGGGTGAGATATCTATTAGATAGCCAAGGGAAATACTGAGTAGGCATTTGGCTATATTGATTGGGATTTAGAAGATACATCTGGCTGAGAGTTGGCACCATGTAGATGGGATAGAAGTTAAACCATATATGACTGAAAATGCTTGATGGTTTTTGACTGCAAATAGCAGCACTTTCATGTGGTTCAACCTAATAAAAATCTTTGGAACTGGAAGTGATCACCAAGGTTGAGAATACAGAGAGAGAAGAGTACCAAGGATGGGGACTCAAGACAGCTTCTTTTAGGATATTGGAGGAAAGATGAAAAACTAACCAAGGAGATGAAAAGTGGAGAGAAGAAAGAAACTGTGTTGTCTAGGCAACCAACCTACAAGAAAAGAAAGAAAGAAAAAGGAATCAGAGGATACACTAAGTTAAATGCTAGTGATAGATTGATGAGGATTGAGCATTAAATCTAACAAAAAAGAGGACTTCAGTGATCTTGATAAATTTTTTTTGGATAGAATGTGGGAGTGTATGTATTACTGGAGTAGTTTTAAATGAAATGGAAGGGAAGAGAATTAGAGATGCCACAGATAAAAAACAACACAATTTGTTGCAAAAAGAAGCTGGTAAATGAGGTATTTGGTGAAAGAGGACTTCACATAACATTTTTTTTTAATATGGGAAAAGTTCATATGCTAATTGGAATAAATCTACAGAGAAGAGAAATTTTGTGATGTGGTAGAAGTAGGGAACAATTATTAGAGTTTTGTTTTGGGGTAGGCAAAAAGGGAATGGAATTCAGTGTACAGGTAGATTTATATCATCATTGTATGGTTTTACAAAGCTGCAGAAAGAGTTTAACTCTCAAAACATCAGAATGGAAGTTAGGCCATATGGACACAAATGGAGGTGACATAGAAGTTGTACTGATAGGAGCATGCGAACTTTTTTTTTTTTGATAATTGTTTGTACTTTCTTAATAAAAAAAGTAACATCATAAGTTGAAAATGAGGAGAAAGGGAAAGAGCATTAGAGGCTGCTACAAATGTATGAAATAGTGACTAGATGATTTGGAAATTGAATGGAATGGGGAAAGGAAATAGGATCATCCCATGGTACCGAGGGCCCTCTAAAGATGGTTGTCCTGAATTAGAGTGAGGATAGTCAGCAGGGTGTATGCTTTTCTCCAACCACGTTCTGCTACATGGATACTGGTATAAGTAGAAGAGAACTGAATTTAATCAGGGTTCAATTTCTGATGAAGTAGGATCAATGGAGAGAAGGGCAACTGAGTTGAATATATCTATACAAAAGAATAATCACCAATATAATGAGAACCTAGTACCCAAACTGTGTATGGAAACCAATGAGGATGTAAAGAGTATGGTGGAAAGTGAAAAGAGATGATAAGATCTAAGGACTTTAGGGCCTTTGGAGTTGGGATTCTAAGGGCAGTGAACTGGAAAGACAGGAGATGGTGCTTGAAATTGATATAGAAGAGATGTAATCCTTGGCACAAGAAGCCCAAGATATGATTATAGGAGGGAATAAATGAGGTAGAAGGAAGGTAAGACCAGTGGAGGAGAAGAGATCAAGTAACTGAAGGCCTCATCAGTTGGAAGCATCATCAATGCAAAACTTCGGAATGATCAGGAATTAAGCCAGTAGGCTCATTTCGTTCTTGGACAAGAAGATTGATTATTTTATGGATGTCAACTTACTTTATATGTTTAAACACAAATGAATTGAAAAATCTCAATAGGTCTCTTTTTTTGGAATTTGAAAGCATGAATAAATAATTCTGTAAAAATAAAATGACTGGGAACCCTGCAAAATGTTTGATTAAAGATTCAAAAATTAAAATTAAAAATTTTGAATATTAAAAGTAATAAGGGAAGAATTCTTATCAGGTAATATAATACACTATAAATCAAAACAAAAACAAGACAACAAATAAAATTAACACAGAGACCAACTTAAGACTTTATATGTGTGTGTGTGTGTGTATCTGTAAATCATTGTTTTAACATATATTTTCCTAATGGCTAATGGCATTGATCATATTTTCATGTGCTTATTTTCAACTGTATATCATATTTATGAAATATTTATCCAAATCCTTTGCCATTAAAAAAAATTGAGTTGCATATCCAGCTTCTCTAGCTATCCTGTTCCACCTAAGGAAAGGAAAAACTGGAAAGAACTAGTGAAGTTCACATTTCAGAGGCAAACTCTCACTAAAGGAATGAAACCTAAACATAGGACTATGAAATACTTCCCCTATCTTTACACCTTACCAACATAATTAAAAATATATTTACAAAAGTTTCTTCTACTTAGTATTTCTCATGCCTGCCTACCAAGAAGAAACTGTAAGCCATAATGAAAGGCAAAAAAACCCATTTTAAGAGACAGGAAAAGCATCAAAATCAGACTCAGATGTGGTGGGCATGTTGAAAATGATGGACCTGTAATTAAAACACCTAGATTAATACTAAGACTTTCATGGATAAAGTAAATAGGCTTTAAGAACAGACAGAAAATATAAACAAAGGGAAATTATGAGAAAAGAGAAAAAGAAATACTAATGATAAAAAAAAAGTAACAGAAATTAAGAATGCTTTTGATGAGCTTAATAATAGTTTGACCATGGCTGAGAAAAGAATCTCTGAGCTTGAAGCTATATCAATAGAAATGGCCAAAACTTAAAAGCAAAGAGAAAATAGGCCAGAACAGACAATGCTAGAATTGTGGGGTAGCTTCAGAAGGTATACTAAACACACACACACACACATACACACACAACACCCCAAATATAAGTGAAATGAATAACAGCAATGGCACATGGCACAAGAGATGGAAGGGAGGAATTAGGATAATTTTGTTGTTATAAGAATTTAGCATAACCTATGAAGTACAGTGTTATTTGAAAATGGAGCTGGATTAGTTGTAAATGTATTCTGCAAACTGTAGGGTAACCACTAAAAAGAGTGAAGAAAAAAGTATGAATGACATGCTAAGAAAGGAGGAAAAACAGAAACACATAAAATGCTGAATTAAAATTATAAAAGGCAGAAAAAGAACAAGGGACAAAAATAGCAACAAAGAACAGGACAGTGAATAAAAAAATATAATGAATAAAAAAATGTAGATTAAAAAACATACCTCTTAATAGCACACAGGACAAAGAAGAAATTTCAGGTGAAATTTAAAGGTATTTTGAACTAAATGAGGGTAAAAGTATAACTTACTAAATTTGTGGAATTTGCCAGAAGCAGTGGTTAGAGGCAAATTCAAAGCATTGAGTAAATAAAAGAAGAAATATCTAAAATCCAACATTCAAGCTTTCACTTTATGAAACTAAAAAAAAGAGCAAATAGAAACTAATGGAAGAAGAAGAAGTAGAAGGAGGAGGAGGAGGTAGAGGAGGAAGAGGAGAAAAAGCAGCAGCAGCAGCAGCAGCAGGAGGAGGAGGAGGAGGAGGAGAAGAAAAGAGCAGAAATCTACAAAATTGAAAATTGGAAACCAGTGTAGAAAATTAAAAAACCCAAAACTAGTTTTTTGAACAATCAATAAAATTGATAAATATCTAGCCAGGCTAACTAAGGATAAAAGAGGACACATATCATGAATACCAGAAATGAAAGGGGAGATATCACTCTAATCCCACAGACATTAAAAGGGATAGTAAAGGAATATTATGAATCACAAATCTGATAATTAAAATGAAGAAGACCAATTCCTTAAAAGACACAATATACCAAAACTCACAGAAGAAGATATAGATATTCTGAATGGACCTGTATTTACTAGAAAAATTGAATCTATGAAACTCAAATTTAGCATCATACCAATGACAAAATGTTGAAACAAGATCAGGACTAAGACAAGGATGCTCACTCTTGCCATTTTTTATTCAACATACTACTGGAAGTCCTAGCCATAAAAAGAATGCCATTAGGCAAGAAAATAAAAAAAAGCATCCAAATTAGAAAAGAAGTAAATCTGTCACTCTTTCCAGATGATATACTATATCACCAAGGAAGTGAATGATCAGTACAATGCACATTAAGATACAGAAAGAAATTGCAGAAGACATAAATAAATGGGAAGATATTCCATGCTCATGAATTGGAAAAATTAATATTGTTAAAATGACCATGATACCAAAAGCAATCTACAGATTCAGTTCAATCCCTGTCAAAATCGCAATGGCATTTTTCACAGAGATAGAACCAACAATCCTAAATTGCTATGGAACCATCAAAGACAAGTGGGACCATATAAAACTAAAAAGCTCTTGAACAACAAAGCAAACCATCAACAAACTGAAAAGGCAACATACCGAAAGAGGAAATATTTGCAAATCATATACCTGATAAGAGTTTAATGTCCAAAATATGTAAATAACTCTTACAACTCAATAGTATAACTCAAAAAACCAAAACAATAAAAACATTCTAATTTAAAAAATAAGCTGAGAATCCGAATAGACATTTTTCTTTTTCTTTTTTTTTTTTAACGATTTTATTTATTCATTTGACAGAGAGAGATCACAAGTAAGCAGAGAGGCAGGCAGAGAGAGAGGAAGGGAAGCAGGCTCCCCGCTGAGGAGAGAGCCTGACGCGGGACTCGATCCCAGGACCCTGAGATCATGACCTGAGCCGAAGGAAATAACAAGTGTTGACAATGGTTGCTGGCGGAATTGTAAATAGATGCAGCCACTATGGAAAACAGTATGGAGGTTTCTCAAAAAATTAAAAAGAGAACTACCATATGATCCAGCAATTCTACTTCTGAGTATTTATTCAAAGAAGACAAAATACTAACTCAAAAGATACATGCACTCCCATGTTTATCACAGCATTATTTATAGTAGTTAAAGTTATGGAAGCTACCTAAGTGTCCATTAAAGGATAAATGGATAAAGAAAATGTGGCATATGTATATAACAGTTTATTATTGAACCACATAAAAGAAAGAAACCTGCCATTTGCAACAACATGAATGGACCTTGAAGACAATATGCTAAGTGAAAAAAGGCAGACAATGAAAGACAAATACCCTAACACCTCACTTGTATGTGAAATCTAAAAGAGAAAAAAAATTATAGAAATACAATAGAGTAGTGGTTACCAGAGGCAGGCTGGGAGGTGGGATTGGGGTAAAAGGGGTGAAGTTTAAAGGTACAATCTTCCAGTTATAAAAGAAGACATGGGAATATAAATTACAGCCTGGTGCCTATTACTAATACTATTGTATTGTATATTTGAAAGTTGCTGAGAGATCTTAAAATTCTCACCACAAGAGAAGAATTGTAAAGATATGTGGTAATGCAGGAAAACTAGATTTATTATGGTGGTCATTTTGCAATATATACAAATATTGAATCAGTATGTTGTACACCTGAAGTAATATATTATATGTCATTTTATGTCAATAAAAAAATAATAATAAAAAAGAATTGGGTCTAATTAATGAACTTCCATAACAGAAAGCACCAGACCCAGATGGATTATGTATTGAATCTAACAAAAATTAAGGAAGAAATTATATCTCTACAATTTCTTTTAGAAAATAGTAGAGGGGCACCTGGGTGGCTCAGTGGGTTAAGCCTCTGCCTTCAGCTCAGGTCATGATCTCAGGGTCCTGGGATCAAGCCCCACATCAGGCTCTCTGCTCAGCAGGAGGCGTGCTTCCCCTTCTCTCTCTGCCTGCTGCGCTGCCTACATGTGATCTCTCTCTCTGTCAAATAAATAAATGAAAATCTAAAAAAAAAAAAAAAAGGAAAAGAAAATAGAAGTAGAGAAGTAGGAACTTCCTAAATCATTCTGTGACAGAAGAATTACTCTAATATCAAAACCAGAAAAAGATATTACAACAAAGGAAAACTATGGACCAATATCTCTCATGAACATAGATGAAAAACCCGCAACAAAATATTAGCAAGTTAGATCCAACAATGTATAAATAGAATTACGTGTCATGAAAACGTGAGGTTTATCTGAGGTAGCCAAGATTTTTCAACATTCAAATGTCAATTAATATCATCCATCACATAATAAGCTAAAGAGGGAAATCACTTGATTGTATCAATACATTCAGAAAAAAATATATGACAAAATCCAACACCCATTCATGACAAATTCTTGGTAGTAAGGAACAGACAGAACTTCCTCAATTTGATAAAGAATATCTACAAAAACCTGTAGCTAACACCATAGATAATAATGAGAAACCTGAAACTTCCCCACTAAGTTGGTAAAATACAAGGATGTCTCCTGTCACCACCTCTTTCAACATTATACTAGAAGTCTTAGTTATTGCAGTAAGACAAGAAAAGGGCTCAAAGTATAGTTTGTGAGGGAAATAATACAATTATCTTTGTTTGCAGATATACATATCTCTATTTATCTCCTTAAAAATAAACAAAAAAGTTACTGGAACTAATAAGAATAAGAAATAATAGCAAGTTTACATGATACTAAGAAAATACACCAAAGTAAATATTTCCAAGTGGGTTCAAAATTAAAAACACAATAACATTTACATTAGCATCCCCAAAGTGAAATACTTAGCTTTAAACCTAACCACAGTGGTATAGATAGAAACCAAAACAGGTGGAAAGTTGAAAAATTCACAAATATGTGGAAATTAAATAACACTCTTCTGAACAATCAATGGGTCAAGAAGATATCAAAAAGAAAATTAAAAAAAATCTTGAAACCAATGAAAATGGAGACACAATATATGAAATCTTATGAAATGTAGTAAAAGCAGGGCTAAGAGAGAAGTTCATACTGATTTCCACCTCAAGGAACTAGAAAAAAAGGAACAAACTAGGCCAAAGTTAACAGAGAGAAGGGAATAACAAAGTTAAGAGTAGAAATAAATAGAGACCGGAAAAACAATAAAATAGATAAATAAACTAAGAATTTGTTTTTTGAAAAGATAAACAAAATTGAAAACACTTTACCTAGACTTACCAAGAAAAAAATAGAGGACTTAAATATATAGTTATAAATGAAAGAAGAGACATAGATTGCACAGAAATACAAAGGACTGTAGAAGATTACTATAAAGAACTTTATGTCAAAAAATTGAATAACCTAAGATAAATGGATAGATATTAAAAAAAATAATCTACCATGTCTGAATCATGAAGAAACAGAAAATCTGAATGGACCAATTAATAATAAGGAGACTGAAACTTTAATCCAGTGTCTTGCAATGACAACAAAAAAGGCCAGAGATATATGGCCTTATTGGTGAAATTTATCAAACATTTAAATAATTATGACCAATCCTTCTCAAATTCTTCAAAACAATTGAGGAGGAGGGAATACTGACAAAACTTATTTTGTAAGACCAGCATTACCCTGATACAAAAGCTATGTAAATATACTATAGGAAATGAAAACTATAGGTCAATATTTCTGATGAATACAGATGTAAAAATTCTGAAAGAAATACTAGCAAACCAAATTTAACACCACATTGAAAGGATCATATACCTTGATCAAACAGGATTTATCCCTGGAATACAAGGATGGTTCAACATATGCAAATCAATAAATGTGATATACCACATTAATAAGATAAAAAACCTAAAATCATATGACCATCTTAACAGATGCAGAGAAAACATTTGATAAAATAAAACATATATTTATTATGAAAATGTTCAAGAAATTGTGTATGGAAGGAACATACCTCAACACAATAGAGACCATAAATGACAAAACCATGCCTTGTATCCCAACAAATAATAAGAGGCTGAAAGCTTTCCCTCTAAGATTAGGAGAAAGACAAGTGTACCCACACTTCCCATTCCTATTCAACATAGTACTGGAATCTCTATTCCAAGCAAGCAGAAATCTTTATTCCAAGAAATCAAGAAATCAAAAAAGGTATCCAAATTAGAAAGAAAGAAGTAAAATTGTCTATGTTCATCGATGACCTGATGTTGTATTATAAGAAATCGTAAAGGCTGCCAAAAAACTGTTTGGACTAAGGAACACAATCAGTAGTTTCAGGATATAAAATTAACATACAAAATCAGTTTTGTTTTTATACACTAACAATGAACTATTTGAAAAAGAAATAAACAATCCCATTTATATTAGCATCAGAAATTAAAATACTCAGGAATAAATTTAACCAAGGAAGTAAGCAATCACACTGAAAACTATAAGTTATTGATGATGAGACAAAAATAAATGCAATGATATCCCCTTTTTCATGGATCTGAAGAGTTAATGTTGTTAAAATGTCCGTACTACTCGAAGACATACAGAGATTCAATGCAATCTCTATCAAAATTCCTATTTTTCACAGAAATGGAAAAAAAATCCTAAAATTCATATGGAACCATGTAAGACCCTGTACTGCCAAAGCAATCTTGAGAAAGGACAAAGCTGGAAGCCTCACACTTCCTGATTCAAACTATATGCTCAGAATTAAAGACACACATATATGGTTAACTAATATCTGAGAAGGGAGCAAGAATACTTAATGGGTAAAGGATAGTCTCTTTATAAAAGATGTTGGGAAAACTGGATATTCATATGCAAAAGAATGAAATTGGCTCCTATATTATATCACTTACAAAAATTAATTCAAAATGGATTAAAGATTTTGAACTTAAGATCTGCAACTAAAACTCCTAGAAGAATTGGGTACGGTTATATGGATAAAGCTTTTCTGACATTGGTCTTGGTAATGATTTTTGTGGATATAATACCAAAAGCACAAACATCAAAAGCAAAAATCAACAAATGGGACTACGTGAAACTGAAATCTTCTGCACTGCAAAGGCAATATAATAAGCAACAAAATTATAAGCAACAAAATTAAAATGTAATTGTGGAATGGGAGAAAATATTTGTACACCATTTATATAATAAGGGTTTAATATCCAAAAATTTTTTTTAAAGATTTTATGTATTTATTTGACAGAGAGAAATCACAAGTAGATGGAGAGGCAGGCAGAGAGAGGGAAGCAGGCTCCTTGCTGAGCAGAGAGAGCCCGATGCAGGACTCGATCCCAGGACCCTGAGATCATGACCTGAGCCGAGGGCAACGGCTTAACCCACTGAGCCACCCAGGCGCCCCTAATATCCAAAATATTTAAAGAATGTATACAACTCAACTGCAACCCAAAAGAAAAAAAAAAAAACCAACCTCCCCACACCAAAAGGAAACAATAAAACCCCACGAATAATCCAATTAAAACATGGGCAGAGGGCGTGAATAAATATTTCTCCAACGAAAATACACCAATAGCCAAGTGTATAAAAAGATGCCTAACTTCACTAATATTCAGGTAATGCAAATCATTAACAACAGTAAGATAGCGCCTCACTCCTGTTAGAATAGCTATCATCATATACACAAGCAATAACAAACATTGGTGATGATATGGAGAAAAAGGACACTTGACATACTGTTCTTGGGAATGTAAATTGGTATAGCTACTATGGAGAACAGTATGGAAGTTCCACTAAAAATTAAAAATTGAGCTGCCATATGGTCCAGCTAATCCACTTCTAGGTATATGCCATCCTCCCTGTCCCCCCAAAAAAACTGACTTAAAGTGGTATCTGTGCCCCTATGTTCTCTATAGCGTTCTTCACAATAGCCAAGGCATGGAAAAAATTTGAGTGTCTTTTGATAGATAGATGAGTAAAAAAATGTAATCTGTATTTATATAATGGGATATTATTTAGCCATAAGAAAGGAAATCCTACATTTGTGACAATATAGATGGACTTTGACAGCATAATAGTAAGTGAAATGAGTAATACAGAGAAAGAAAAGTATTGTAGGATCCTACTTAAATGTAGGACTACTTAAATGTAGGACTCTAAATATATCAAACTCATAGAAACATAGAATAGAATGATTATTTCCAGGGGCTGAGGAATGGAAAGTAAGATCTTTGGTTATGGGGTACGAACTTTCAGTATTAGATGAGTAAGTTCTGAGGATCTAAGGTACAACATCAACTATAGTTAACAATATGACATTGTTTATTTGAAAGTTGCTTTGTGAGTGGAACATTAATGTTCTAACCATAGTACCAACAAGAATAAAACTGTAATTATGCAGGGTGAAGGATATGTTAACTAACCTTATTGGAGTAAACATTTCACAATATATACATGTAAATTGTATCTGAATAAAGCTGGGAAAAAGTGAAAGATAACCCACACAATGGGCCAAAGTGTTTGCCAATTATATATTGGAATTATATATAAAACATAAAATAAGAGAGTTATATACAAAACATAAAATATCTTTATAACTCAATGTTAAAAAGGCAAATAACCCAATTAAAAATGGGTTTATAAAGGGATTTATATAGTCATTTTCCCAGTGAAGACATAAATGAACAATAAATATATGTAAAGATGTTTAACATCATTAAGTACTTGGAAAATGCAAATCAAAACCAAAATGAGATACCATTTCTCATCAACTAGAATGGTTGCAATCTAAGACTGGTAATGGGCTCTCTGCTCAGCAGGGAGCCTGCTTCCCCCCCTCTCTCTCTGCCTGCCTCTCTGCCTACTTGTGATCTCTCTCTGTCAAATAAATAAATTTTAAAAAATCTTAAAAAATAAAAGACTAGTAATATATTTTGGCAAGGTTGTAGATAAATTAGAACCCACATACACTGCTGATGGGAATGGAAATAATGTAGGAGAATTTATAGAAAATAGTTTGGCAGTTCCTCAAAAAAATTAAATGCAGAATTAGCATATAACCCAGTGAATCCATGCCTATGTGTCTACAGCCCACAAACCTACATATATCCACACAAAAATTGTATGTGAGGGGCACTTGCGTGGCTCAGTCAGTTAAGCATCCACCTTTGGCTCAGGTCATGATCTCAGAGTCCTAGAATCAAGCTCCATGTCAGTCTCCCTGCTTCAGTGGGGAGTCTGCTTCTCTCTCTCCCTCTGCTCCTCCCCCTTCCTCTCATGCTTTCTCGCCCATAAACAAACAAACAAACAAACAAACAAATAAATAAGTAAAATCTTCAAGAAATTATATGTGAACATGCATAGCAGCATTATTCATGATAGGCTTAAAAGTGAGAACAACTCTTATGTTCACCAAATGATGAAATGATGCACAAAATGTGCTAAATTTATTGGCTGTAAGTAGTAATGAAGTACTGAAACATGCTGTGACATAGATGAACCTTGAAAACATGCTGAAAGTAGTCAGTCTCAAAAGGTTGCAATTAATAATCACATTATATGATTCTATTTATACAGAACATCCAGAATTGGCAAATTCACAGAGGCAAAAAGTAAATTAATGGTCATCTTGGATTTGGTGGTGGGGGTCATTGAGATGGAAGAGTTGGGGTATCTAATTGGTATGGAGTTTCTTTTTGGGGAGATAAAAATGTTTTAAAAGGGATTCTGCTGATGGCTGCACAAAACTATAAATATAGTAAAAATAATTAAATTGTACACTTTAAGTTGATGAATTGTATATGTGTGAGCTGTATTTCAATAAAGCTGTTACTTAAAAAGTCCTCAAGTGTTCACTATTCTTGCCTTGGGCTTAGGGAGGTGGCTGTGGTGCCAGAGGGCTTTTCTTGGTGTTTGTGTTCTACTTTTACCTTCTAACCT
Organism: Neogale vison; assembly: GCF_020171115.1. Taxonomy (NCBI): domain Eukaryota; kingdom Metazoa; phylum Chordata; class Mammalia; order Carnivora; family Mustelidae; genus Neogale; species Neogale vison. Next base: position 180,408,044 of record NC_058101.1, read on the forward strand.
ACCTACGCTTGTACACAGGAAGGTCTGTCTCTAAGTTCTGCCCCCTTCCCCATTGCTAGACTGGTTCTCAGTGCTTTGCTAGGCTAGTCTTGATATTAGCCCCTTAGGCTGGCCCTGCATGCTTGGGTATTTGGGTGGGACTTTCTTGTCATGCTGGTGTCTCCTCTCCATGGTAACCAAAGCTTTCTTTGCATCTGGAAAATCTTGTGTAGAAGAGATTTTCTGATTTACTCTCCAGTGGTAGGAAATGTATAATGGCATTAATAAGGGGTTTAGGACACATTATTATTATTATTATTAATTATTATTATTATTTGCTTTTCCATCAGTAGTCGAATTGTTTTGTTTTTCCTTCTATCCTTTCACCAGCTACCATGGGTCTTGATGTGTACCCTACAGGTAAACAGCATTTTAAAGACCTTTTTAGAAGCTTAAGGCTTTGGTTTGAAATGAGAAAAATGTCTGTGGTGGGGGATTAGGGGTGGTGAGGTTCTGTGCCCTTCCCACTGTGGCTCCTAATCCCCTCCTGCATATCTGCACCACAAAACAGAGTGTGAGGTGGGTATGTTCTGTTCTCCTGTCTTCTGTTCTCCAGACAGGAGACTGTTCCTGTCACCAGTATTTCTATTGAGCACCTGATGAGGTTCTGTGAAAAACAGCCTCCAAATGAACCCAAGGGAATAGCTTGGATAGCCAGCTCCTCTCCCTGTGCTCTGTCACAAACTAGTCAGCCTTTCTATTTTGTCTCTCCTGGGATGGGCCTGTCCATCTCTGGTTACTCCAACTTCTCTAATGGGGTTAAGAAAAAGTGTAATTTTCAGTTGTTCTAGGTTTTTCTTACAGTTCATGGAACCTATGCTTTTCTTTAAAAAATAATTAAAAAAATTTTTATTTAAGTGTAATTAACATACAGTGTTATAGTAGTTTAAGGTGTATAATACAATGATTCAACAATTCTGTGTGCTACTCTGGGCTCATCAAGGTAAATGTGTTCTTTTTTTTCTCATTAAACTTTTGTTTTAATGGGTCTCAAAATTCTATGATAGATTTTTAGTCAAGTTGTTTCCATTAAAGAGTATGACTTTGAAAACTAATAAATTAAGGCTGCCACACACACAGAGCAAATGGTCCACAAAACATTCTCCTTTCCTTCTGAAGGTTTTATGATGCATTCTTATCATTAACCAGTCTTTTACTATTAAACTTATATGGCCAAGTGGTACAAACAGTTCTGAGACCATTCTCCCACCACTGATTAAGATTAGGGTGTCAGGTGTTGGGGATACTATTCATAATATTTATTTATTAATTTATTTTATTCATATAAATTATATCATAATATTATAAATCATAATATTCATACTATTAATTTCTGAGCTTTCTGGGCAAACTTGGTGACCTTGCCAACTCCAGCTGCCTTGCTGCCTTCTTGTCCTCTTGTTCATGTCACAAGACATGTCTTGTCATGACATATTCATCACATGTTCTCATGTCATGAACAGCAAAATAGCCCAGAGGAGGATAGTGTGAGAAGCTCTCCACACACATAGGCTTTTCAGGAACCATATCAACAATGGCAGCATCACCAGATTCCAAGAACTTGGGACCATCTTTCTGCTTTTTTCCAGAACGACGATCTATCTTCTCCTTCAGCTCAGCAAACTTGCAAGCAGTGTGAGCTGTATGACAATGCAGTATATTTGCATATCAAGCACTGATTTGGCTTGGATAGTTCAGGATAATCACCTCAGCCATGAGACCTGCTGCTTCCATGGGTGGGTCATTTTTTTTTTTTTTTTTTTTTGTCACCAGCCACACTGTCATAACAAACATCTTTGATGGACACATTCTTGACATTGAAGCCCACACTGTCCCCAGGAAGAGCCTCACAAAGCTTAATGGTGCATTTCAACAGACTTTACTTCAGTTGTAACATTGACTAGAGCAAAGCTGACCACCATGCCAAGTCTAAGAACACAGTTTCCACTCAGCCCACAAGGACAGTACCAATAACACCAATTTTGTAGATGTCCTGGAGAGACAGATGAAAGAGCTTGTCAGTTGGATGAGTTGGTGGCAGAATGCAATCCAGAGCTTCAAGCAGTTGGTTCCACTGGTGTTCCCATCTTTACGAGTGACCTTCCATCCCTTGAACCAAGGCATGTTAGCACGTGGCTCCAGAACGTTGTCATCATTCCAACCAGAAATTGGCACAAATGCTACTTTGTTGGGGTGGTGGCCGATCTTCTTAATGTAGGTGCTGACTTCCTTAATGATTTCCTCATATCTCTTCTGACTATAGGGTGGTTCAGGGAATCCATTTTGTTAACACCAACAATTAGTTGTTGTTCTATACCCAAATGTGTAAAGAGAAGGGCATGCACATGGGTCTGCCCATTCATGGAGATACCTGCTTGACATTCACCAAAATCAGCAGCAACAATCAGGATAGCACAATCAGCCCGAGATGTTTTTAATAAAGTCTCTGTGTCCTGGGGCATCAGTGATGGTCATATAACACTGGTCTTGAATTCCCACAGGGAGATATCAATGGTGATACCATACTGACATTCAGCTTTCAGTTAATCTAAAACCAAAACATACTTGAAGGAGCCCTTTCTCATCTCAGCAGCCTTCTCAAATTTTTCATAGTTCTTTCGTTGATCCCACTACATTTGTAGTTTAGATGACCAGTAGTGGTAGACTTGCCTGAATCTACTTGTCCAATGAGGATGATGTTGATGTCTTTTCCTTTCCCATTTTGGTTTAGGTTTAGTGGAGGTTTTCACGACACCTGTGTTCTGGTGGCAAACCCGTTATGAAAAAAAGGATAAGTATACCCTTTTAAAAAAATTATTTATTTGACAGAGAAGAGAGAGAGAGACAGTGAGAGAGGGAATACAAGCAGGGGAAGCAGGAGAGGTAGAAGCAGGCGTCCCTCAGAACAGGGATCTGATGTGGGGCTCGATCCCACAACACTAAGATCATGACTTAAGCCAAAGGCAGATGCTTAACAACTGAGCCACTGAGGCACCCCGGATAAGTATACTCTTAATCCTCTTCTGTTTCCATCTTTCTACTTCTCAGTGAAAGAGAAACTCTTTTACCACTACAAGTATTTTATATTAATCATCTATATACATACATTCGTATTAACTGATGATTTATTTTTTGATGGAGAGTATGACCAAAACCAGGCATTTGGTGTCAAATGGTATAAGTATATTTACATTTTGGAAAGGTTATGTTTACTTTTATTTATCTTTATTTTTTTAAAAAGATTTTGTTTATTTGACAGAGAAAGAGCACAAGCAGGAGGAGCAGGAGAGGGAGAAACAGACTCCCTGCTGAGCAGGGAGCCGAATGCGGGGCCCAATCCCAGAATCCTGGGATTGTGACCTGAAGCAAAAGCAGACACCAACCAATAGCCACCCAGCATCCTGGTATGTTTACTTTTAATTGCTCCTGCCAGATTTTTTCCTATATTCCACAAACATGGTAACAATTTATGTTTTCATCTCCTATCTCTGCTAGTAATAAATACTGTTTAAAAATACTTGCCAATCTTAGTGGTATAAAATTATATTTTATAGTTATGTTAAGGGTGAATTTACCTAATTAGTATTAATTTTGGCATTAAAATTTTCTATGCCATGAATTGCCTTTTTCCATTTTTCTGCCTTTTCTATAGGGTTGTTTGTATTTTTCTTGTATTCTAAACAATCCTTGTGTATTTCAAATAAAAGCACTTATTTTGTCATCTGCATTATTTTTTCAAAGCCAGTCATTTTTTTTTTTATTATGCATTTTGGCATACAAAAGTTTACATATTTACGTGTTTTAAGTTTATCTGTAGGTTTAGTTTTCTTATTTGGTTTAGAATGTCTTCTCTTCTTTAAATTTTTAACATGTAATTTCCTAGATGTTCTGCTGAGTTTTATTGTCTTGCTAAAAAATAAATTTAAGTGTATAATCTATTTGTATTTTTGTATATGGTATGAAGAAGGGATATAATTTTGTTTTCTTTTTAATGTATAACCATCGTCCATTTAATGTATAACCATTATATCTGTTAAAAATAGATGATAATGATGATAATAATAAGATGATAATATTTCCCCACTGAATTCAAATACCCCTTTGTCACCATTTAAAGATAAATTATTATCTTTCCTTGGATTTACTTTTCGATTTTCCATTTGGTTCCCATAATCTATTCGTTTCTTCCTATGCTCTATCACACTGATCATATTAAAGTGAATTTTTAGTATATTTTGATATTTGGTAAGGCAAATTCCTATACTACCTTTACTCCTTTTATTTTGTTTCATGATATTCTTGGTTTTTCTTAAGAGTTTATTACTCAATATAAACCTTAAGATACTTTTATACAATATCAAATCATATGATTTTACTTTTCTTATATTTTGGTTAAATTTCTACAATGAGCATGAATTTGTTATTTCTAACTAGCAAAAGATACATAATAATAAAAGACAAGAAAATGTGAGAATATTGAGGGTAAATTTCCTGGTACTTACTCTGAGCTACAAAACTAGATTAGATAATCACATTGTAGAATACAAGTGTTGAGGTAGATTAGGAGAATAAAGGAAAACATTCTGTGCTTTTGAAAGTTATAAGAGCACAAAACTCTTCACCTTAAGTGGCAAATGAGATCAGATTTATATCCAATAGAACATTTCTGCAACATGAAGGGGGAAGTAATCTTTGGTTTCACACAGGGATTCCATGAATTGTGGTTTGCATGTCTCCTTGTGCAGGCGTCATGCTAATCTTCTCTGTATTGTTCCAATTTTAATATATGTGATGCTGAAGTAAGTATGAATTGTCGTTTGATACTGCAGCCTGACTAGAGTGCCCAGGGTTTTGTTCCCAAGTTATGTTTCAAGGAACACTAGAATCTCTCTTTTGATGCATAGATAAGTTCTTTGCTCAAATGTACATGGCAAATGCAGCTCATTTTGCTAAGATCTTTGAAGAAGATATACATGTAGCTTCTTTTGCTCTATATTTTTTGAATTTAACTTCACATAAAATCTTTTTAGCTGAGGTTTTTTTTTTTTTTTTTTTGGCATATCTTGAATCTTCAGTGGGACTTTCAGAAGATGCTTTAGATGTTGGTCCTAGAAGAGGTAGAGTGGGTACTGTCAGGTCAAAGAAACTCATTAAGCAATGCTTAAGGTAGAGTATGTCATTAGAGTCAAACTACATTTATGTTAATTACTTACAGTTAACAGAAAATAATTGTTTTAGAGCGCCTGGGTGGCTCAATCGGTTGAGCGTCTGCTTTCAGCTCAGGTCATGATCCCGGGTTCCTGGGATCGAGTTCCATAGGGAGGCTCCCTCCTCAGTGGGGAGCCTGCTTCTCCCTCTCCCTCTGCTCCTCCCCCTGCTTGTTCTCTCTCTCTTTCTATCAAATAAATAAATAAAATCTTAAAAAAAAAAAAGAAAAAAAAATTTAAATTTCAAAAACGTAAAGTTGATCTGAATTCTTGCTAGATTCATCTTTGGCCATAGATTATGCCTCGATTTTGAAAGTAGAACAACTTTTAAGTAGTAGAGTTAAAATTCTCAGTGCCCTTTCTAATAATGTCCTGATTAAGTCATCATTCATTTTTATTTCTGTCTTGCATATTATTTTCCTTTGATGCTGACAGTTGGTGTTTAGATCACTTAAAAACAAATCTCTTCCATGCTTTTCCTCCTTGTCAAGTCTTATTCTTCTCTAGAAAGATGCTCAGCATTATCTGAAAAGAGAAAATGCTCTCTGTGTCTCATCTTCCTGAGGCAATTACTAGTTAACTATCTTTGCTTTTAGCGGAGGTAGGAATACACATCGAGGTAGAAAAACTGTATGTACTTGGCTTCTTCTCTAACATTATCACTTCCTTGCATATGCATAGCTGTTCTTCTGAGGAAATCAAAGCATTTGTGCAACTGTTTTACACTTGTGTTTTTAAAAATGTATATAGATTATGTTTATAAATACTATATACATACATTCACATGTAGACTGATCACTTAGCATTTATTCCAGTTTAAATTCCTGGGAGCTCAGACAAGGCAGGTTTTATGTGTAACAGCTATGAGGTGGAATAGATCTCTTGATATGAGGGTTGAAATTTGGTGTGTACCTGGTTGTGCTGTTAATAGAGCTATACTGCTGAATCTATAAGATCTTTTCCACCTCTGAGATTTTTATCCTTCCAGGGAGAAAAGAGTAATTTGTCAAGTGAAGGCAATTGCCTATACATATAAAAAAAAAAAAAAAATGAGGCATGGCAGAATTAGCCCTTGAACTCTGGTATTTTATTCCCTGTCTACAGTCTACAATTGTTCCATCAAAACATTCCTTTTTATTTAGCTTCTTTCCTTGTGGGTTGGGCTTTGGAGATTGGATTGATTAGAAAATGTTATTGTTCTGAGATTTTTGAATTCAGATGGAATGGGTAATCAGCTAGTGACCAGAGGCTTCTGGAGCACCAGGAAAACTGGCACTGCCAATGTCCCTGAGGCTTGACCACCTTCTGCTTGAGCAGATGGTAGGCAGAAACAACATCTTGAAAAGTTGAAGAAAGCCAAACTGGAAATGGTCCCTGGAAGGCAGTTTCAGAATATCGTGGGGCCATTCACTACACCTCTTATGTTAGTTTGTGATATTTTCTACTTTTTCTCCTGCCCCTCATTGTCTAGAACACCCTCCATTTCATGCTTTGTGGGCTGACTTCTTTTCATTCCTTCGAGGCTTAGCTTAATTATAAACTCTTCAGTGTAGCCTTCCTTAATGACTCAACTTTCTAGGTTGCTTTACCTTGTTGTATTCTGCTATTCTATGTTTTAAAGTCATTCATAACATTCACCACAGCATGTAGTCACTGTATATTTTTGTTTGCTTACTTGTTTATCTCTTTCTCCTTCTCCTACCAGATTGCAAAATCCATGGAGACTGAGAAGTCTGTTTATTTTTCTATGTAGTCAGTATGTTTTATAAATATATTTTATGAGGACAACCTGGATGGCTTAGTTAGTTAAGTGGCAGACTCATGATTTTGGCTTAGGGTCCATGATTTTGATCTCAGGGTCCTGAGATTGAGCCCTGCATCAGGCTCCACAATCAGTGTGTAGTTTGCTTGATGCGGAGCCTGCTTGAGATTCTCTTTCTCTTTCTCTCTCCATCCCTTTCCCTGCTCACACATGCTTTTTCTAAAATAAATAAATAAAATCTTTAAAAATATGTTTTATGGAGCACTGGGTGTGGTGAAAAAAATAATGAATATTGTTTTTCTGAAAATAAATAAATTGGAAAAAATATGTTTTATGAGTAAATAACTCTAAAACCTATATTCACATCATTCTAAAATTAACAATAGTAGAATCACTGGCAAAACACATTTCACTTGGTAAAATTCATAGTGGACGCTAACTAAATTATAGTGGAAAATGAGAAATTACTTTTAAGAATTAAAAATTATAGCAAGTAGGATTGAAAATATGCAAACCTCTAAAAATAATGAGAAATAATGAGCACATATTAAAATTACATTAGAAACTAGAAGACCATAAAAGGAATAAGTCTGCTGCCTAGAGGTGTGAAGGAAGTTGTCAATATGTTATATGTATGTCAATATGTTATATTGATATACAACAAAGAAAGTACACTTAATTTTAATTTTTTTTCTTTTCCTTCTCTATTTTGGATATTGACCTTGGGTTAAATTTGGGAGAAGAGATAATCCAAGTTTAGCAAACAGACTTAAGAAAGTATCAAGCTGCTGTACAAATGTTATGTTTTCTTGGTCATAATATATTTTATTCCAGGGAACAAGAAGTTTCAAAAAGGAACCTAAAGAAATTTGACTTTAGGAAGATGGAACACATGTACTTTTTCCTATTCCTCCCACCAGGTACAACTAAATGTGTTGAACATTATGTATAAAACAACCACGAGATTCAGACAGATTGGAAGGAAAAAAAAAAATAGAATGGCTAGGAACCTCGTGTTAAGGAACAATACTTGGTGATTCCCCTAGGTTTTCAGTTTGCCTCATATGTCCCAAACTAGAAGCAGCAACTTAAAAATGGGCACAGATCAAAAAGACAAAAAACAAATAGAAAACCCCAGCCTTAACAGAAACTTGCTCAGTCTAAGTTGAAGGATCAGGAAAGATGTAGCATAAGACAATGAACACTTTTAAGGCAATAATTACTCTTCTTCAGTCAAACACCACAAAACATATTTCATCTTCACCCAAGTCAACAATAGCCAAATTAGAAGTCTAGACTTCCATTCCCACCAGGGTGAAATGAGGTACCTTAACACCTTACCACTATGGTGGTGACAGAGAAGGTTGAGTACAAAGCTAAGAGTTTTCTCTCTCTTAGATGGTGAAGTTATCCCTCTTTGACTCCTATGGTATCACCAGAGACAATGTGGGGGGCCTAGACATCCTCTCCTTACTCACCCATCTGGCAATAATTAGGAAACCTACTCATTTCCTGTTAGAATGGTATTAGAAGAGGCCTCCTGGAGTCAGAACTTTCACCACCATTCAGCATTAACAAAGCCCCCTTCCTTAGTGGAAGGAGCTTGGAGCTTAGTGGAGCTGCATGGGAAGCAATAATAAGGCACCCCTTCCTGTCTTAGCTGGTATTCCCACCTCTGCCGAGCAGTGATGAGGAGCCACCCACCCTTAATTGGATGTCAGTGAAGGCCAATGAAGGATCATAGACTTCTATGTGATATGGCAGCAACAATGTAGCACTCTCCCACACCCTTCTACACTATGGAGTATTATGCCTCCATCAGAAAGGACGAATACCCAACTTTTGTAGCAACATGGACGGGACTGGAAGAGATTATGCTGAGTGAAATAAGACAAGCAGAGAGAGTCAATTATCATATGGTTTCACTTATTTGTGGAGCATAACAAATAGCATGGAGGACATGGGGAGATAGAGAGGAGAAGGGAGTTGGGGGAAATTGGAAGGGGAGGTGAACCATGAGATACTACGGACTCTGAAAAACAATCTGAGGGTTTTGAAGTGGCGGGGGGTGGGAAGTCGGGGTACCAGGTGGTGGGTATTATAGAGGGCATGGATTGCATGGAGCACTGGGTTTGGTGCAAAAATAATGAATACTGTTTTGCTGAAAATAAAAAATAAATTAAAAAAAATCCATTAAAAAATAAATCCAAAGTGTTATAACATAATATAAAAGTGTCTAGGTTTCAACTGGCAGCTGTTCATTATAAAAAGAAGAAAGAAAGGGGTGCCTGGGTGGCTCAGTGGGATAAGGCCTATACCTTTGGCTCAGGTCATGATCCCAGGGTCCTGGGATTGAGCCTCGCATTGGGGTCTCTGCTTGGCAGGGAGCCTGCTTCCCCCTCCCGCCCTGTCTACTTGTGATCTCTGTCTGTCAAGTAAATAAATAAAATCTTTAAAAAAAAAAAAAAAAGAACAAGGAAAATCTCAACTTGAACAGAAAAAGGAAAAAGATAATCAATAGACACCAACATTGAGATGACAGAGTTAGAATTATCCTACGCTGATAGAGCAAGCATCACAAAAGTGTGTCAGTGAATAATTAATACATTCAGAAGATATAAAAAGAATCAAATGATGAAATTTAGAACTGAAATATTTATTTACTAAATAAAAATATCAGTGGATTAGCAGAATAGCAGAATGGTGAGGAGGAAAGAAGAATCAGTAAATATGAAGATAAAGCGAGAGAAATTTTCTGAAAAGAAGAGAGAAAATATTCCAAAAAAAAAAAAAAGGACAAAACTTCAGCAACTTATTGTAACTAAAGAATTGTATCACTGGAGTCCCAGAAGGGCAAAAAGTGAGGCAGAAAAAGTAATTAAAGAAATAATGGCAGAAAACATCCAAATTTGGCAAAAGGCATAAACCTACATTCAAGGAGTTGAAAAAAAACCCCAACATGATGAATTAAAAAATATTCACATCAAAACACAGTGCAGCCAAAATTCTGAAAACTAAAGACAAAGTCTTGAAAACAATGAGAAAGGAACAGTACCTTATCACTTACAGGGAAAACAATTCAACTGACAGCAGATTTCTCATCAGAGAACATGGAGGCCAAGAAGAAGCAACACATCATTTTAAAGTGTGAAAAGAAAAGGAATTTCAGCCCCAAATTCTACATCCAGTGAAAATGTTCTTTAGGAATGAAGTAGAAATCAAGACATTCTCAGATGAAGGAAAACTAAGGGAACTATTGCCAGTAAACCTGCTCTAAAAAAATGGCTAACATATGTCCCTTAAACAGGAAATGACAAAAGAAGAAAACATCAAAAAGAATGAATGAACAATGGAAACGGTAAAAATCTTTCACCACAGGGTGAAATTCAATAGGTTATTGTCATGTTGAGCATCTTAAATTATGCTTGATGACTGAAGCAAAAATTATAGCACTCTTAAATGATATGCATTTAAATAATGCATATTTGACCATTATATTATAGAGGGCATATTTGACCATTATATTATAAAAGGGGAGAGGTAAATTAAGGCATGGTTTCTACATTTCATTCGGATTGGTAAAATGTCAACATTCGTAGGTTGTGTTATGTTTTGTATATAAAATGTAATATATGAAGCAACTACTAAGTATCTATAGAAAACATCCACTCAGAAACCATATAGATATATCAAAAAGAAATACTAAAGAACATTCAAATATCTCATAGGAACACACAGAAAAAAAAACAAAAATGAAAAACAGAGATCACAAAATGAAAAATAGCAGACTTAAGCTTTAACACATTAGCAATTCCATTAAATAGAGGTGGTGTAAATACAGCCATGTAAAGACAGAGATTGTCAGGGTGAATTAAAAGACATAGCCTATTCTGCCTCCAGGAGACACACTTCAGATTCACTTGTGCAAACATGTTGAGAATAAAGGGATAAGGAAAGATATATGACACAAAAACCAACCATAAGAAATCCATATGTTTTTAATTCCAAACCTGTTATATAAATGGAATCATACTGTATATAATTTTCAGACTTTGTTTTTTCCATACACATAATTTTCTGGGGATTCACCCAAGTTGTGTATATCATATAGTTTGCTCCTTTTTGATCACTGAGTAGATTCAATGTAGTGTATGTACTATAGTTTAGGTCTTTCCCTATTAAAGAACATCTGAGATGTTTCCAGTTTTTGTCTATCATGAATAAATCTGCTCCAGAAACTCCTATATAGGTTTTTGTGTGAATACAAATCTTTATTTCTCTGGGATAAACACTTAAGTCTGCCTTATAATTTTTGTTTTCTGTTTGTTCTCTGTTTCTCTCTCTTTTTTTTTCTTCTGTCTTTCTCTAAAGTTACTTTCTCTAAGTTACTTGAATATTTTTTTAGAATTTTGATTTGTTTTATCTACAGTGTTTTTGACTATCGTTTTTTATAGCTTTTTTTAGTGACTGCTCTGGGTATTACATTACATATACATAACTTATGACAGTGTATTAATGTCAACATTTTACCAATTTAAGTGAAGTGCAGAAAGCACACTTTATTTTATGTCCCTTTACCTTTCCTGTTTCTATAATATGATCATCTTAAATATTTTATCTCCGCCCATGTAGATCTGCATCTGACAGTTCTGTAATTTGTGCTTCCATCATCAAATATAATCTACAATACTCAGAAGGAGGGAAAACCTTCTGTATTAACCTATATTTTTGTTTACTGTGTTTTACCTTTCTGATACTGCAAATTCCTTCTTATGTCATTTCATTTCTGTTTAGTCATTCTTTTAGTGTAGGTCTGCTGATGACAAATTATTTTTGTTTTCCTCACCTGAGAATATCGTGATGATCCCATTCATTTCTGAAGGATACTATCTAGGTAGAGGAATCTGGGCTGTCAGTGGTTTTCTTTCAATATTGTGACATTCGCTTCTGGCCTCCAAGACCCCTCTGACAAGGATACACTGTCATTCTAATTGTCTTTCCTCTATAGATATGGTGTCATTTTTTGGTGCTGCTTTCAAGATTTTTTTCTTTTTCTTTAGTTTCCAAAAGCTTACTTATAATGTGTCTTAGCATGGATTTATTTGGTTTTATGCTGTTTAGGTTTCCCTCACTGCTTTTATTTTCAGGTTTGTGTCTTTTGTCAACATGGAAAGTGTTATGCAAAGAATTCTTTGAATTCTTTTTCAGCCTTGCCTTTCTTCTCATATCCTTCTAAGACTCAATGGCACGAATATTAAATCTTTTGTTATAGTCTCACCTTTCAGGTTCTCATGTTATTTATTTAGCCCATAATCTCTCTGTGGTTCAAATTGGATAATTTCTTTTCCTATATATTCTAGCTTATTGACTCTTTTCTCTATCCACTTCATTTTGTTGTTGAGCCCATTCATTTTTATTTTGATTACTCTATTTTTCAGTTCTAAAGTGTCCTTTTGCATTTTCTCTCTGTCTTCTATTTCTTTGATGAGACTTCTTTTTTCGTTTCCAGCATTTTTTGTAATTTATTGTGGCATTATTATAATAGTTGCTTTAAAATTTATGTCAGGTAGTAACATCTTTGTTATTGGTGTTGATATATATTGGCTGTCTTTTTAAAAAAAATTCTAATTGAGCACCTTGTGACATATAATGAATAATTTTCCATTTAAACTCAGACTTATTCATATTATATTATAAGACTCTGGTTCTGGGATGCCTGGGTGGCTCAGTCATTAAGTGCCTGCCTTTGGCTCAGGTCATGATCCTGGGGTCCTGGGATCAAGCCCCACTTTGGGCTCCTTGCTCAGCAGGGAGCCGGCTTCCTCCACTGCCTGCTGTTCTCCCTGCTTGTGCTCACTCTCTTATTCTCTCTCTGACAAATAAATAAATAATATCTTAAAAAAAAAAAAAGGACTCTGGTTCTTATTTAAATCTTCTATTTTAGCTGGTTTTATTTGATACTGCTTTGGCAGTGAAGTTGGGGGTGGCTGGGTCCTGCCTTCTTACTGTGTGGAGTCAGAAGTCTATGGATGGTCCCCACTCACTGTTTATTGACAGCTGACGGTGGAGGAACCCCCTTGTGGGAGAAGTCCTGACTCTTTATTAGGCCTCCTCCGATGCCATTCTAGCAGAAACGAATTGAGGCACCTTGTCAGTGTTGGGTGGGTGTTGAAATTCAGGCTTCTCATGTAGTCTCATCTGATATTTCATGGGTGTGGTACTTGTTACTAGACAAAAGGATTCAAAGTCAAGCTTCCATTTGGTCATCTCTGATGTCACCCTGGCAGAGGTACCAAGATACCTGCTTATAGAGTCTTGAGAGTATAATTCTAGGTTTTTCCTTTGGCTTTTTCTGATGTGGATGGGGGTTTTGTCACAGTTCCCCTCCCTCCCGCCCCCGTTGGTGTTTGACTGAAATAGAATGGTTATTTCCTACAATTTTTCTGTCTTTCCTGGTCCTCTGAGGAAAGAGGACAGTCTTTTGTGGGCTCTTTTTCTTTGTACATGTTGGTATTTCTGTGTAACGGTCTGTTTCAACTCTACATATAGAATGTATGAAACAAAAAGAAAACTCAGGGAAATCATTGCTGTACTGTTTATGTTCCCCAGCTAATCTATCTTCTTTCTGTCTTTCGGAGTCTTCTCATATTATTTTATTTATAATGTCCAAGTTTTTAGTTGTACCTAAGGGGAAGAATAGGGAAATTGGAATACTCCATCTTCTTAGAATTGTAATTTCCCACACAGATTTTTAATATTCCATCTTATTTGTTTCAATCTGTTTTACTTGCTTTTTAGTACATCTTGATTCTTCTTTTTCCCTATCTGCTAGGGTTTATTATTTTTCCCATGTACCACTGCTGATTTAACATTGTATATTCTTTTTTTTTTAATATGTATCCTGAGCTTTTTTTAACATGAATACTTGACTTTTTGGATTCAACAATTAATATGCAGTATATCTCTCCTCTTGAGAAAGATACAAAGATCTTAGCGTACTTTAATTCCAATATCCCTCACTCTCACTTATAGTAGAGGATTTCCTTATATATTTTATACTTTTGTTTCATGAAATGATTTATCGCTGAGATTTTTGAAGTGATTCCTAGGTTGCTTCAAGACATGTGAGAGGTGTTTTGTGTTAGTTCCCCAGAGTTGTCATTGGTCAAGGACTATTTTTTTAATTAGCTTGGGGTTGGGTGCTCTTTAACGCTTCTGGTATAATAAGTTAAATCTCAAATCCATATAATATAAATTCTAAATAAGAGGGTTCTTACCAAGCACAGAAACTAAGCCATAATAAAACAAAGAATTGAAGACCCTAAACAAACGTCTGTGATTCTTCTTAGTTTGGTATGCAGATAATTTTCTAGTATACCTATGTGCTAAGTCTGTACTTTACAGAGGTTCTGATTTTATATGGTAATCTCAGTTTCACTTTTCTACCCCTTTGTAACCTTATCTCTTACCTTTTTATGCATGTTTATAATCTAGTCCCCATACAGCTTTGAAACTAGCATCTCCTTGAGTTGCTTAAGGTAGTAAGTTATCTATTGCTCGAGCTGTTCAAGCATCTGTTAAAAAGGGTTAGGGATTCTACAAGACCCCTGCAACTTTAAGATGATTTGATACTGCATAAATATTATCTAAATATGTTATACTTTTATTGTTTATATGAGATCATTTTCTCATGAACATTGGGTATAAAATGTTCAACGTCCATATTAGATGTTTAGTGACACAGCATGGTAACATGATATGGATACTGAGCAAATATATAAAAAGCACAATGAGAAAGCACTGCATGAGAAAAGAAGTACAACATGGGAAACAATAATATCTTTTCCTTAGAGATTATAAGCAAATGCTTTCACGTCTTGAACACATAACCGACTGGTTCTTTTAGAGATGATGATAAATATAGATGTTCTGTTCCTATCATTAATGACTCAATAAATAAAATCCCAAGATACTTTTCAAGAGCACAGTGTGATATCTACTGTTACAGGCAGCTGTGCCTCCTAGTGATGTGTGGAAAATTTGATAAAATGCCTCAAATGTCCTGAAGATCAAAAGTGCCATGTACCATAAATGATGAGTGATGATTGTAATGGTAGAGAATGGCCACAGGAATAGAGACACTATTGTTACCTGGAAAAAGCTATTTTTTTTTTTTAAACACAGTAACATTCCCCACCCAACCCCCACCCCCCCTTTTTTTTAAATAAAGGACTCTATTTAAATTTAATAGGAATCTGGTTCTCTTGAAGTTGAAAATTTTCTAGACTCAATACACTTTTCAGAGAGAATTTAGTCCACTCTCTGCCTCTCTTAAGTTAATATCAGGATTCTGTCCTGTTAAGCCATACCAGGATAACGTCCTATATCCTTACATGGGTATCATTTAGCACATTAGACAACTTAACCTAGTCCTCCGTTGTCCTTCAAATTCATGCGTACTGGTTAACTACTTTTATGGAAGAACAACATAGGCATAAAATATGTGAGAGAGTAGAATAACTGACATTTTAATTCTTTATTTGCCAGCACATTCTATTGGCTAAAGAACAATTTATTTTGTCCATGTGAAGTGTGAAGGGTTATAAAAGTAGGAGTTAATGTGGTTGATCCAGCAATGGATTATGCCAATGTATGTAAATGCTTTTATGTTCTGCTTAATAATGTAAGCAGTTGGTGATACAGGGTGACTCATCAGGCTTTTAAAATTTAGGATGGAATGCATTAGTAAAATTACTGTGAGCAATGATTTAATTTGCACAGCTGGATTACCTTCAAAAAATGCTGTGCTTGGGCACATTTTATAGTAGGAGGCCGTTATGATCTGGAGGCCTAACCTACCACCTTCCTCCTTGGGCTTGGAGCTATACGGCAACATTATTTTCCCTGAAAAAAAAAAACAACAGTGTTATGCTAGATGAAGAGTGGATAAGAGAAGATGCTATAGGTGTTCACAGCTAAAGGTATCGATGCCTTATTGGCTTTAAAAAGTCCAGAAAAGGGGCGCCTGGGTGGCTCAGTGGGTTAAGCCGCTGCCTTCGGCTCAGGTCATGATCTTGGAGTCCTGGGATCGAGTCCTGCATCGGGTCTCTGCTCAGCGGGGAGCCTGCTTCCCTCTCTCTCTCTCTGCCTGCCTCTCTGCCTACTTGTGATTTCTCTCTGTCAAATAAATAAATAAAATTTTTAAAAAGTCCAGAAAAGAGGGAGTGCCACTAAAAATACATTTCACATAATAAAGTGTGATCCACAAACTTAGCAAATCTGCAATGAATATAATATTTCTATACTCCTAGCACTTTGATCATAGATCTTCAGCACATAGGAGCAGGTGTCCTATAAAAATATCAGATCTGGCTGTTAATTTAAATGAGTTTCTAACTCTCTTGATTCTCACTGACTCACTTAGGTTTACTGCTTCAGTTGGCAATATTCCAAAAAGACAACAAACATCCACTTTCTCTAAAGCCAGTTTTTAAAATTTTGAATGCAGCTTCAAATAGGAAGAACTGTTAGGCCAAATGGCTATACTTAAGATTCATTCATAGTTCCTAAAATGAAAAAGATTAAACGTTTTGGAGGTACATATTGGAGGCTATGTTATTTTTTTTCCGCTGTCTCATTTCAAAATAGTCCAATATGTTGGTACGTTTAGAGTAGAGAAATGAAAGTTTGTTCAGTTCAATCTCACTTTCAGAAGATACTAAATGATGTTTTCAGATTTAAGTTTCTATTTTCTGGGAAACTTATACAAAAAAAGCACTTCATTGTTATGTTTGAGAATAGCTAAATAATGACATGTTATTTAATATTTGTTCATAAGAACAATTTTTATTGCACATTCTGGATCACAAAATTACCAAATTGCCTATCCTTTATTTAAGAGCTATTCAGAATGTGACATAAATGAACAAAATGTTTTCTTAAACACTGGACCTTTACCACATTTCACATTCCCTTTCCCCAATCTTTACTAAGCTCTGAGAAAATACATAAATATTAAGAAGAAATAAAGAAAGATGAGAAAAAGATACGGAGAAAAGGAGATAAAAAGTTGAGGAGTAAGAAACTGAATATACATAAGGATAATGGCCAGATCATACAGAAAAACAAAAATCTGACCCACAGTGTGCAGCAATTTGCTCAGGAAAACCAACCCCTTTATCTACAGTGAATAGCTCAGGAAGCCAGACTTCTATAAATCAGACTTATAGGAAGCCAGATTGGTATCTAATAACAATCCAAGAAGGGGAACAATAACTTCTATAACAATTGGTCCCAAATGGCAAGGAGTTGATGACTAACTGACAACTTCTCTAAATTTTGTCCCTGCTTCCAACTTTGGACCAACCATAAAAAGTCAAATATGCACTCATACTTAAGCATATAGAATGCTCCGCTTCCAGTTTGCCTGCCTACAGCCTCCCATGCCAACAATCTCCAATCAGGGCCCACTTGAGACTTCCTTTTTTTTTTTTTTTTTAAACCACTCTAAAGATTTCTCTTTCTTCTGACTGCCTTTGCTTCTCTGCCAGAACCCAGGTGATGGTGGCTGACTCTCTTGCTATAGTAAACTGATTCAGTAAAATTTTCCTGTTTCATTTGATTGTCTTCATTTATTTTGAAAGAAGAAATAAAGAAAAGGAAAAAGGAAGAGCAAGGGAAAAAAAGGACAAGGACAAGGAGGTTTACAAAAACTAAACGAAAAAGAGAAAACCCTGTCATACCATTGCCAAACCTATGATCCCTACACATGTCTCTGGAAACCACATGTCTGATCCCTTTTTTTATGAGCTTGGTATGTATGTATGTATGTATAAATTCCACACGTAAGTGATATCATAAGGCCTATGTCTATGTCTGAGTTATTTTATTTAGCATAATGTCTTCAAATTCTATCCATGCTGCCACAAATGGTATGGTTTTCTCATTTTTATGGCTAAGTAATATTCCAGTGCATCTGTCTGTCTATCTATCTCTATTTATATCATCTATTTATATCATCTATCACATCTCTATCATCTATCTACCTATCATCTATCCATCTTTTATCCATCTATCATTTGTTTATATGTATTTATCTATATATCTATCATCTATCTACCTATTTATCTACCTATCATCTATCCATTTATCCATCTGCCTATCATCAATTTTCTATTCCACAATTTCTTTATCCATTAACCTATAGTGAACACTTAGTTTTTTTTTCCCCCATGTCTTGGTTATAGTAAATAATGCTGCTGTGAACAGTGTGTGTGTTTGTGAGTGTGTGTGCAGATATCTCATATTTTTATTTCTTTTGGATATATTCCAGAAGTGGAATTGCTGGATCATATGATAATTCTATTTTTAGTTTTTCCATACTGTTTTCCATAGTGGCTATACCAGTTTACAAGCCCACCAGTCATACACAAGAATTCCTTTTCTTCACATCCATGCTAGCTTTTGTTATCTCTTGCTTTTTAAATGATGGCCATTCTAATAGGCATAAAATGATATCTTGTTGTGGCTTTGATTTATATTTCCTTAATGCCTTGTTGGTCTTTCATACACATTTTTTGAAAAAAAAAGTCTATTCAGGTCCTTTGTGCACTTTTTAATTGCATAGTTTGAGAGAGAGGGAGAGAGAGAACATGAGCAGGGGGAAGGGCAGAGGGAGAGAGAAAAGCAGACACTCCACTTAGTGGGGAACACAACATGTGGTAGTTCCTTTTTGGTGTTGAGTTGTATGAGTTCTTTATATATATTGGATATTAACCTCTTATTAGATATACAGTTAGCAAATATTTATTCCCATACATAGGTTGGCTTTTCACTTTGTTGAGGGTTTCTTTTGCTATACAAAAATTTATTAGTTTGATGTAGTCCCACTTGTTTTGCTTTGATTTTGTTGCTAGTGCTTTAGGTGTTACATCTAAAAAACCATTGCCAAGACCCATGTCAAAATGTGTATTCCTATCTGTTCTTCCAGGAGTTTCATGATTTCAAATCTTACGTGTAAATCTTTAATCCATTCAATCCATTGAGTATATTGTGAGTGGTGGAAGACACAGGTCCAGCCACAATTTTTTTGCATGTGAATATCCATTATCTCAGTTACATTTATTGAAGAGATTGTATTTCTCTACTGAGTATTTTTGTCACCCTGGTGAACTCTTACTTGACCATATGTGCCTAGGTTTATTTCTGGGCTCTTAATTGTGTCCTATTGGCCTATTTTTCTGTTTTTATGCTATACTGTTTTGATTAGTTTACCTTGAAATCAGAAAGTGTGAGCCCTCCTCTGCTTTGTTCTTTCTCATGATTTCTTTGGCTATTCTGAGTCCGTATAAATTTTAAGAGTGTATTGTTCACTTCTGTAAAAATTCCACTGAAAATGTAATAAAGATTTTTCTGAATCTATAGATGGCTTTTGGTAGTATTGACACCTCAACAATATTAATATTTCTAATCCATGAATATATATATCCACTTACTTGTATCTTCTTTAATCTCATCAATGTCTTTTCGTTTTCAGAGTAGAGATCTTTTACTTTCTTGGTTAAATTTACTTCTAAGTGTATTATAGTTTTTGATGTTATTGGAAATGAAATCAATTTTTTTCTTTTTCAGAAAAAAATTAGTGTATAGACACTACTGATTTTTGTGTGTTAATTTTGTATCCTGCAACTTTACTAAATTCACTGATTAGATCTGACATTTTTTGATTGAGTTGTTAGGAATTTCTACATATAAAATCACGTTATCTGCAAATGGAGATAATTTTACTTCTTTCTTTCCAATTCTAATACTTCTTAAAAAAACATTTTTTATTTATTTGAAAGAGAGAGAGATCACAAGTAGGCAGAGAGGAGGCAGCAGAGAGAGGGCAGAGAGGAGGCAGCAGAGAGCAGAGAACCTGATGTGGGGCTCAATCCCAGTACGCTGATATCATGAGCTGGGCCAAAGACAGAGGCTTAACCCACTGAGCCACCCAGGTTCTGCAAATTCTAATACTTTTTCTTTCTTTTCCTTGCCTGATCATTCTAGCTAGGACTTCCAGTACTATATTGAATAGGAGTGGTAAAAGTGGGCATTCTTGTGTCTTAGCAATCTTATAGGAAAAAATTCCAGCCTTTCACCACTGAGTATGATATTAGATGTGGGCTTGTCATATATGGCCTGCATTATGTTAAGATATGTTTCTGTTATGCCTTATTTGTTAAAAGTTCTTTTTATTCATGAACAGATGCTGAATTTTGTCCAGTGCTTTTTCTGCATCTATTGAGATCATATGATTTTTTTTCTATTAACATTTTCTATTAACATAATGTATTGTGTTGATTAATTTGTGTTGATTAATTTGCATATGCTGAACCACCTTTGCACACCAAGGATAAATCCCACTTAATCATGGTAAATGATTCTTCAAATATGCTGTTGAAATTAGTTTGGTAGTGTTTATTGAGAATTTTTACATCTACATTCACCAGAGAACTTGGCCTGTAGTTATCTTTTTTAGCAGGCTTTTTGTTTGTTTGTTTTAGTTTAGGGCAATGCTGACATTGCAAAAGCAGTTTGGCAGTGTTCCCTTCTCTGAATTTTTTAAAAAGTTTGAGAATTGGTGTTGATTCGCCCTTAAATGTTTGGTAAAATTCACCAGTAAAACCCTCTGGTCATGAGGTTGTTTCATTGAGAAACTTTTTTTTTTTTTTTTTTGATTACTGATTTAATCTCCTTATTAGTAATTGATCTATATAGGTTTTCTATTTCTTTCTGATTCAGTTCTGGTAAGTTATATTTCTCCAAGAATTTTTCCATTTCTTCTACGTTGTCCAATTTGTTGGTATATAGTTGTTTGTAGTAGCCTCTTAGGCTCTTTCATACTTCTGCTAGTCATTGTAATGTTTTCTTTTTCATTTATTTTTTTTTTGTTATTAGGGTACTTTTATATCTCGGTTAGTCTAGCTAAAGGTTTTCAATTTTATTATTTCAAAGAACAACTAGTTTGGTTAATATTTTCTATTGTTTTCTTTTTCTGTTATTTTATTAATTTCTTTTCTAATCTTTATATTTCCTCTTTTCTGTCAACTTTGGGCTTGGATTATTCTTCTTTTTCCAATTACTCAAAGCAGATTTAATTTGTTGGAGTCTTTCTTGCTTCTTAATGTAGGCATCTATTGCTATAAACTTCCCTTTTAGGGTTTATTTGCTCCATCCCATAAGTTCTGGTATGTTGTATTTCCATTTTCTTTTGTCTTAAGAAACTTTATTTCTCTTTTAATTTCTTCTTTAATCCATTGGTTGTTTAGCAGAGTGTTGTTATCTTCCAGTGTTCCCCCCTGCCCTTTTAAAAAGATTTTATTTTTTGAGAAAGAGTGAGAGAGAGAGAGAGAACATGAGGAGGGGAGGGACAGAGGGAATGGAAGAAGCAGACACTCCACTTAGTGGGGAGCCCAAAATGGGGCTCAATTCCAGGACCCCAAGGTCATGACCCAAGAGGAAGGCAGATGCTTACTTGACTGAGCCATCCAGGTGCACTCTAATGTTCCTTTTGTTATTAATTTCTAGTTTTCATGTGTTTGTGAATCTTCCAGTTTTCCTTTTGTTAATTTCTTATTTCATACTGTGTGGTCAGAGAAGACATTTTAATCTTCAATTTGCTACAATTTTTTTTGTGGCATAAGATATTGTTTATCCTAGGAAATGATCCATGTGTTATTGATAAGAATGTTTATTCTTCTGTTGTTGGAGAGAATGTTCTATATATGTGTTAAGTCCTTTTGGTCTATTGTGCTGTTGAAATCTGTTGTTTCATTTTTGATTCTCTGTCTGGGTGATCTATCCATCATCAAGAGTGGAATTTTGAGGTCCCCAACTCTTAGAGCATTATTTTTTATTTCTCCTTTTATCTCTTGTTATTGTGTTATATATTTAGGTGTTCTGATCTTGGGAGCATAAATATTTATAATTGTTTTGTTTTCTTGATGGATGAAACCTTTTATCATAATGTAATGACCTTCTTTGTTTTTTCTTTCTTTTTCCCCCCCTATTTTTAGTTTAAAGTCTATTTTGTGTGATTAAATACAGCTAACCCTGTTTTTTGTTGTTGTTATTTTTCTTACTATTTGTTTGAAATGAATTTTTCCATCCATTCATTTTTGGTGTATGTGTGTCTTTAAGGCTAAAGTAAGCCTCTGTAGGCTGCATATCATTGTATTTTTTTTATGCCAGTCTATGTCTTTGAAGAGTTTAATCTGTTCACATTTAAAATAATTTTTTAAAAGTAATTATTGATGGGTAAAGACTTACTATTGCCATTTTGTTAATTGCTCTTTGGTTGTTTTGCAGATTCCTTATTGCTTATTTCTTATCTTGCTATCTTTTTTTTTTTTTTTTGGCTGCTTTAATGTCCTTCAGTATCAGTATACATTGACTTCTTTACCATGTTCTTTTGCATAATTGCCACAGGACTTTTCCTTGTGGTTACCATTAGGTTTACATAAAATATAAAATTTATAAACCCCTATTATAAGGTGATAACAACTTAACTTCAATAGAATCTCCAAACTTTTCATTTCTACTTCTCCTCTATTCTCTTCTACTCTAGTTTCTAGATTATATATCCATCACCTCTTTGGTTAGGTTTATTCCAAGGTGTCTTATGGTTTTTGGTGCTACTGTAAATAGAATTGATTCCCTAATTTCTCTTTCTACAGTTACATTGTTAGTATATAGGAAAGCAACCGATTTCTGTGCATTGATTTTGTATCCTGCCACATTACTGAATTGCTGTAGGAGTTCTAGTAATTTGAGGGTGGAGTCTTTTGGGTTTTCCACATAAAGTATCATGTCTTCTGTAAAGAGAGTTTTACATCTCCTTTGCCAATTTGAATACCTCTTATTTCTTTTTGTTGTCTGATTGCTGTTGTTAGGACTTCTTACACTATGTTAAACAATAGTAGTGAAAGTGAGCATCCTTGTCATGTTCCTGATCTTAAGGGAAAGGCTCTCAGCTTTTTCACTGATATTTGCTGTGGGCTTTTCATAGACGGTTTTTGTGAAATTGAGGAATTTCCGCTATCCTTACACTCTGAAGAGTTTTAATCAGGAAAGGATTCTGTATTTTGTCAAAAGCTTTTTCTGCATCAACTGAGAGGACCATATGGTTCCTCTCTCTCCTCTTATTAATGTGTTCTATCACACTTATTGATTTGTGAATATTGAACCCCCTTGCATCCCAGATAAATCCCACCTGGTCATGATGGGTAATCTTTTTAATGCACTCTTGGATCTTATTAGCTAGGATCTTGTTGAGAATTTTGGCATCCATATTCATCAGGGATATTGGTCTGAAATTCTCCTTTTTGATGGGGTCTTTGTCTGGTTTAGGGATCAAGGTAATGCTGGTCTCATAGAATGAGTCTAGAAGTTATCTTTTGGTTTCCACTTTTTGAAACAGCTTCAGGAGAATAGATATTATTCTTTTTTGAATGTTTGGTAGAACTTCCCAGGGAATCCATCTGGCCCTGGACTCTTGTTTTTTGGGAGGTTCTTCACCACTGCTTCAATCTTGTTACTGGTTATTGGTCTATTTAGTTTGTCAATTTCTTCCTGTTTCAGACTTGTAGTTTTTAGGTTTCCAGGAAGGCATCCATTTATTCTAGGTTTCTTAATTTTTTGGCATATAGTTGTTCATAATAATTTCTAATAATTGTTCTTATTTCCTTGGTGTTAGTCATGATCTCTCCCCTTTCATTCATTATCTTATTGATTTGGGTCATTTTCTTTTCTTTTGGATAAGTCTGGCCAGTGGTTTATCAATCTTACTAATTCTTTCAAAGAACAAGCTTCTAGTTTTGTTGATCTGCTCTATAGCATTTCTGGTTTCTAATTTATTGATCTCTGCTCTAATCTTAATTATTTCTCTTCTAATGCATTGCTCAGGCTTTATTTGTTGTTCTTTCTCCAGTTCTTTACGGTGTAATGTTAATTGGGATTTTTCTGTATGTGTGTGTGTGTGTGTGTGTGTGTGTTTGAGTGAGACTTGGATGACTATGTATCTTCCCCTTAGGACTGCCTTTGTGATATCCCATATGTTTTGAAATTAAGGTTTTCATTCTCATTTCCATGAATTGTTTAAGTTTTTTGATTTCCAGGTTGACCCAAACGTTCTTGAGTAGGATGATCTTTAGCTTTTAAGTGTTTGAATTTCTTCCAAATGTTTTCTTGTGATTGAGTTCCAGTCTTAAAGCATTGTGGTCTGAGAATATGCAGGGAATAATCTCAATCATTTGTTATTGGTTCAGACCTGATTTGTGACCCAATATGTGATCTGTTCTGGACAAAGTTCCATGTGCATTCGAGTAGAATGAATATCCTGTTGTTTTAGGGTGGAATGTTCTGTATTTATCTATTAGGTTCATCTGGTCCAGGGTGTCATTCAAAGCTCTTGTTTGTTTGTTGATTTTCTGCTTAGATGATCAGTGTATGTTGAGGTCTGATGTTGAGGTCTCCTACTATTAGCACATTATTATCAATATGTCTCTTTATTTGGGTTAACAGTTGGGTTATGTACTTGGCTGCTCCCATGTTGGGGGCATAGATATTTACAATTGTTAGATTCTCTTGTTGGATAGACCCTTTATGCATGATATAGTGTCTTTCTGTATCTCTAACTACAGTCTTTAGCTTAAAATCTAATTTGTCTGATATGAGAATTGCTGTTCCAGCAATTTTTCTCCATCCCTTCATTTTCGGTCTGGATGCATCTTTAGGTTCAAAATGAGTCTCTAGTAGACAGCATATGGATGGATCATGTCTTTTTATCCAATCTGCAAACCCTGTGCTGTTTCAAGGGAGAATTTAGGCCATTCACATTGAGAGTGATTATGAAAAGATACGATTTTATTGTTATCATGTTTCCTTTGAAGTTCTTGCTTCTATAGACTGCCTCTGTAAATTTCTGTTCTATATCACTCTTGGGGTCTTTCTCCTTTTATTAATCCCCTCTTAATATTTCTTGTAGTGCTGGCTTGGTGGTCATATATTCTTTCAATTTCTGCCAGTCTTGGAAACTCCTTGTCTCTCCATCCACTCTGAATGACAGCCTTGCTGGATAAAGTATCCTTGACTGCATTTTCTTCTCATTTAGTACCCTGAATATGTCTTGCCAGCCCTTTCTGGCTTTCCAGGTCTCTGTGGACAGGTCTGACATTATTCTGATGTTCCTCCCTCTGTACGTAAGAAATATCTTCCCTTTTGCCACTTTCAAGATGGTTTCCTTGGATCTAAGATTTGCAAATTGTACTATGATATGTCATGGTGTTGATCTCTTCTCATTGATCTTGGGAGGGTCCTCTCTGCCTCTTATTTTCTTCTGCAGATTAGGGAAGTTCTCAACTATGATTTGCTCAAATATATCTTCTAGACCTCTCTCTCTCCCCACCTTTTAAGGGATTGCAATAATTCTGATAGAACATTTTGTTCTGTCACTGATCTCTCTCAGTTTGATTCCTTGGGTTTTAATTTGTTTTTCCCATGCCGCCTCAATTTCCATCTTTTCTATCATCTGAAGGCCTGATTAGATGTCATAGTTAGATATCATAGTTAGTCCTGATTAGATCCCATTTCTGCCTTTAGAGGTTCTATATTGTTGTTAATATTTTTCTTAAGCCTAGATATCACCTTGATAATTGTCACTCTGAAGTCAATTTCTGACATCTTGGTTATATCCATATCCAGTAGTTCTGTGGCAGAAGACACATTCTCGGAATCTTTCCTTTGTTGGGGGTTTCCCTCCTAGTCATTCTGTTGAGGGGTGATTGAGGGAATGTACAGAGTCCAAGTTATTGACCACAACCCAAGCAAGATGCATCTGTTTTATAGGGACATTAGGGTTGTTGGCTTCTTGTTCTTCCAACCTATCTTTTGGGGGAATGGCCTGCCACACTATTACCCAGGCAACCTTGTTAGGACAGAGATGCCATGCTCCCTATGGCAGGGGTTGGGGAGACGACAGGCTCACTGAAAACCATTTTTTTGTGGCTTTTATTCTCTGGTGGTTTTCCCTGGTAGCTTTCTGCAACTCTTCTGAGAGAGCAGAAATGACTGTATCTAAACCTCTGTCTCAGAATAGAAATATCACAGTCTGATCTTCACTGAGCTCTCCAGGCCACACTGTCTCCGTTTCTGTGCTGCTAAAAACCAGTGTCCTGGGTTGTACACATCCCAGAAAAGCACTCCCAGCCCTTGGTTCTAGGTCTGGGCATGTCTCTGCCCTTTGTGCTTCTAAAATTGTAAGCCACTCCTGGCTCACATATATGCCCCCAAAGCTCCAGGTTTTGGCAGCTGACCTAAAGTCCCTTCCCCATGCTACTGGTCTGCAAATCTGTGCCTGGTCCCAGGATGGGAGGCTTTTGTGTGTTCCTGTGTGATTTCACCTTCCTGGCTCAGGAGTTTATGGCAGCTCCCTCCCCTTTCTGTTCATCTTCTTTTTTCTGCCTGAGGAATCATGGCTCCCCACTTCATACCTCAAGACCAGCCACCAGAGATATTCTGTTTGTGGATATCCTGATATATCTTCTTACATCTCAGGCTGATTTCGTGGATGTTCAGAATGGTCTGGTAGATATACAGCTCAATTCAGGGGACTGGTTGAAATAGGGTTCCTTACTCCTTCACCATCTTCTTTTTCTGCCAGGGTTTTTTTTTTTTTTTCTTTTTCTTTTTTTGGAGAGAGAGAGAGAAAGAGCACAAGCAGCATGTGAGGAGGAACAGAAGAAGAGGGAGAGAATCTTAAGAAAGCACTGTACTGACCACAGAGCATGGCATGGGTCATATCTCAGGACCCTCAGATCATGACCTGAGCCAAAATCAAGAGTTGGGTGATTAATCTCCAGAGCCACCCAGGCACCCCTGTAGTATTTTCACAGGGATTGCCATGAATCTGTCAATTGCTTTAAGTAGTATGAATATTTAACAATATTAATTATTCTGGTCCATAAGCATGGTATATCTTTCCATTTGTTTGTATCACATTTAATTTCTTTCATCAATGTCTTATAGTGACTATATAGATATACAACAGATTTTTGTATATTGATTTTGTAACCTGAGACCCTACTAAATTCATTTATTACTTTTAATAATTCCTACTTTTTCAGACCATCATCCCTACCCTTAATACTGACTTTAGTTACCACCTATATGCCTCTCATTCCCATATTTACATCTCCAGCAATGAATTCTCCCTGGAATAGGTCCAGTCCTTCTCAAAGAAATAACAAACTCAGAATAGACAAATCAGAGTTCTTGGTAACACTTTAAACCTGCCCAATCTTCTGCTTTACATTTTCTTACTTCATAGGTGATTAAACTAAAAACTAAGAAAATAACCAAATTATCCAATCTAACAAATCATCTAACTTGTCACATAACTAGTAGTGGGACAGGTAGAGTATGAACCAAGGCAGTAGAGCTCCTGAGGGTAAGTTCTTACCTATAATAATCTACTACCCCCATGTCAATTTAAATGATTTAGATTTTATCTTCCAAACATTCTTATGAAGAAAGATTTATTTTTTAAAGAACATTCTTAATCTCAGAAAGATTAAGTTACTAGCCCAAAGTCACCAGCTATTATTTTGTACATCCAAGATGCGATTTTGGGAATGTCTTTCTCTATATTGCTTGGATACAGGTTATTTGCTATTCCATCTCTCCCATAAATTTTGGTTCTTTGACTCAAGTTCCTTAAAGATATACCAGTACTTCAATGCTCTTATCATGGGAGCAGCCAACTATATAAACCAATTAATAACAAAATCAAAGAAACACATCAACAATAATGCAATAATAGTAGGGGACTTTAACACCCCCCTCACTGAAATGGACAGATCATCCAAGCAAAAGATCAACAGGAAAATAAAGGCCTTAAATGACACACTGGACAGATGGACATCACAGATATATTCAGAACATTCCATCCCAAAGCAACAGAATACACATATTTCTCTAGTTCAAGTGGGACATTCTCCAGAATAGATCACATCCTGGGTCACAAATCAGGTCTCAACTGGTACCAAAAGATGGGGATCATTCCCTGCATATTTTTAAACCACAATGCTCTGATGCTAGAACTCAATCACAGGAGGAAATTTGGAAAGAACCCAAATACATGGAGGCTAAAGAGTATCCTTCTAAAGAATGAATGGGTCAACGAGAAAATTAAAGAATTGAAAAAATTCATGGAAACAAATGATAATGAAAACACAATGGTTCAAAATCTGTGGGACACAGCAAAGGCAATGCTAAGAGGAAAATGCATAGTGATACAAGTCTTTCTCAAGAAACAAAAAGGGTCTCAAATATACAACCTAACCCTACACCTAAAGGAACTGGAGAAAGAACAGCAAAGAAAGCCTAAACCCTACAGGAGAAGAGAAATCATAAAGGTCAGAGCAGAAATGAATGAAACAGAAACAAACAAACAAACAAACAAACAAAAAAACAGTAGAAGAAATCAACAAAACTAGAGGCTGGTTCTTTGAAGGAATTAATTTGATAATCCTTTGATAAAGGGATAAAATTGATAAACCCCTGGCCAGACTTATCAAAAAAAAAGAGAAAGGACCCAAATAAATAAAATCATGAATGAAAGAAGAGAGATCACAACCAACACCAAAGAATTATAAACAATTATAAGAATATATTATAAGCAACTCTATGCCAACAAATTTGACAATCTAGAAGAAATGGATGCATTCCTAGAGACATATAAACTACCAAAAACTGAACCAGGAAGAAATAGAAAACCTGAAGAGACCCATAACCAATAAGGAGATCGAAGCAGTCATCAAAAATCTCCCAACAAACAAGAGCCCAGGGCCAGATGGCTTCCCAGGGGAATTCTACCAAACATTTAAAGAATAATTAATACCTATTCTCCTAAAACTCTTTCAAAAAACAGGAATGGAAGGAAAACTTCCAAACTCATTTTATGAGGCCAGCATCACCTTGATCCCCAAACCAGACAAGGATCCCATCAAAAAAAGAGAATTACAGACCAATATCCTTGATGAACACAGATGCAAGAATTCTCACCAAAATACTAGCCAATAGGATCCAACAGTACATTAAAAGGATTATTCACCACAACCAAGTGGGATTTATTCCAAGGCTGCAAGTTTGGTTCAACATCCACAAATCAAGCAATGTGATACAATACATTAATAAAAGGAAGAACAAGAACCACATGATACTCTCAGCATCAGCATCAGTAGATGCTGAAAAAGCATTCAACAAAGTACAGCATCCTTTCTTGATCAAAACTTTTCAAAGTGTAGGGACAGAGGGTACATACCTCAGTATCATCAAAGCCATCTATGAAATACCCACCACGAATATCATTCTCAATGGAGAAAAATGAGAACTTTTCTGCTAAGGTCAGGAACAAGGAGGGGATGTCCATTATCACCACTGCTATTCAACATAGCACTAGAAGTCCTAGCTGCAGCATTCAGACAAAAAAAGAAATTAAATGGATCCAAATTGGAAAAGAAGAAGTCAAACTCTTCCTCTTTACAGATGATATGATACTTTCTGTGGAAAACCCAAAAACTCCACTCCAAATCTGCTATAATTTGTACAGGAATTCAGAAAAGTGTCAGGATATAAAATCAATGCACAGAGATAAGTTGCATATCTTTACACCAACAACAAGACAGAAGAAAGAGAAATTAAGGAGTCAATCCCATTTATAATTGCACCCAAAACGATAAGATACCTAGGAATAAGCCTAACCAAAGAGGCAAAGAATCTGTACTCAGAAAACTATAAAGTACTCATGAAAGAAATTGAGAAGACACAAAGAAATGGAAAAATGTTCCATGCTCCTGGATTGGAAGAACAAACATTATGAAAATGGTTATGCTACCTAAAGCAATCTATATGTTTAATGCAATCCCTATCAAAATCCCATCCTTTTTTTTTTTTTCAAGGAAATGGAACAAATAATCCTAAAATTTATATGGAACCAGAAAAGACCTCGAATAGCCAGAGGAATGTTGAAACTGAAAACCAAAGTTGGTGGCATCACAATTCCAGACTTCAAGTTCTATTAAAAAGCTGTCATCTGCCCAACAGAAGAAAAATACAGAGGATGGGCCTTCTGCAACAGAGCTAATGGCTATCAAAATAGACAATATGTCGGAAAGAGAATTCAGGCTAACAGTTTTCCAGGCAATAGGTAGGTTGGAGAAAGACATGGATGACCAAACGGAATTGATTAGGGCTGAACCGAAAGCGACCAGAGATGATGTTTACAATGTTAGGGAAGAGCTGAAAGCTATCAGGGATGAGGTTCACAATGCTCTCAATGAGTTCCAATCTAATCTAAATTCTCTCAAAGCAAGGGTAACTGAGACAGAAGATAGAATTAATGATCTGGAGGACAAATAGAGAGAAAGGATCAAGAGGAAGCCTGGAACAAACAGCTTAGAAGCCATAAAAACAGAATTAGGGAAATAAATGATGCCATGAAATGTTCCAATGTCAGAATTATTGGAATCCCTGAAGGGGAGGAGAAAGAAAGAAGTCTAGAAGATATAGTGGAACAAGTTCTTCATGAAAATTTTCCCAATCTCGTGAATGGAACCAGTGTTCATGTACTAGAGGCTGAATGGTCTCCACCCAAGATTATAGATTCCAGAAAAACATCAAGGCACCTGATAGTCAAATTGAGGAATCATAACTGTAGATATAATCTCTTGAAAGCCACTAGGACAAAGAGGCTCCTTACTTACAGAGGAAAGCCCATCAGAATAACATCAGACCTGTCCACAGAGACCTGACAAGCCAGGAAGGGCTGGCAAGATATATTCAGGGAACTAAATGAGAAGAACATGCATTCAAGAATACTTTATCCAGCAAGACTGACATTCAAAATGGATGGAGAGATAAAGACTGGCAAGGCTTAAAAGACTATGAAACCACCAAGCTGACACTGCAGGAAATATTAAGGGGAGTTCTATAAAAGAGGAAAAATCCTGAGAATAGCATTGAACAGAAATATAGAGACAATCTACAGAAAGAAAGACTTCAAAGGTAACAAGATGTCAATAAAAACGTATCTATCAATAATCACTCTCAATGTGAATGGCCTAAATGCGCCCATAAAATGGCAGAGGGTTGCAGATTGGATAAAATGACAGGACCCATGTTGTCTATAAGAGACCCATTTTGAACCTAAAGATACACCAAGACTGAAAGTGAAGGGATGGAGAAGCATCTTTCATGCTAATGGGCCTCTAAAGAAGGCCGGGCTACTGATTCTCTTATCAGACAAATTAGATTTTAAAGACTGTAGTTCAGAGATACAGAAAGACACTACATCATTCTTAAAGGGACTATCCACCAAGATGATCTAACAATTGTAAATATCTATGCCCCCAATATGGGAGCAGCCAATTACATAAGAAAATTGTTAATCAAGATAAAGAGTCATATTGATATGAATACATTAATAGTAGGAAATCTTAACACGCCTCTCTCAGAAACAGATCACTGTAGCAGAAAATCAATAAAGAAACAAGAGCATTAAATGACACATTGGATCAGATGGACCTCATAGATATATACAGAACATTCCACCCTAAAACAACAGAATACTCATTCTTCTCAAGTACACATGGAAACTTCTCCAGAATAGACCACATACTGGGTCACAAATCAGGACTCAACCGATATCAAAAGACTGAGCTTATTCCCTGCACATTCTCAGATCACAATGCTTTGAAACTGGAGCTTAATCACAAGGAAAATTTCGGAAGGAACTCAAACACCTGGAAGCTAAAGAATACCTTGCTTAAGAATGCTTAGATCAACCAGGAGATCAAAGAAGAACTGAAACAATTCATGGAAACCAATGAGAATGAAGACACTTCGGTCCAAAACCTATGGGATACAGCAAAGGCGGTCCTAAGGGGGAAATATATAGCCATCAAAGCCTCCCTCAAAAAAATTGATAAATCCAGAACGCACCAGCTGTCTCTACACCTTAAAGAACTGGAGAATCAACAACAAATCAAACCAGCTCCACACATAAGAAGGGAAATCATCAAGATTAGAGCTGAGATCAATGAGGTAGAAACCAGAGATACAGTAGAACGTATCAATGAAACTAGAAGCTGGTTTTTTGAAAGAATCAATAAGATTGATAAACCATTGGCCACACTAATCCAAAAGAAAAGAGAGAAAGCCCAGATTCATAAAATTATGAATGAAAAGGGAGAGAGCACAACTAACACTAAGGAAGTAGAAACAATCATCAGAAGTTATTATCAATAGTTATATGCCAATAAGCTAAGCAACCTAGATGAAATGGATGCATTCCTCGAAAACTATAAACTCCCAAAATTGAACCAGGAAGAAATTGACAACCAGAATAGACCGATATCTAGTAATGAGACTGAAGCAGTGATCAAAAACCTCCCAGAAAACAAGAGCCCAGGACCTGATGGATTCCCTGGGGAATTCTACCAACCTTTCAAAGAAGAAATAACACCTATTCTCCTGAAGCTGTTACAAAAAATTGAAGCAGAAGGAAAATTTCCAGACTTTTCTATGAAGCCAGCATTACCAAACCAGGCAAAGACTCTACGAAAAAGGAGAATTTCAGATCAGTATCACTGATGAATATGGATGCTAAGATTCTTAACAAGATCCTAGCAAACAGGATCCAACAGCACATTAAAAAGATTATCCACCATGACCAGGTGGGATTCATTCCTGGGCTACAATGATGGTTGAACATTTGCAAATCAATCAATGTGATAGAATAAATTAATAAGAGAAGAGAGAAGAACCACATGGTCCTCTTAATTGATGCAGAAAAAGCATTTGACAAAATCCAGAATCCATTCCTGATTAAAATGCTTCAAAGTATAGGGATAGAGGAAACATTCCTGAACTTCACAAAATCTATCTATGAAAGACCCACAGCAAATATCATCCTCAATGGTAAAAAGCTTGCAACCTTCCCACTGAGATCAGGAATACGACAAGGATGCCCACTCTCACCACTCTTGTTCAACATAGTATTAGAAGTCCTAGCAACATCAGTCAGACAACAAAGAGAAATAAAAGGTACCATGAGAGACTATGGACTCTGAAAAACAATCTGAGGGGTTTGAAGTGGCGGGGTGGGGGTGGGAGGTTGGGGTACCAGGTGGTGGGTATTATAGAGAGCACGGCTTGCATGGAGCACTGGGTGTGGTGAAAAAATAATGAATACTGTTTTTCTGAAAATAAATAAATTGGAAAAAAAAAAGACCTAAAAAAAAAAAAAAGGTATCCAAATTGGCAATGAAGAAGTCAAACTCTCTCTCTTCACAGATGACATGATTCTTTATATGGAAAACCCAAAAGACTCCACCCCCAAACTGTTAGAACTCATACAGCAATTCAGTAACATGGCAGGATACAAAGTCAATGTACAGAAATCAGTGGCTTTCTTATACACCAACAATGAAAATATAGAAAGGGAAATTAGAGAATTGATTCCCTTTACTATAGCACCAAGAACCATAAGATACCTGGGAATAAACCTAACCAAAGAGATAAAGGATCTGTACTCCAGGAACTACAGAATACTCACGGAAGAAATTGAAGAAGACACAAAAAGATGGAAGACCATTCCATGCTCTTGGATCGGAAGAATAAACATTGTTAAAATGTGTATACTTCCTAGAGCAATCTATACTTTTAATGCCATTTCGATCAAAATTCCACTGGCATTTTTCAAAGAGCTGGAGCAAATAATCCTAAAATTTGTATGTAATCAGAAGAGACCCCGAATTGCTAAGGAAATGATGAAAAACAAAAATAAAACTGGGGACATCATTTTACCTGATTTCAAGCTTTACTACAAAGCTGTGATCACCAAGACAGCATGGTACTGGCATAAAAACAGACACATAGACCAGTGGAACAGAGTAGAGAGCCCAGATATGGACCCACATAGACCAGTGGAACAGAGTAGAGAGCCCAGATATGGACCCTCAAATCTATGGTCAAATAATCTTTGACAAAACAGGAAAAAATATACAGTGGTAAAAAGACAGTCTCTTCAATAAATGGTGCTGGGAAAACTGGACAGCTATATGTAGAAGAATGGAACTCGACCATTCTCTTACACCATACACAAAGATAAACTCACAATGGATAAAAGACCTCAACGTGAGACAGGGATCCATCAGAATCCTAGAGGAGAACATAGGCAGTAACCTCTTCGATATCAGCCACAGCAACTTCCTTCAAGATATGTCTCCAAAGGCAAAGGAAACAAAAGCGAAAATGAACTTTTGGGAATTCATCAAGATCAAAAGCTTCTGCACAGCCAAGGAAACAGTCAAGAAAACAAAGAGGCAACCTACGGAATGGGAGAAGATATTTGCAAATGACAGTACAGACAAAAGGTTGATATCCAG
Organism: Neogale vison; assembly: GCF_020171115.1. Taxonomy (NCBI): domain Eukaryota; kingdom Metazoa; phylum Chordata; class Mammalia; order Carnivora; family Mustelidae; genus Neogale; species Neogale vison. The sequence continues at coordinate 180,442,537 of NC_058101.1, forward strand.
AATCTATAAAGAACTTCTCAAACTCAACACACACAAAACAGATAATCATATCAAAAAATGGGCAGAAGATATGAACAGACACGTATCCAATGAAGACATACAAATGGCTATCAGACACATGAAAAAATGTTCATCATCACTAGCCATCAGGGAGATTCAAATTAAAACCACATTGAGATACCACCTTACACCACTTAGAATGGCCAAAATTAGCAAGACAGGAAACAACATGTGTTGGAGGGGATGTGGAGAAAGGGGAACCCTCTTACACTGTTGGTGGGAATGCAAGTTGGTGCAGTCACTTTGGAGAACAGTGTGGAGATTCCTCAAGAAATTAAAAATAGAGCTTCTCTATGACCCTGCAATTGCACTACTGGGGATTTACCCCAAAGATACAGATGTAGTGAAAAGAAGGGCCATCTGTACCCCAATGTTTATAGCAGCAATGGCCACGGTCGCCAAACTGTGGAAAGAATCAATATACCCTTCAATGGACAAATAGGTAAGGAAGATGTGGTCCATATACACTATGGAGTATTATGCCTCCATCAGAAAGGATGACTATCCAACTTTTGTAGCAACATGGACGGGACTGGAAGAGATTATGCTGAGTGAAATAAGTCAAGCGGAGAGAGTCAATTATCATATGGTTTCACTTATTTGTGAAGCATAACAAATAGCATGGTGGACAAGAGGAGTTGGAGAGGAGAAGGGAGTTGGGGGAAATTGGAAGGGGAGGTGACAATCTGAGGGTTTTGAAGGGGTGGGGGGGTGGGAGGTTGGGGGAACCAGCTGGTGGGTATTAAGGAGGGCACGGATTGCATGGAGCACTGGGTGTGGTGCAAAAACAATGAATACTGTTATGTTGAAAAGAAATTTAAAAAATTAAAAATAAAATCTGAAAAAAAGAAAAAAAAATAATGAGTTTTGGAGTGAATGTGGTGAAAAAACAACACTTGAGCACTATTGATTGGGCTATATATTACAACCTTTATGGAAAATAGTGTTATTATATTATTATTATATAATTATTATATAATAGTATTATTATATAACTACAAAATGTTAAAAGTAAAAATTCCTTTTTGAGTTTATCTTTGTGTATGGTGTAAGAGAATGGTCGAGTTTCATTCTTTTACATATAGCTGTCCAGTTTTCCCAGCACTACTTATTGAAGAGACTGTCTTTCTTCCACTGTGTATTTTTTCCTTTTTTGTCGAAGATTAATTGACCATAGATTTGAGGGTCCATATCTGGGCTCTCTACTCTGTTCCACTGGTCTATGTGTCTGTTTTTATGCCAGTACCATGCTGTCTTGGTGACCACAGCTTTGTAATAAAGCTTGAAATCAGGTAACGTGATGCCCCCAGTTTTATTTTTGTTTTTCAACATTTCCTTAGTGTTTCCGGTCTCTTCTGATTACATACAAATTTCTGGATTATTTGCTCCAGCTCTTTGAAGAATACTGGTGGAATTTTGATCAGAATTGCATTAAAAGTATAGATTGTTCTAGGCAGTATAGACATTTTAACAATGTTTATTCTTCCGATCCAAGAACATGGAATGGTCCTCCTTCTTCTTGTGTCTTCTTCAATTTCCTTCATGAATATTCTGTAGTTCTTCAAGTACAGATCCTTTACCTCTTTGGTTAGTTTGCCAAACTATAGAAAGAACCAAGATGCCCTTCAATGGACGAATGGATAAGGAAAATGTGGTCCATATACACTATGGAGTATAATGCCTCCATCAGAAAGGATGAATACCCAACTTTTGTAGCAACATGGACGGGACTGGAAGAGATTATGCTGAGTGAAATAAGAAAAGCAGAGAGAGTCAATTATCATATGGTTTCACTTATTTGTGGAGCATAACAAATAGCATGGAGGACATGGGGAGTTAGAGAGGAGAAGGGAGTTGGGGGAAATTGGAAGGGGAGGTGAATCATGAGAGACTATGGACTCTGAAAAACAATCTGAGGAGTTTGAAGTGGCAGGGGTGTGGGAGGTTGGGGTACCAGGTGGTGGGTATTATAGAGGGCACAGGGATTGATGGAGCACTGGGTATGGTGAGAAAATAATGAATACTGTTATGCTGAAAATAAATAAATTTAATTAAAAAAAAAAGTAAAAATCCCATATATTCCAACAATCCCACCTCTGGATATATAACCAAAGGAAGTAAAATGATATGAAATAAAATCTGAAGCTATACTTTACTCTTGTAATCTTTACAAAATGATATGAAATAAAATCTGAAGCTATACTTTACTCTTGTAATCTTTATTGCAGTGTGACTCATAATGGATAAAATATGGAAATTAATTTTACATGTTCATTGACAGATACATGGAAAAATGAAATAAGAGCAACATTTATGAACCTGGAGGACATTAAGAGAAGTGAAATAAGCCAAACACAGAAAGAGAAACACTTACAATAATTACAATTGTATATGAAATCTAACAGTCCATCTTTAAAGGTAAAGAGTAGAATGGCAATTGTCAGTGACTAGAAGGCAGGGGAAATGGGAAGATGTGGGTGAAATGCTGTTTCCAGGGTACATGTTGAACAAATTATATTTAGAGAAATTTATATATAGTTAACAAAATGGTATATTGGAAATTTTCTGTTACTGTAGATCTCACCAATTGGTAGTGTTCATACATACACACGCGCGTGTGCGCACACTAAGTGAATTGGTGGATATGCACTTTGTAGTGATTATTGGAAAGTGTAAGTATTTTAAATAAAACTGTGCACCATATATACATATATATATACACACACACACGTGCGTATATATATACACACATGTTATATATATACACACATATATATAACATGTGTGTGTATATGTGTGTGTGTGTGTGTATATATATATATATATATATATAACATTTTTGTCAATTATTCCTAAATAAATCTGAAGAAAAAAAAACAGAAAAAAAAGACAAGACTGAATTGTATAATTTATACTGAATATGTCCAATCTAAGTGGCATGAGTGACCCATGCCCACTAATTGTGACATTTTTTTACTATATTCACTATTGCCACTAAAATCAACATAGTTACCTTCATACATTTTTATCCATACATATATCATCTTTGGATTTCTCAGGGACATTGTTCCCCCAAAAGTTTCAAAACACTCATTTATTTTCACAAAACATCCTACTTTGCTATCACAGATGTAACTATTACTGCACTGGAAAGTTAGTAACAGGCAAATAAATTTTTATTTTATGTTAAGAAAAATAAAGCTGTCATCATCAAGACAGTATGGTACCGGCACAAAAACGGACACACAGATCAATGGAATGGAATAGTGAGCCCAGAAATGGACCCTCAACTCTATGGCCAACTAATCTTTGACAAAGCAGGAAAGAATGTCCAATGGAAAAAGACAGTCTCTTCAACAAATGGTGTTGGGAGAACTGGATAGCCACATAGCAGAACAATGAAACTGGACCATTTCCTTACACCACACACAAAAATAGACTAAAAAATGGATGAAGGACCTCAATGTGAGAAAGGAATCCATCAAAATCCTTGAGGAGAACACAGGCAGCAACCTCTTCAACCTCAGCCACAGCAACTTCTTCCTAGAAACATTGCCAAAGGCAAGGGAAGCAAGGGCAAAAATGAACTGTTGAGACTTCATCAAGATCAAAAGCTTTTGCACAGCAAAGGAAACAGTCAACAAAACCAAAACACAACTGACAGAATGGGAGAAGATATTTGCAAATGACTTATGAGATAAAAGGCTAATATCCAAAATCTATAAAGAGCTCATCAAACTCAACACCCAAAGAACAAATAATCCAATCAAGAAATGGGCATAGGACATGAACAGACATTTCTGCAAAGAAGACATCCAGATGGCCAACAGACACATGAAAAAAATGCTCCACATCACTCGGCATCAGGGAAATAGAAATCAAATCAACATTGAGATATCACCTCACACCAGCCAGAATGGCTAAATTTAACCAGTCAGGCAATGACAGATGCTGGAGAGGATGTGGAGAAAGGGGAACCCTCCTATACCATTGGTGGGAATGCAAGCTGGTACAGCCATTCTGGAAAACAGCATGAAGTTTCCTCAAAAAGTTGAAAATAGAGCTCCTCTATGACTCAACAATCACACTACTGGGTATTTACCCTAAAGATACAGCTGTAGTGATCTGAAGGGGCATATGCACCTGAATGTTTATAGCAGCAATGTCCACAATAGCCAAACTATGGAAAGAGCCTAGGTCCATCAACAGACGGATGGATAAAGAAGAAGTGTTGTATATAGACAAGAGAATACTATGCAGCCATCAAAAGAAATGAAATCTTGCCTTTTGCGATGATGTGGATGGAACTAGAGGGTATTATGCTGGGTGAAATAAGTCAATCAGAGAAATATAATTATATGATCTCCCTGATATGAGAAAGTTGAGATGCAATGTGGGGGGGTATTAGTGGGTAGGAAAGGAATAAATGAAACAAGATGGGATTGGGAGGGACACATATCATAATCGACTTTAATCTCACAAAACAAACTGAGGGTTGCTGAGGGGAGGGGGTGTAGGGAGAGGGTGGTTGGGTTATGGACATTGGGGAGGGTATGTGCTATGATAAGTGCTGGGAAGTGTGTAAACCTGGCAATTCAAAGACCTGTACCCCTGGGGCTAATAATACATTATATGTTAATAAAAAAAGATATACTAGTACTTTATTCAATTCTATCTTTTTACTCCAGCAAAATTTTTATACATGCTAGATGTTCACAGTATATGATCCCTTTAATGTGCTGTTGAATTAAGTTCACTAATATTTTGTTGAGAATTTTTACACTGATATTCATCAGTGGCATTATTCTATAATTTAATTTTCTTCTGGTGCTCTTACCTGTTTTTTGTATCAGGGTTAAATGGGAGTTATTCCTGGGATGAAAAGATAGCTCAACATAAGCAAATCAATAAATGTGATAGACCATAGTAATAGAATAAAAGATAGAAGTCATATGATCATCTTAACAGATGCAGAAAAAGCATTTGACAGAGTAAAACACCTTTTTATAATAAAAATGCTGAATGAATTGATTATAGAAGTAACATGCCTCAATACAATACAGCCACATATCAAACCCACATCCAGGACAACCACAGAATAAACAAATAATGAAAGTCATCCACATTGAAAAGAAAGAAGTAAAACTATTTTTGTTTGCAGATGATATGATCTTATATATAGGAAAAGATTCCACAAAAAAATTGTTAAAATTAACAAATTTAGGGGCACCTGGGTGGCTCAGTGGGTTAAAGCCTCTACCTTTGGCTCAGGTCATGATCTCAGGGTCCTGGGATCAAGCCCCACATTGGGCTCTCTGCTCAGCGGGGAGCCTGCTTCCTCCTCTCTCTCTGACTGCTTCTCTGGCTACTTGTGATCCTTCTGTCTCTGTCAAATAAATAAATAAAATCTTAAAAAAAATTAACAAATTTAGTAAAATTGCAAAATACAAAACAGTCCTATAGAAATCAGTTGTGTTTCCAAACACCAATAACAAAAATCTGAAATAGAAGTAAAGAAAGCAATCTCATTTGCAAATGCAGTAAAAACAATAAAATACTTAGGAATAAGTTTAACTCAAGGATGTAGAAGATCTGTACATTGACTACTACAGAACTTTGACCATACCATATGAATTCACTTATATGTGGAATCAAAAAACAAAACGAGTGATCAAACAAGCAAACAAAATCAGAAATAAACTCATAAATAGAATGAACAGACTGGTGGATGCCAGAGAAGAGAGGGATGGGGGGATTGGGTCAAATAACTGAAGGGATTAAGAGGTACAGACTTCCAGTTATAAAATAAGTAAATCACAAGATGAAAAAGTACAGCATAAGGAATATAGTCAATACTATTATAATAAACTTATGTGGTGATTAGATGGTAACTATACTCACTCTGGTGAGCATTTCATAATGTAAATGATCATTGAATCACTGTGTTGTGCAATGAAGCTAATATAATATTGCATGTCAGCTATATTTTAATAAAAATTTAAAAAGAACTGATTAGTAAATAATAATACAAGTGATCATAAAAAATAAAGGGAATTGATGAAGCCCCAAACGAATGGCAGATAGCTCATGTTCATGGATTGGAATGATTAATATTGTTTAAATATCCATATTAGGGGCACCTGAGTGGCTCAGTTGGTAAGTATCTGCCTTTGGCTCAGTTCATGATCCCTGGATCCTGGGATGGAGCCCTGCATTGGGCTCCCTGCTCAGCAGGAAGCATGCTTTTCCCTCTCCTTCTGCCCTTACTTGTGTTCCCTCTCTCACTGCGTCTCTTTCTGTCAAATAAATAAAATCTTAAAAAAAATAAATATCATAGAACCATCTATGGATTCAATGCAGTCCTTATCAAAATTTCAATGACATTATGTTACATAAATAGAAAAAAAAAAGTCCTAATATTTTTTGGAACCACAAAAGATCCTGAACCAAAACCAATCCTGAGAAAGAACAACAAACCTGAAGGCATCACATATCCTGACTTCAAACCACATTACCAAGCTATGGTAATCAAAGCAGTATGATACTGACATACAAATAGACACATAGGTCAACAAAAACAGAATTGGGAACTTAGAAACAAACCCTCATGTATATTGTCAACTAATACTTGAAAAGGGAGCCAAGAATATTCACTGAGGAATGGATAGTCTTGGGGCGCCTGGGTGGCTCAGTGGGTTAAGCCTCTGTCTTCGGCTCAGGTCACGATCTGGGTCCTGGGATCGAGCCCCAAATCGGGCTCTCTTCTGGGCAGGGAGACTGCTTCCTCCTCTCTCTCTGCCTGCCTCTCTGCCTACTTGTGATCTCTCTCTCTCTGTCAAATAAATAAATAAATAAAATATTAAAAAAAAAAAAAGAAAAAGAAAAGTAGTCTTTTTAATAAATGAATCTGGGAAAACTGGATAACCACATGTTTACACAAATCATGGGCAGCATTGTACTTCAACAATCTGACTTCTGTCTTCTCGTCACATAAGGGATGACTAGAGCTTCCTGGGTCCACCAGCTAGTCAAATGGTTTTAGAACCATTATTGAGATTGGGGACATAGTGAATACATTGACCTACCCAGAGAAAATATTGGTCATCTGTCACCTGAAACATCTTGGTGGTGTACAGAAAGATATGTCATTATATTTCATTTACAAATGAGTGGCAATCACTACCCTATTTGATATATATTTTTAGTTGCTTTTTTTAATAGTTTTATCACACTGATAATATGCCTGACCCAAATTAGTCCTTGTAGTACTGGATTGTGGTTATTTCTAAGACCTTAGCACAGTTCATCTTGGATTGTCCTGGGATTTTCTAGGAAAGCCCAGGTTTCTATGGAAGGGAGAGCTTATATTTATCTTGTACTTCAGCACATGGGAAGATCAAGCTTTGATTCCTGGCACTGGTTGGATACTGTGTTGATAGATGCAAAAAAAACAAAAACAAAAAAACCCTTGTTTTTTATTTATATGATCTTCAGAAACATATCTCAAACATGTTATTTTCTTTGCCTATAATTAGGGAGTAATATCTCTCAGTCACCTCACAGAGCTATAATGACTCAGCGGAGATAATGTTAGAAACAAAATCCTGGAAATTATGTAGTGTCAACTTAGTGAGAAAGACAGGAGAGAAGTGACCTCTACAAAAGGTCATACTTTACAAACAACCTTATTTAATTTTTATAATAATCCTTTTAAGAAGGGGGGATTCAGATACATGGATTTGTTTTTCAGGTAGACATTTCAGATTAGCTGAATAATTTCACATATAGATAGAAGGAGAATGAGCATTTTAACCCTATGCTATGTAAGTCCTTATGGGTCCTGCTGTTTTTGTTTCTTTTTTCTATAAAAATGGGATCCAGTGTTATTTAAAAAAATGTATCTGGCTAAATCTTTTCAACACTTTATACCTTTTCCAGATGTATCCTGATAAAAAGAGAAACATAACAGACACAGCCAATTCTTGTACAATCTATGAGCCAACCTAACAAAGTAGAAATAGTATTAGGTGGAGAGAGTTTAAAAATAAAAACAAAAACAAACCAGTGACCCTTTCAAGGCTACTTGTATGAACTTGAGCAAGTTACTCTGACTTTTTTTTTTTTTTAAGAAACTTCTCTGTACAATTCATTGTAGTTGGAACTGAGACTACAAAGACAATGAAGGCACTGGCCCTAAAGACATGGGTGGGCAGCCAACAATTTAAAAATTACTGTTAGCAGTGTATCCTAAGAACAATGTCCTATGGACTTGTAGCACTGAGTTGCTGCTTAGGTGTGTAGAAGCTGGTGTCATGGAAGAAAGCCAGCTGGAATTTCCAGGCAGAGATAGAAAAGTGAGTCACTAGAAAATGGGATGCACTGGGAGAGCCGAGACACACCTCTCCGGACCTCACTTCCTTCATCTGTAAAATGAGAGTTGACATCATCATCTCTAAATCCCTATTACGCTTTAGTATTCCAAGATTTTGTTTTTATTTCTGTGAATTCTGCTTCTTGTGTTCCCCTACTTGTGTCGAAGAAAGCCAAGTGCATGAAGTAACCCGCTCTTCTGTAAAAATAATACAATTAAACTTTAATATGAGCAATTTGCTGACAGGTTTATTTACGCGGAGCTGCAAGCTTTTGAAAAATATTAAAAACAGGTTACTTGAAGGCAAAGTCTTCTTTTAAGAAGGAGTGATTTCATCCCTGAGCACATTTGATTCTTCCATAGGGACTGAAACAGTAGGGGCTGGTATTTCTACTGAATTGTAAAAGGGTTAAGTGTCAGACATGATGTATTTCTCAGGAATGTCATTGAAAATGGACCAGGCCACTGCCCTTAGTGCAAGGCTCATTATTAGCCATCAAAGAAATAGCTCTGACATTCAGTCCCTCACTATTCTTTAAGGGGAAGGATCACTTTGGGCAAATAGAAAGCAACTTGTAAGTACTTATTTTAAGAAATTGCTCCCATAGATCCTAATGGATACCTTCTGTAAATGTTGGTTAAGCAGTTAATCAATTCAGAAGCCAGAAATATTCCCCATTTTGATTTATCTTAGATTCCAAAAGAAAGAGGAGCTGGTGGTTAATAAGAACCAAAACATCATCTTGCTAATTCACAGAGGCAGGCAGGGTTTGAAAGTTTAACTAATTACAAGATCCACTTCTTTATTTTTTTATTCTTTGGCTAAGATTAATGTGTTTATTTTATTTATTTATTTATTTATTTAGTAAGTTAGTTAGTTAGGCACCATACAGTACATCAACAAGGTCCACTTCTTCTTTTTTTAAAAGAGTTTCAAAAATGGTTTGGTTCTCCTAACGACCAGTATCAGAGGACTTTGTTTAGTGGGTTGCATAAACTGGTTTATTAAAGTGTTTGGGAAAATACAATTTTTTAAAAAACTGGTATTTTGTTCATAATGTAATAGTTCCACTCATCCATTTTACCATGAAACATTTATAGAATATCAATTTCACATTTAATTTTTTGCAGTAGGTCTTTTTTTTATATATGCATGATTATGTGGAGTAGAGAATAAATTCAGCCACATGATATACAGTTATTTAGCAATGGACTGAACTATCACAGGTTTCCTCTTGGGACTTAGACCTCAGGCTGGTCAAAAGTGGAACTTTAGGGGACTCGATAGCAGTGACACTGAAACTATACCTAAATATATTGGTATATGTTTCCTTTAGTAAAGAAGAGAATCGTGAGTGACATGCACCTCTGGGATTTCCAGGCCACAATTAGAGAGGAGCAAAGCTATCATCTTGAGACTGAAGATCTCAATGAGAAGTCAGATCATTTTACCTTCCAGAACTATCTTGGTTAGTGGAAATGGGTAAGATTCTGACCACTAGAATGAATGGATCTTTGATATTAGGAAACTCCATTTTCCTAGAAACTTGCTCTTAAGTCCTTTTTCTAGTCATCAAAAACTAGACTTATGAGGCGCTTGGGTAGCTCAGTTGGTTAAGTGAGTACCTTTGGCTTGGGTCATGATCTTGGAGTCCTGGGTTCGAGTCCTGCTCCGGGCTCCCTGCTCAGCAGGGAGTCAGCTTCTCCCTTTGACCTCCCCCCTTCTCATGCTCTCTCTCTCTTTCATTCTGTCTCTCTCTCAAATAAATAAATAAAATCTTAAAACAACAACAACAACAACAACAGCAAAAAACCAACAAAAAAAACCTAGACTTGCTTCTCACTGTAGGGACAGTGTCCCTAGCAAGTCCCAGCACATGCACTGGAGATAGATGCATCATGGGCTGAGGGTAAACTTTCCTGTTCATCTATCTTTCCTTCTCAGGCTCTCCTCTGAACATAATTGCAAATTGGTATTCAGCAGAGCCCTAGCCATGGTTATTCCTAAGCAATGGGCTCTGTAGACTTGGTGATTCACAGGAGGTGTTTCCCAAAGTGTGGTCCTTAGAGCATCTGCATAGGAATCAGCTGAGTCATTGTTAAAAATTTAGACTTCTGGACCCCACCCAAAACTACTGGGAGTGATCCCAGCAATTGGTATAAAAGTATTATCTCTCCAAGGGATTCTTATATTAAAATGTTTTGGAATCCCTAACTTAGACCAATGATGGAAGAGCCTAATAGATAAGGAAATTGCAGATTATAAAACCTCCTGAGATGATACATCTATTCCCCTCCCCATGAAAGTGATGGATAATCCTCTAAAATTGCTAGGAAAAAAATGCCAAATTGATGAAAAGGAGCTATTACTGCAGAAGTTAAGGGCTCCCAACAAGGGCTATGACACTTAGGAAATTCCCAAATTCTAGTGCAAGGTTTGTAGTCTCCCGGAGCTGTAACTTTCAGGTACATTGTTCCACAAGTAGCCTGTCCAGAATTTCAGTCTCCAAATTTGTCAAAAGCATTTTGACTTCTTTGGTAAAAGGAAAGAAAAGTGAATCACATAGCTGAGTAGCCTCCATCTGGGAACATTTTTTATGGATCTATTAGTTAACACTGTCTCCTTTATCCCAGCCTGGACACTAAACTTTATGTTCCCCTGTTAGTAGTAAAGTATTCTAGAAATCCTGCAATGATTTTGACTCATCTGCTTAACACTTCTAGATGTAAGAGCCAGAACAATCATGAGTATTTCTCCCTGCAGGGTCACTGATTTGTTTCCTACTGCTTAGAATGTAGGAAATTTTGTTTTGCCTTTATGTGACGTGGAGCCTGGAAGCACTGCCAAGGCTCAACGCTTAGCTACTGGGCACTTGCCATGTCCTCATACAACCATTTATTCCAGATGATTTTCCTTCTGCTTCCTTATTACTTCTGCCCCTTTAAATCTGATCATTTTTATTTTACCTCTTACACAGCCCAAGGTAATGAGTACCAGCAGGTTCCATGACTCATGCTGAGTGTTTCCCATGAAGGAATGGAGTATGATTGAGGTAACAAAAGGTGCTTTGTTTAACACAGTGGATAAAAATCAGCCACACTTCATAACATACTTGATGTCTCTTGTCAAGGGGGAGGAAGTGAAAAGCATGACTTGTGGCAGGGTCTTTGCAGAAATCTGTTCAGGTAGCAGAATGCTTTGCCTAGCTTAGTGCTGGTAATGAAGCAGCAGGGTCTAATTCAATTGTTGGAGTTACCTGATTATTAACATAATCATTAAGTTTTTGCCAGTCACTACAGTACTGAATTTATCAGCAATAGAAAGGATATGGTTCAAAACATAGAAATCAATGATCTTTCAGGAAAGGTAAAAACTTACCAAACTAGTCACCCAGCGAATGATTCATGTATATAATAAAGCTGATGCTTTAGTTTATAAATTCTTAGGGGGCTAGATGGCAATAGCAGAAGCATTTTTCTTACCACCACCAGGCATATCTTTCATACTCCACATCCACCATTGCTCGAGGCAAGGATTTCAACAAACTTCTCAGGCAGTTACTGGAGTGTTCTGATTACTGTATATTATTAGTCCGTGGCATCTCCAGAACCGAAACTCTCTCAGATTCCCAAAGCTTACCCAGACATCTCAAACTAGAGGTTCTCTACTTTGGAACTTCTCAGACCCACCATTTTCTGCCTTCAGAATTAGTAAGTATAAACCCAAGCAGAGAGACACCAAGCACCATTGCCACCAGAGCATTATATCACAGTTGTGAAAGCACATGCTCTTGAGTCAGATTTCATAGGTTCGAATCCTGGCTCTGCCACTTAGTATCTCTGTAATTTTGTCTGGTGATTTCAGCTTTCTTTGCTTTTGTTTCTTTACATAAATTGAATATAATACTAGTGACTGTCTTGGGCAGTTGTGAGGATTAAAAGTATTAATACATAAAAAGCACTTAGAATAGTGTCTGAAACAGTAAATTCTCAAAATTTTTAACCTGTCATTGTGACTATTATTATCTAAGCATATGCCTTGTGTCTTCATCACAGATAATTTGGTTATAAAGAGACATAAAGGTTTAAAAACTACCTTAAGCAAAGCAAACACATGAAAAATTTTCCCCCTGAAGTTAAAGTAATGATTTTCTGGAAACCAGAGAGGAAAGCGTAGCTAGTTTTCAGGGTGCTCCTCAGCCAGATTCAGAAAGTGCTCAGAATTTCCAAGGTAGACACTGTGTCTCTCACTTTCTTGGGAGTCAGATGACCCCTTGTCTTTGGTCTGGTCGTCTACAGGGAAAGTTTTAGAATCATGAGGCCTACTTGTCTACTTAGTAATTATTGTAGGAATCTACTATATGAGAAAAAGCCTATAGAGGATATAGAGTCATTGATTATTTATTAGCCACTAATTTTAGAGTGAATCATGTTAAGAAAATGCCAGTATAAATTGGCAGGCTTTAGTAAATGTGTCCATCTCTTCATACATAAAGTGCAAATCAAGAACAATGATGAGGTGCATTGTAAGATGCAACTTCAGGAAAACCTCAGAGCATAGATCCAGAGAGCTTATCTTAGGCTTACTAATTTTCCATAAATTTGGGGTAATTTTGCCATGTGGATGATGAGAAATTCAAACTTTTTGCATGTGAATTTATTCTTTCCTATTTCCCTTTTTTAATAGTACTGCTAGGAGCCTTTATTTACTGTAGCACAGAACTACATGCTGGGTAAGAATTTTATTTTTATATTATCGTAATATGTAATTTAGCACAACAGGTATCTATATTGGATAAGTGATTTTTGGATTCTACATGATTTTACAGGCCAAAAACCAAAAACCCAAAAACCCAAGACTAAAGTTCAAACAAAAAACCCCAATTCCATAAATAATAAAAACTGCCAGAATTTGAAAAGACGGAGGATTAAATCCATGGGCATTTGTGATTTAAGGTTCAAAAATCTCAGATATTCTTTATAACCATTTACAAAGCAACTGTTTTCCCTCAGCTAATGGTTAAACTGAGATATGTGTACCTGTGTATTACTATACACATTTTAATAGCATGTTAATGTAAGTATGCTTAGAATATTGAATTATTTCTAGCTATTATCAGCACTTAGAATGGGGAAAAATGGAACCTAAATGCCACTTTTCCATCGCATAATTGGTATTTCAAATATTCCTCATTGACCAATTCTCTCTTTAGGAGAATAGAGGATTGCAACTTCCCAACCCCCTGAAATTCTACAAAGCCACAGACCCCTTTGGCCTATATAATGAGACTAAAAGCACTGCATGTCACCTTCTTGTAAGGCATCTCATTTTCAGTGCTTGACTATCTAGTCACCCAGGACTTGATTGTGTGTGTTGGGGAACAGGCACTGTGAAATCCAAGTTGCCTGGAATGCTGAGCTTTCACAAGGAAAAAAGTTAATCTGGGATTCATAGTGGACTTGGTATGAATGAATAACATCTTCATTTTTATTGAGTTATAATTGACAAATAAAAATTGTATACTTTTGGGGCGCCTGGGTGGCTCAGTGTGTTAAAGCCTCTGCCTTCGGCTCAGGTCATGATCCCAGGGTCCTAGGATCAAGCCCCGCGTCGGGCTCTCTGCTCTGCAGGGAGCCTGCTTCCTCCCCTCTCTCCCTCTCTCTGCCTGCCTCTCTGCCTACTTGTGATTTCTCTCTGTCAAATAAATAAAATCTTTTAAAAAAAATTGTATACTTTTGGGGCATCTGGGTGGCTCAGTGGGTTAAAGCCTCTGCCTTCGGCTCAGGTCATGATCTCAGGGTCCTGGAATTGAGCCCCGCATCCGTCTCTCTGCTTAGCAGGGAGCCTGCTTCCTCCTCTCTCTCTGCCTGCTTCTCTGCCTACTTGTGATCTCTGTCAAATGAATAAATAAAATCTTTTAAAAAAATTGTACACTTTTAAGGTGTATGACTTGATTTTTTTTTTTTTTAAGATTTTACTTATTTATTTGACAGACAGAAATCACAAGTAGACAGGCAGAGAGAGAGAGGAGGAAGCAGGCTCCCCGCCGAGCAGAGAGCCCGATGCAGGGCTCAATCCCAGAACCCTGGGATCATGACCTGAGCTGAAGGCAGAGGCTTTAACCCACTGAGCCACCCAGGCGCCCCTATGACTTGATGTTTTGATGATATTCATATACATTGTGAAATGTTTGCCACTGTCAAGCTAATTAACATAGATGTCACCTCACAAAGTTAGCTTTTTCTTTTCTTTTGTGGTAAGACTACTTAGGATATGCCCTCTTACCAGACTTCTAGTACACAATATATTATGGTTAACCACAGTCATATTGCTGCACATTAGATATCCAGAACTTACTGGTCTTGCATAACTGAACCTTTGTGCCCCTTTGGATATAAATTGCAATTTGGGGGATGCCTGGGTGGCTCAATCGGTTAAGCTGCTGCCTTCCACTTGGGTCATGGTCCCAGTGTCCTGGGATTGAGTCCCGCATCGGGCTTCTTGCTCTGCAGGGAGCCTGCTTCTCTCTCCACCTCTGCCTGCCACTCTGCCGGTTTGTGTGCTCTCACTCTCTCTCTCTCTGACAAATAAATAAAAAAAAATTAAAAAAATTGCAATTTGGGGGTTATTTGTTACTGCAGCATGACATTAGGGTAGATTCTGTCTGCTTCACATTTCAGAGCGAAACAGCCTTTTGAACCCATAGAGACTGGGGGAAAATCTTGATAACTTCCTGGAGAAAGGGAAGAGAGAATAGGAAAGATGAAGGCTTTCATAGATAATTCTTATATATGCTTTTATGACTTGAGGAATAGTGTAGCACAACTTCTTCATTTCACCCAGGAATGACTTAGTGTCCCAGGAAGAGGAACTGACTTGATGTAGTTCAAACATTTGTCAGTAGCAAAGGCTGTTAATGTTTTACTTACTATTTTACAGGGAAATAATATAAGAAATAAAAGGGAAAGCACAGGCTAGAATGAAAACCCTGTAGCTGTGTGCAACTTTAATAAAATAAGATTTTGACAAAAGTTGTCAGTGGAAATGTGAGAATCTTGAAGTCAGCTTTAAAGTCTATCTTGCCATTCTGCTTGAGAAAAGAAATGAAGCCCTATGCAGTATTGCTAATGTATGGTGTCAGGCTGAGGTCATCCTACCACCAAGAGACATAGGGAGATTCAAGCACTCTTTTTTGTGTGACTTACATGTAAAAGAAAGATAAGAGAAAAAGAGCAAGTAGTGATTAAAAACAAAGCAAAAAGCTCATAACAGCAGAGATGGGGCAAAAATACAGGTCTGTTTGACTGACAGTTAATTAGGGGCAGATGGTTAAAAGACGTGAATTCTCGTTCCAAGCTGAGAAAGTTGAGACAGGTTATTTTACTTCATTAAATTCAATTTCTGTACTGTGAGAATTGATTGAATTCTAAATTTATTTCTCACATTACTTTTTACCTTCTTTTTTCCACCAACTTTTAATGATTTATTTTTCAATATTAAAGTACTATCCTTAAGTAGTAATGTGAAAGTGTAAGGAATTGAGCAAAGAATTGTTGAGTAGAGCTAACATCTCTTATTCTCCAACAATACTCCCTTCGTGCCAAGTACCAACACTTGCTGTTGCAGGAGCAAATACTTTTCCTTCCTGTCTTTGTCACTCCCACTTTTTTTCAGGCTTGACTTTTCTTGCTTTAGCAGCCCTTCATATTTCCCATCTCCTCTCCTATATGGAAACTGTGGTACTGTAAGCAAGGAAATTTCCCTCTGATCTGAGACTTTTCTGTTTGTTCTCTTTCTATCTCTTAGTTTTAACTGAAAATTGGCTTTCTCCAATGGCTTCCTTTTCTTGCATTCCTTACCAAATTCTTTGTTCCCTTGCTTTGACAATTCTTGAGACAAGTTGATGGGGTCAAAAATTTTTTTTAATTTATTATTTATTTTCAGCATAACAGTATTCATTATTTTTGCACCACACCCAGTGCTCCATGCAATCCGCGCCCTCCATAATACCCACCTGGTACCCCGACCTCCCATCCACTGCCCCTTCAAAACCCTCAGATTGTTTTTCAGAGTCCATAGTCTCTCATGGTTCACCTCCCCTTCCAATTTCCCCCAGCTCCCTTCTCCTCTCTAACTCCCCATGTCCTCCATGCTATTTGTTAATGCTCCATAAATCAATTTTTTTAAACCTGTTTCATGCTATAACTACTTCCAGACTATGGCTTTACTGAATAACTTGTTTACTTTTGAAGTTTGTGCCATTTTCTTTAGCATCCTTTAGGTGACTGAAGACATTCACCACATTCCTCTATCAACATCCATGATGTTGCCCTATCTTTCGCAATGGGCATAGCATCTCGCTTACACATTTCCACTTTTTTTGTGATTGTCTTGACCTTTATATTCCTTCTATTTCATAACATATACCTAACAGAAAGGATGCTTAATAGATCTCATTTTCATTCAGTTTGGGATCTCTGGGATGCTTTTACTTATTTATTTATTGGTGACTATCATCTTTTTAAAAGGCCCTTTTTCTAATTCTTTATTCTTCTGACATACTTTTTACCTGCTTCATAAATGTGAATTCCTGAAACTTTTCCAGTTCTTATAGTTTAACAATTCTCTCTAAATCCACTTGCCTTCCCTAAAGCCTGAAACCTATGGTCAGACAATTCAGTGACATCTCATTAACATCTTAGAATTCTCTACCACCACTCCCAACCTTCTGTCTAGTTTAGTTTATAGATCCCTAACCCAGGATAACCCCATCAAACTTTCCCATCTCCTTCTGCTGAGCTGCCAGCAGTAGACAAAGGAAGTCACAAAACTAAAATAATTGGGTCCACTGCAATTTCATGCTAAGTAAACACAGTCAGGCCTTCCATGCTGCTCAGTAATCCTTGATCTATTTATTTATATGGGAGGGATGCAACAAAGCATCCCCCACAGTCACTGGTCCACATTATTCCACATTATTAATTTCCTTAGGTTGCCACCCCTGCACATGTCACCTAAAGGTTCTAACTACAGTTATGATACTGGCAGAATTGAAAACTTCTGACTTGAGTTTCTTCACTTTCTTTAACATCTCAGTACATATCAGTGTCCTTCCTGTTCTTCTCTCTATTATGGCATAAAACTATATCCCTCATTTTTGTCAATATTTTCTCTTATCCACTTGTCTTTAGAAACAGTTCTAGTGGAATAACCCTCTCTTTGAGCATCTCCCTGCCTACAATTTCCTTTCTTTTATTGTGTCTGGAAAAGTTAGAGTTTTCTTGATCACTCTCTACAATGCCAAAATTATTCTACTATAATATTTGGATAAAATTATGGTCTCTATTGTTTCTGCCTGGCATTTGAGCTCTTGATCATTGATATTTGCACGTGCTTTGGATGCCCTCCCTGAATTTCTGGTAAGTCAAGGACAATATTTGAATATTAAATTGAGTCATAATGATATTTGGAACTAATATTGACTGGAGTGTCTTAGTGTGACAGTCTTGGATACAGAGATTCATGGAACATTAGAGTAAGCTTCTAGGGAAGATAAAGAAAGCAGGAATAGACTGTATTAACAGCAAACTGAAGGGATGACCCCAAGGTAGGTTGCCAGTTATTCAAATCACAGTGCCCCAAATTTTGGAAAACACACACTGTGAATCTGTACCCAAGAAGCCTAAGATGATCGCTGGTGTGGTAGCGAGAATTTTGGGTCAGCAAAAGAAAGTGGCCCTAGGAGGAGATGTGTGGAACCAATCAATAAATAGATATAGGACCAACCAGGATTAGTAAGAAGCTTGGTGATCAGTTTCCCATTTTAGAGGAGTTCCTTGGGATCAAGGTCCTTGTATTTCTTAGATTTCTATTTTCATGTACCAGTGAGTTATCAATCAGTATTTATCGCTGTGGTCCCGTGATTTAACAGAATTCAATACACAGAGTAAGATTTAGTGACCATTCACTGAAGTGCATTGAAATGTAATCAGATGACTCAGAAAACCAAATCTTAGGACTAGGCAAACTGTTTAGAGATGGGTAATGGGAAGCTACACTCAGTGACCACATGTGTTCAAAGTTGACACCAAATTTAATGCAGAAAAAAATTTCAGGCTTACAGCTCTTTGATGGTGGGAAGGTATCTCTCGATATAGTGCTGCTCATGGTCAGAGTTGGTTCATAATTCAGTCTGCAAGTGATCCTCTCAATGCATGATACTGAAAAAACCTAGTGAAGGCGAGTTTCCAATACTCATTATCTTTTGGTAAGATTCTTTTCCTCCAAGGAAGACTAAGCTCTTTCATTCTTGGATATATCACCCATTCCATCATCAACTGAGCTAAACTCAGACTGTCTATATAAATAACTCATACTCTCTTTGTAACTTTTTGTTGTAACTTTTATGTAAATCTCTACAATCTGTAGATGTACCTAGAAACACACAGATGTCGGAAAATGGAATTCCAGATGGCAAGAAAATGTTCAGGATTCGCTTTGTGAAGGGGATGATAAAAGCGTCTCATATAGGTCCTACTGAGTTGAGTGACTTCTAATATATAGCAGTAAAGGTCTGGTATCAAACAAAAGGAGTTTGCAATGAAATTACTTGATCAATATTGGTGAGAAGAAATGCTTCCTGCTTTATTGACCTAGCAAAATTTTCGCCCAAACACAGTGCCATTTGAGCCCTGATGAGCAGTGTGTGAGGCTGGAGAGACAGATAAATGTCTTTCCTGGTCCCTAGATGGAACACCAGCTTTCTTCTTCCACAGACGCAACACTATATGGAGTATGAAAGTGAGGATTTTAGGAGGGCCAAAAAGAGAAATATGAAGCAGAGTAGGTACTTTGCTTAACATAGCTGAAGTTCTGGTGGTGATTTCTACTTTCTCAGGAAGGTATACAAATAGGCATGATTTTTGTTTGAAGTAGACATTTGGCCTTTAATGTATTTTTACCAGTTTTATTGAGGTATAATTGATGTTTGATAAACTCCTATATTTAAAGTGTCTAATTTGATAAGTTTGACATCTATACACTTTCTAATCAAGATAATGAACATATCTATCACCCTCCAAAATTGTCTTATGCCTCTTTGTAACTCCTTTCTCTGTCTTCCTCCTCTGTACCTCTACCCCAACCTGACAACAACTGATACGATTTCTGTCACTAGAGTTCTATTTGCCTTTTCTAGAATTTTATATAAATGGAAACATACAGTATGAACCCTATTTAGCTTATTTAATCAGCATAACTATTTAAGATAAATTCATAGTGTTGTGTATATCAATAACTTATGCCTTGTTAACAAATATCCCATTGTATGGATATACTGTAAATTGTTTATTCATTCATATATAGATGAACATCTTGTTTCCAGTTTTTCTATTACAAATAAAGATGCTGTGGACATTCAGGTACATATCATTGTTTAGACATATATTTTCATTTCTTTTGGGTAAATATCTAAAGTTGATTATCTGTCTTATATTTTATGCCTGTGATTAGCTTTTTAAGAAACTGTTAAACATTTTCCAGAGTAGTTGAATCATTTTACATCCCTGCCAGTAGTGAATGTGAGTTCGAATTGTCCCACATTCTCACCAACAACGGATAAGATCGTTATTTTTAACTTGAGACATTCAGTGGGTATGTACTAATATCTAGTTGCAAGAAGAGTTTGTGCTTTCCCAATAACTAATGATTTGAACATCTTTTCTCATACTAATTTGTCATTCACATCTTTGTGGCCTATGTAAAAAATTTGGGTTGCTTATCTTCTTAACACTGAGTTATAAATGTCCTGTAGACTGAAATACTCTAGACTCAAAGCCTTTCTCAGATAAATGTTTGCAAGTATTTTCTCAGTTTCTGGATTGTTACTTCACTATTATCAGAGTATCTCTTGAAGAGCAAGTTTTTCAAATTTTGATGAAGTCCAAATTATTGATTTTTGCATTTATAGTTCATAATTTTTATGCCCTACTTAAAAAATTATTGTCAATCCCAATGTCTCTAGTATTTTCTCTTCTGTTTTCTTTTAGGAAATTTAGATTTTAAATTCTAAAATTGAAAGTTAAGCCAATGTTCAATTTTGATTCAATTTTTGTTTAAGCTGTGAGGTTAAGGTTCGTATCCTACATGTAGGTATCCAATTGTTCCAGCACCATTTGTGGAAAGCTTTTCACATAAATTCTCTTGGTATCTTAATGAAAAAACGAAACAAAACAAAACAAAACAATTTACTATATGAATGAGTTTACTATATGAGTGAGTTTACTTTTGGATATCTTATTCACCTTCATCATTCTCTAGTTTCCTATCTTGATGTCAATACTACACTGTCTTTATTACTAAAGTCTTGAAGTCGGATATAAACTCCCAACTTCTTATTTTTAAGAGATGTTTTCTATGGTCATTTCTACATTCTAAAGAATGCACACAAATGGACATCATTTTTCAAAAACAATTCTAAGGATGTATAAGAGGAAAATAACATGATATCCTCCAGAACAACTAGAATTGTGAGTTCAGAACACAAACATCTGGGAGTTCAGAACACAAACATTTCCCTCATCATAAAATAGGGGTCCTACTATCAAAGGCCAACAGTCTAAGACTCTGAAGCAATATTTCACAAGGTTTGGCCTGTAGTGTTCCATTAGCTGATTCAAAACTTCTTGTAATCATTCACTGTGCATAAAGGATATAGTAATGTATGTAATTTTACATATTTACATTAATTAATATACCAATAATCTTTCTCAAATTTATAAAGTGCTTTACAATTACACAGAATTTACTTTTCATAAATTTCACCTGAACCTCACAACAGTTTTATAGGGGTCTTATAAGCATTATTTAGTAGTATAGTTGTTACAACATGTATGTTATAAAACTTGCAGCAGATACTGTTGCATACCCATTATGTGTGTGCTATGGTACATTATATACAATCATAAAGGTTATAATCCATTGCTTGCAAAAATAATAAGTTTATAAAACAGAAGAATTTACATGTATGTTATGAATATGTATATTATATTCTATGTTTATATAAATTATTATAAATTATAAATTTAATGCTAAGTAGGATATAATTAACAAATAGTGGAGATAGATAGTATATCCAATAGGAATTAGAAAGGAGTGAAAGAATAAGTAAGACTGAATTACCCAGGAAGGGGTTCCCAGACTAACAGGGACTCAGGTTTGTTTTTCTCTTTAAAAAATTTTATTTATTCATTTGAGTGAAAGAGTGAGTGAGAGATAGAAAGAGAGAGAGAGAGAGAAAGAGAAAGAGCACAAGCAGAGGAAAGGGCAGAGTGAGAGGGAGAAGCAGACTCCCTGCTAAGCAGGGAGCCAGGTGAGGGGCTTGACCCCAGGACCCAGAGATGATGACCTGAGCCGAAGGCAGACACTTAACTGTTTGAGCCACCCAGGTGCCCCGAGGACTCAGATTTAATTTAAAGGAAAAATAACATGCTGGACATCAAGAAAGAGGAAGAGGATCTTTCAGGAAAATGCAATAGGATTAACATGGACATGGGGGTAAAAATGCACAAAACTTGTGTTGAGATAGTAAAAAGAATGTGCTCTATAGGAAAGGAATTAATTAGAAAGATACTATATATAGAGGGTGTTAGGATTGTAGGTTGAGATGGGTTGGTAAGAACCTTGAATGTTTTCTCATATAAAGACACAGCTGCTCTTAGTGCCTGTCTGGTGATGAGTCTTACATCCAAGTTTGTAGACCAGAATCCTTTCCTGGATTACAGACACATATGGGTGCCAATGCCTGGGGAATCCCACATATAACTAAAAAATAAACATGGTGAAATCAGAATGCTATCTTTTCCACCCAAGCTTGTGCATCTTCACATATTGTCAATTTTATTAAAGACAATCCAAGCTTCCCAGAAACTCATCAGAAACCAGGGAATCCCTCTAGTCTTCTTTTCATCTTTTTGTATGACTCAATTAGGTCTATTCTAATTTCCAGTATCTCTTCAACCTCTTTCCTCTTCATAATCATCACCATTGCCTTTGCAAAGGCTTTTATCTTCTCTTTTCACAGCTATTGGGGTGACTTTCCAATTAGTTTCCTTGACTTGGTTCTTATTTAAACTATCACATAATTTCCTTGACAAAATTCTTTAGTAGCTTCCCATCCATGAAACAATCTTTTATTATACCCTATGCTCAACCTACATTAAAAAAAAATTTTTTTTAGTTTCAATTATTGTAATTGCTGCCCTTCCTTTACGTACCCTGCACTGTTGACATCACAACAAATACATCCTTGGAGGTACCATTTCCTTTTATGCTATTGTGCATTCATTCCTGTTGTTCTCTCCATGGGCATGTGTTCCCTACTGTTCATTTTTTGTGCCAAAGCTCAAACTGTATGCATCTGTGATGTTTTTGCTGGTGACCCTACATAAATTGGGTATTGTTTCTTCTATGCTCTACTACATTAGGTGCAGACTTTGATTTGTTTATCTGAATGCGCCCCAGAAAGACTGTGTGAGCCTCTTAGGAAAAGTTTCAAATGCTTTTCACTTTTTTTGTTGTTGTTGTTAATACTCATCATGATAAGTATAGTTACCATCTGTCACCACACAACATCATTACAATATTATTGACTCTATATTCTCTATACTGTACTTTTCATCTTTGTGACTGAAAGCTTGTACCTTTAATTCCCCTTCTCTCTTTTGCCCATCACCCCTCCACCTTCCCTCTGGCAACCACCAATTTGTTCTCTGGATTTAAGAGTCTGGATTCTGTTTGTTCATTTGTTTTGTTTTTCAGATTCCACATAAAAGTGAAGTCATATAGTATTTGTCCTTCTCGGTCTTCTTCGTCTTCTTCTTCTCTCTCTCTCTCTCCCTCTTTTTTTTGTTTTTTTGTTACTTAATACCTTCTAGGTCCATCTGTGTTGTCACAACTGGCAAGATCTCATTTTTCTTTATGGCGGAGGAAGATTCCAATGTATATATATCACATCTTTATTGATTCATCTATTGACGGGCACTTGAGTTGCTTCCATATCTTAAATATTGCAAATAATGCTGCAATAAACACAGGGGTGCATGTATCTTTTTAAATTAGTGTTTATGGGTTTTTTTGTTTGTTTGTTTGTTTGTTTTTGCTGAATACCCAGTAGTGGAATTACTGGATTATGTGGTATTTCTATTTTTAATTTTTTTGAGGAACCTCCTTAGTGTTTTCTACAGTGGTTGTACCGATTTATATTCCCAGCAGTGCAAGAGCATCCCCTTTCTCCACATCTGTAACAACACTTGTTATTTCTTGTCTTTTTGATACCAGACATTCTGACAGGTGTAAAATGATATCTCACTGTGGTTTTGATTTGCATTTCCCTGATGATTAGTGATGCTAAGCATCTTTTCATATGTCTGTTGGCCATCTGAAAGTCTTCTTTGGAAAGATGTCTATTTAGGTCCTTTGCCCATTTTAAAAATTAGGTTATTTTTGGTGTTGAGTGGTGTGAGTTCTTTATATATATGATATATTAAAAATATATAAATATATAAAAAAATATATAAATATATAAATATATAAAATATATAAATATAAAAATATATAAAAAATATATAAATATAATATATGATATATTAAAATATATAAAAATATATAATATTTCTATATTATTTTAACTCATTTTTGGATATTTCATTTGCAAATATTTTCTTCCTCACTAGGTTGCCTTTGTTTTATTGATGGTTTCCTTTTCTGTGCACAGGCTTCTTATTTCAGCATAGTTCCAATAGTTTATTTTTGCTTTTGCTGCCCATTCCAGACATATTCATAAATATGTTGCTAAGGGCGATGTCTAAGAGGTTGCTATCTATGTTTTCTGTTAGGAATTTTATGTTTTCAGGTCTCATATTTAGGTCTTTTTTTTCCCTTCATATTTAGGTCTTTAATCCATTTTGAGTTTATTTTTGTATATGGTGGTAGAAAGTGGTCTAGTTTCAATCTTTTGCATATTGTTGTCTAGTTTTCCCAGCATCATTTGTTGAAAAGACTATTTTCCCCCCAATGCATATATATATATATTTTTTACCAAAGTATAACTAATGCACAATGTTATATTAGTTTCAGGTGTACAATATACTGTTCCAACAATTCTATACTTTACTCAACATTCATCACAATAAGAGTAGCCATAATCTATCACCATACAACATAATTACAATATTATTGACTATATTCTCTATGCTATACTTTTCATCTTTGTTGACTTATTTATGCTATAACTGGAAGTTTGTACCTCTTTATCCCCTTCATCGATTTCACCCATACACCCTCACCTCCCCTCTGGCAACAATTAGTTCTCTGTATTTAAGAGTCTGTTTGTTTGTTTGTTTGTTCCTTTTTTCCCTTCTTTTAGATTTCCCATATAAGTGAAATGATATGGTATTTGGGTATTTACCTTCCTCTGACTTATTTCACTTAGCATAATACATTCTAATTTTTTTCTTTTTTAAAGATATAATTTATTTATTTCAGAGAGAAGGAGGAAGAGAGCGTGTGAGTGCCTGAGTTGGGGGAAGGGCAGAGGTAAAGGGAAAAGGAGAGGCAAGCTCCTTGATGAGCAGGGAGCCCCAGCAGGGCTTGATCCCAGGACACTGGGATCATGACTTGAGCTGAAAGAAGACAATTAACTTCCTAAGCCACCTAGGTGTCCCCCACCTTCTAATTTCTTTACATGATAACTGGCTTAGAGGGGGTATTAAGTATGTTTATTTTTAAATAATTGAAGTGAATAAATAATACAAAGACTTAAAAATATAAACTTGGTAAATTAGAACAGAATGGATAGGGGTGGTGACTGATGCTGGATAGTCTGATATCTGAGAAGCTTTAGAATAGGATTATGGTGGTGAGTACCTGCCCTTTGCACTTTGGACTTAATCTGGATATCAATGTTTATCTTTCCCTACTACATCTCCCATTTATGAGTTATTTCTACCTCACTTACCCAATCACCCACATCGATTTTTTCAGTCTATTATGAGTCTGAATCAGAGAATTGGGTGGCTGGAAGTCTCAGGGCTGAAATTGGTAGTAGGAAGATAAGCCAGGACAGAAAATTCAAGCACCTGGTTTTCAAATAATAATTATAATTTTTGAAGGCTTACATCTGCTTCAGTGGTTAAAAAAAGACTTAGGAAACATATGAGAGGCCTTATTTGGCCCCCAAAAGAAAGGTGATGATGCAGATAAGCAACACAATAAACTGCTTGAAGAACTCTATTAGTATATTTTTGGGAAAAGTAATTGACCATTGGCAGGACTGACATTTTAATCACATTTTCTCTTCCATTCACTTACATTCTTTAAATCCAGCTTGCTGCTCATTGAATTGGAACACTGTCCTGTCTAACCTTGTTACTTTACTGAGGTTCACCTGGTGATTAAATATTTTCAATGCCTTTAACTTTCTATAAAATGTATAATTAAATGATGCTTAGCACTTGACACAATTAACATTTTCTTCACTTTAAAGAACGAAGATAGTCAAGGTACTAAATATAGTTGTGGTCACAGAACAGAATAACAAAAGCAAGAACAAGAGCAAGGGTTCAAAAGAGGTAATGTTAGTGCTGGGGGGAGGGACAAGACCAATAAAGTTTTTATGGCAACTGCCTCTTTTTTTCTTGTTGGTGTTTGTAAACCAGATTTTTACAGACTTGCCATCTTATACCAAAGCAACTAGACTATATGTACTATACCACCAAAAATATCTCCAGTGAGTGGTTTTTTTTGGGGGGGGTGGTAGTGGTGATGAGGGGATGGCAGCAATAAGAGTCAACATGAAGAACAGTGAAACATGGACAGTAACATTTGGAGAATGCTGAGGAGAAACATATGTCACACGGTAAAGCCAAGGGAAAGTCACAATAAGTACCTCTGGGTATTGGAAATTCCAGCTGTGACAGAGAGCTTTCTCAATTCCCAGCTTCACCACCCACTCTAAAATATGTTTTCACAACTAACCAATCCATCAATCATAACTACGCACTGTGCTGGATGTTATGTAGAATCCACCATAAATCAAGCATAAAATAGTACGTACCTACTAAGAGCTTAAGGTTTTTCTAGGAAGGCAAGACATGATGGCATTTTCTCTAAAGAAGAAGTCGAAGTATCCTGCTGCTTTTTTTGTGTCTGTGTGGTTCATGGAGTATTCTGGAAAAGAAGTAGAATAGAAGAGATCACTGAAAATTGGAAGGAAGTTGGTTCAGAAGCTTGGATGCCTGAACTTTAAAAAAAAGAAAAAAAAACAGAAGCTCCAGAGAAACCTTTGACACTCAAGGGGCATGAAAGAGGGAAGAAATGGCCATTCTGTTCTCCCCATGGAGTTTTTCTATGAAGGCATTACCCAATAATGATTAAAATGTTATTAATAACAATAATGAAATGGTTACAACCTAATTAACTGTTATTATTGAATAAGGTTACACATTAAAAATTTTTCAGGTTGCAACTGTCTCGAATCTCTATTTGCTAATAGGGCAGAATTGTCCATGCAATTAAGGATGCTTACTCTGCTCCAGTGTTTCATGGCAAAACAGTGTAGGACATAGTAAGTCTGCTAGAGGGCTGCTTCATTGCTGCTGCTTATGCTCTTAGCAATCAGAGAAGTATGGGTCCAACCAGTTTAAAGCTATCTTGTTCACTGATACGATGATTTTTTTTTTTTCTGTTCCAAACACTCATAGAAGCCTTGGTGGTTTTCAGTAAGAGACATCCATTTGTCCATTGATATTCTTTAGCTTGCCTTCTTGTCCAAAGCTCACCAACTGAATGTAACTGGACTTCCTCAGCCTACATAAAAAAATCTGATCACAGTCTTTTTCCCTGGGTCACTGGGTACCCAGGAGTCTTACATTTGTATAGTAATAGGATTGCACTCAAGTGATTCTTCCTTGAACAAAATATAGTCCAAGGTAACACATGATCTCTATGTGGACAACTTTCAATGACAACTTGTCTTAAAAATAGAAATATAATATTCAAGCACTGGATTCCTTAGCTACGATTTATTGAATTCCCACTATATACTGACTTTGAATTGGACCATAATATCTCTTTTAATGTATGATTCCAGTCTGTAGACACATGCCATGGAAGTGCTCAAGTAACTTTCCAAATAGAACTATAATTTCCAATTATAGTCTTTCTGATTTTAAACAGTATGTTCTTTCCTCCACATCAGAATGCTTCAAGCTGATAGTACACTAAAAACAACTGGAATTTCTTTTCTTTCTTAAGATTAAAAAAAATTATTTTATTTTTCAGTGTTCCAAGATTCATTGTTTATGCACCACACCCAGTGCTCCATGCAATATGCACCCTCCTTAATACCCACCACCTGGTCTTCCAAACCACCCACACCCCTCCCTTCCTAAACCCTCAGTTTGCTTCTCAGAGTCCACAGTCTCTCATGGTTCATCTCCCTCTCCGATTTCTCCCGACTCACTTCTTCTTTTCATCTCTCAATGTCCTCCATGTTATTCCTTATGCTCCACAAGTGAAACCATATGATAATTGACTCTCTCTGCTTGACTGATTTCACTCAGCATAATCTCTTCCAGTCCCAACCATGTTGATACAAAGGTTGGGTATTCATCCTTTCTGATGGAGGCAATACTCCATAGTATACATGGACCACATCTTACTTATCCGTTTGTCCACTGAAGGGCATCTTGGTTCTTTTCACAGATTGGCAACTGTGGCCATTGCAGGATAAGCATTTTTTCTCTAAGCATTTTTCTCTAAGCATTTTTTCTCTGAGCATTTTTCTTCTCTAAGAAGGCACAGGACCTTGCAGGGAGTCTTTGAAAGAGTAAGGTGTTGGCTTTATAATGGAACTAACCTCAGTTTTGTGAACTAGTCTCCCAGGAAGGTACAGCTCCTCTTTCTCTGAGACACATTTGAGGAAGAAACTTATTTAGTTCTGACAGACTAAATTGAGGCAAAAGAAAAGAGATCAGTTATAATTTGGTATGAGTCCTAGACTATGCCTTGAGGAAGAAATAAGTCATTTAAGTAGAAAGGGGTCACTTCCCCTGCGAAGGGGCTTGGATTCCCAGGTCTGACTGAATCTTTGAAAACGGACTCCACTTACTTACTAAAACTTCACTTTAGAAGTGAAAACAAACATAGCTTGCCTGTCCTTTCTTAATTCTGGTTCTTTAATCAGAACTGGGCCTTGCTTGGGCTGTGCTCAAAAAAGAGATTTCACTGGCCCACTTTACCAACAGGAGTCAACACTCCTAATCAGCATTTCACTTAATCTGGCTCATTAAACATTCAAGGCAATCAGAAGGTTAAATTACACAGAACAAACACCAGTGACTGGAGTATGTGTAAGAGAAGGAGGAGGTGTCCCTGGAGGGCAGAGAGTGGCAGGGCTGGTAATTTTGTGAATTGTATCATTAATAAAATATATTTTATTCTATTTGATGCTGACTTTAGGAAGGTTCCTGTGTGATGATTACATTTTTAAGCAGGCAATTTTTTTTATGGCTTTACCCAAGGCTAAAGGGAAATCTAATACAAAATTCAGAAAGACTTTGCTGAAATGCCCATTAAAATTTTATTTGTGTCCTTTTAGGAGTTTTTAAGAGCCGTAAATTCAAAGCTGCCCATGACAGAAAAAAATGTAACTTTAACAATTGCATAACTCATGATGGGGAGCCTATCAAAGTGTGATGTTTCTATAATTTTAATTCAAAAACACTTTAGAAGCTTTCATTTTCCTGATTAATGATATTTAAAGGAAGTTTATGTTTAGGGAGAGAGAACCATCTTAATGGCAATTAGATTTTTTCAAGTTAATTGAAAGACAAATTTACTTATATCATCTTTTTATATATTACAAAGCTAAAAGAGTGCTTTGCCATTAGTTAATTATGAAGTCTTTAACCTGCATAATTATAGCTTTATGGACATCAATTCCTTCTATTTTTATGAATGATGCAGAAAACTGTATGCTCTACAACGTTCGAGAGTAGATAAACTTGGCAACATTCAGAGAAAGTATTGCTTCTATCTCCTAGCATGCAATAGATCATAAGGATTAACTGAATGAAAAAGGATAGAAATTGGACAGCTTCCCTGTGTTTCTAGAATCAAACCTCCATAAGCAAAGTTACTATTTAAATTTCATCAGTCATCAAACAGCCACACATTGGTTTTATTTCTTAAGCCAACATTTAATGGGCTCCTTCCTGCTCTGAACCCGATATACAAAGTTGACTAAGATAGGATCTGATCTCTCACTGGCAGAGTGTAATTTATGGGAGAAATAAATAATATTTGTTTACAAATATCCCATACAAAGCAACCCAAAGGCAAAACTCAGGAAGAATCCCTGGTAGAAAAGCAGACCTATTTCAGATGTTAGTGTGGTGGCTGAGAGTATGGGTTCTAGAATCAGAACACCTGGGTTCAAATATTAACCTTACCATCAACTTGTTTGGTAATCATCATCTCTTGCTTTAGTTTCCTTGCCTGAAAATTTGGGAAAAAACAATTTTACCTAAGTGGATGGCTGTGATGATTAAGTGAGATACTATGAGTATAGCTCTTAATCTAGAGGTTGACATATTATAAATTCCCAATACATAAAGGTTACTTTAATTATTCAACACTTAAAATTATTTCATTATTCACAATTCAGATCTCTATCTTCCGCTGGTTAGAAAAATTAATATTTGGCCATAAATATATATTTATTTTAATTGTGTGATTAGAATAAACAAACATATATCCACAAATGGAACCAAGAGAGGTGAAGACAAAAAAATAAATAGATAAATAGATACATGTAGCACAGTAGGAGTGGTTTAGTTCCAAAATAAAAAATAAAGAAGGAAGTTAGAGAGGTTGAAAGGTTTCAATTATAAATAAGATGATCATGGAAGACCTTATTGATAATACATTTAAGTAAGAATCTGAAGGAGGAAAAGAAACAAGGCACACAACTATCTGAGAAAGACATTCCAGGAAATAGGAACATTTTATCAAAAAGTCCTAACTGTGTATAAAATGTGGGACACACACACACACACACCAAGAGAGCCAGTGTTGCTAGACTAGAATAAGTAAACAGAGGTGGTAGGAGATGACATTTGAGAAGTAATGGATGAGGCTGATTATGTAGGACCATCCAAGCTCTTGAAAAATTTCTGACCTTTACTTTAAATTGGGAGGAAAGCCATCAGAGGGTTCAGAGCAGAGAAGTAAGAGGATCTAGCCTTCTTGGTTGCATGCTGAGCTCTGGCAAAGAGAAAAAATGAAGACAAGTAATAAAAATATGTCAATAATTAAGGAAAGAGCAAATGATGCTTTGGCAAGGGGCTTTTAGTAGGGATTGTGATAATGGAGGATTCTGAATATATATTGTGGTGGAGACGGGAAGTTTTCTTAACCAATTTCCTTATAGATTTTCCTAAGCTATCTCAAGTAGTGCACACTTGTCACTAACTAATGTAGAATGTGGGTGGAGAATATTTAGAGAAGAAGGTCATACACTCAATCTGAAATGTCTTTTTACTAATGGGCGTGCTGAGTGTAATAGCTGGTAGTTGGAATTACAAGTCTGGAATTCATAGGAGAAGATCAGGCTGCCCCACAAATTTGGGAGACATCAGTATACAGATGCTATTTAAAGCTAGGCTCGTGGGTAAGATCACAAAATGAGAAGAGTAAATACAAAAGGTCCAAATAGTGAGTCCTAGATTACCTAGGAGGCAAGGAGATGAGGGAAAACCAGATGAAGAAACTGAGAAGCATCCCTCAGTGAAGGGGAAGAAAAAAACAGAGTATGATATCCTTCAGGTCAAGTAGAAGAAATATTTCCAAGAGGAAGGAGTGATTGATTATGTGAAATATTAGTGTTACATCAAGAAAGATAACGAAGAATTATTCATCAGACCTACCATCATGGAGGGCTTATATGAATTTGATAAGAATGATTTCTGTAAAGTGTTACTGGTCAAAGCCCTATTGGCATGAACCCGGGAAATGGGAAACTAAGTGACTGCAATGAGGATGTCTCTTTACTCTTGAAACAAGTTTTCTGGTAAAGGGGAAGAGAGAAATGATTGCTGAAAGGGATACTGAGTTAAGGGAATGACAGCATGTGTGACCAGGAGTGGGAATGATGCATTAAAACAGGAAATTATGAATTACGATTTCTGCTTCCACAGGTAATAAGGTTGGTAGTTGCCACTTCATCCTAATAACAAGTGTAACTCTGAACAGACTGAAAAATCAGCAACTCCTCTAGGACCTACAAAAGAGGAGGACACTAGATAAGCCACTGAACCCAATATTGGAGAGACAGGGAAATACAGAGAATAACAACTCACTGGAGCAGAGACTAGTGCAGGAAAACCACTGCAGGAATCAGTGCCAGGGTAGAGAAACCGCAACATGTAATTGAATAACCAGAGACTTAGTATGGACAATTCTAACAGTTAAAAACTCTAGCAGGGACCTAGTGATAGGGAGGGCCCCCAAATACAGTGAAATTTACCTACAGGAACTCAACCAGATTCCCACAGTAAATAATAAAGAAACATCCCTTCAAGCATCTGTCCAGGAGGAGAAAAGGAAGCATTTTGAAATAACAGGAGCACTCTTCTTAACAAGGTCGGCCCTCAAGGGAAACTAATTAACCAGAACCTAATCTGCTGGTGTTTGATCAGAGCCTAATTGACCTGGGGGAAGGGAAATACCCAACTCCAGCCCATTCTAGCCATCCTCTCCTACCTGAGGGGAGAGACAATAAACTGAGAAACACTCGTAAAGTTCATAGTCCAGAGTCACGGCCTCACTAAAAGACCGAGACCTATCATAGAACTATATAAAGCTTCCTCTCTCCTCACACCTTACCACCACGTTACTAAAGTCCTACTTATAGCAGTTTCTTTTGCCCAGAATATCATGCATGGCTATCAAAAAAAAAAAAAAAAGTTATGACATACCCAAATGCAAAACAAAACAAAACAAAAACCCTGAACAAAACCAAATAAAACCAAAACCCCACAAGTTGAAGAGACAGAACAATCCTGAAAACCAGACATGGCAGGGATGTTGGAAGTATGAGACGAGGAATTTGAAACAAGTATGCTAAAGTCTAGAATGGATAAAGTAGACAATATGCAAGAACGGAGGGACAATGTGTGCCGAGATATGGATATTATAAGAACCAGAAAGAAATTCTAGAGATGAAAAAAATACCATAACAGAAATAAAGCATGTCTTTGAAAGGCTTAGAAGCAGAGAAGAGAAGCTTCTAAGAAGCTTCTAAGATTCTAAGAGAATCTCTTAGCTTGAAGATATCTCAATAGAAACTTCAAAAACTGAAATGCAGAAAGACAAAAGACTAAAAAACAAACAAACAAACAAACAAAAAAACCTGGAACAGAATATCCAAGGACTGTGGGACAACTCCATAAGGTGGAACATATACACAGTGGGAGCATCAGAAGGAGAAGGAAGAGAAAAAGGAACAGAAGAAATGTTTGAAATAATAATGACTGAGAAATATCCCAAATTAATGTCAGACACCAAACCAGAGATCCAGGAAGCTTAGAGAACACAGAGCAGGATAAATGCTAAATGCAAAAAGCAAAACAAAACAAAACACCACCACCACCAATAACAACAATAAATTCTACACCTAAATCTATAATTTTCAAATTACAAAAAAACCAAAGCTGAAGATAAGATTTCTGAAAGAGGTTAGAGGGAAGAAAAAACACCTTGCCCATAGAGGAACAAAGATAAATACATCTTTCTTCTCAGAAACTATGCAAGCAAGAAGAGAGTAAAGTAAAATAGTAAAAGTATTGAGAGGAAAAAAAAACCCCACCAACCTAGAATTCTGTATCCTACAAAATTATCCTTTAGGAGTGAAGAAGATTATCTCAGACAAAAAATGAGGGAATTTGTTGTCAGCAGACTTGCCTTACAAGAAATGTTAAAACTACTTTATTTATTTATGTAAAATATGTAAGACTTGGATCAACACAAAGAAAGGAAGCGCATCAAGGAAGGATTAAGAGTAATAGAAAAAACTTATTTTTCTTATTATTAATTGATCTAAGAGTTTGTTCAAAATAATAACAGTAACAATACACTCTGGGTGTGCTTATGTATTTGTCATATCTATATGCTTACATATATATCTATATATAAATGAAATGAATGGCAACAATGATACAAGAGGAAGAAAAAAGAGTTAGGATTGTTTTGGTATTATAGAGTACTCAGAGTACCTGTGAAGTGGTATATTTTATTTTATTTTATATTTTTACTTTTAATTTAAATTCCAGTAAACATATAGTGTTATATTAATTTCAGTTGTACAATATATTGATTCAATGATTTCATATGTCATCCAATACCCATCAAGAAAAATCCCCATCACCTATTTCACTATTTTACTCATCCCTGTAACCCTCTCTCTGTGGTAACAACCATCAGTTTGTTCTCTATAGTTAAGATTCTACTACTTGGTTTGCCCCTCCCCTTTTTTCTGTTTTGCTTTTCTGTTTTGTTTCTTAAATTCCGCATATGGATGAGATCATACAGCATTTGTCTTTCTTTGACTGGCTTATTTTGCCCAGCATAATACTCACTAGCTTTGTCCATGTTGTTGCAAATGCAACATTTCATTCTTTTTTATTGCTGAATAATATTCCATTGTCTATATATACCACCTCTTCTTTATCCATTTATCTGGTGGAATATTATTTGAAATTGGGTTTGAACTATTTGTAATGTGTATTGTAAACTCTAAGGCAACTACTAAAAAAAGTTAAAAAATAGGAAGCATAACTGATATGCTAAGAAAGGAGAGAAAATGGAAACATAAAATGTTCAATTAAAATCACAGAAGGCAGAAAAAGAGTAGGAGATGGAAACAAAGAATGGGGCAACAAACAGAAAACAGTAACAAATGCAGCAGATATTAATCCAACAATATTAGTAGTCAGTGTGAACATTAACAGTCTAAATATACCTATTAAAAGACAGAGATTATCATGTAACAGGTTCAATTTTTCAATAATCCTTAATGTGTATGCACCTAACAATAGAGCACCAAACTACATGTGGAAAAAAAAAAACAGATAAAATTGCAAAGAGAAATAGATAAATTCACTACTATAACTGGATGTGTTGACATTGCTCTATCAGAAATGGACAAATCCAGCAGGCACATAATCAATTAGGACATAGCTGAACTCAACAATCCCAGTTATGCACTGGATATGACATTTGCACACTACTTTATCCAACAATACACATCTTTTCCAATTCATATGGGACATTCACCAATGTAGATGATATTGAAGGCCATAAAACATGCCTTAACAAATTTCAAAGAGAAATCATACAATATCTGTTCTCAAGTCATAATGAAATTAAACTAGAAATCCAGCACAGAAAGATAACTGAAAAATCCCCCAAGTATGTGGAGATTAAACAAGACACTTCTAAAAAAGATGTGGGTTAAAAAGAAATCAGAGAAATTTAAAAAATATTTTGAACTAAAGGAAATTGAAAGCACAACTTACCAAAACTTGTGCAATGTAGTGAACACATTGCTTAGATGGAAATACATAGCACTGAATGCATAGATTAGAAAAAAGACCTAAAATCAACCCTTCAAGCTTCCACATTAGGAAAATAGAAAAAGAGGATCAAATTAAATCCAGAGCAAGCAGAAGGAAATAAATAATAAGAATTAATGCTGAAATCAATTAAATTAAAAATAGGAAATCAATAGCAAAAATCAATGAAACTAAAAGCTAGCCCTTGAAAAGATCAATAAAATCCCTAAGCCACTAGCCAGACTGACAAAGAAAAATAGAGGGCATAAACTACTAATATCAGAAATGAAAGAGGGAACATCAGTACACATTCCATGGAAATTAAGAGAAAAATGAAGGAATCCTATAGACAATTTTATGTCCATAAATTTAATAACTTAAATAAAATGAAGATTTCTTGAAAAACATGATTTGTAAAAACTCACACTATAATTACTAAACAAATTAATTAGGCCCCTATCTGTTAAAGAATTTGAATCAACAATTAATAACCTCCCCAAAGGCAAAACACTAGGCTCAGAAGGATTTACTAGTGAATTCTACCAAATATTTAAGGACACAATTATGTCAATAATCTATAATCTCCTTCAGAGCACAGAAAAAGGTGGGGGGAATACTTCCTAACTCATGCTATAAGGCCACCATTATTCTACTACAAACAGAGAATACTACAAACCAATATCTTTAATAAATA
Organism: Neogale vison; assembly: GCF_020171115.1. NCBI lineage: Eukaryota > Metazoa > Chordata > Mammalia > Carnivora > Mustelidae > Neogale > Neogale vison. Next base: position 180,478,332 of record NC_058101.1, read on the forward strand.
CAGATATAAAAAGCCTCAACAAAATATTATTGAAATATTAAATCTAACATTATGGAAAAAGAATCATACAACATGACTAAATTTTTCTCATGACCAGCTTTATCTCAAATATGCAAGGCTGGTTCAACATTCAAAAAACCATGTACTCCATCACATCAACAGGCTATAGAAGAAAACTCACATGATTATATCAACAGATGTAGAAAAACATTTGATAAAATTCAACACCCATTCAGAATAAAACCTCTCTGCAATCTAACAACAGAAGGGAACTTTCTTAACTAGATAAAGAATGTCTACAAAAATCCTATAGCAAACATCATGGTTAATGGTGAGAAACTCAAAGCTTTACACTAACATCAGGCATAAGATAAGGATATCCCTTCTCACCACTCTTTTTCAACACGTTACTAGAAGTTCTTGCCAATGGAAATAAAAGAAAATAAAAAGGATACAAATCTGAAGAGAATAAGTAAAAAAAAAAAATCCTTGTTTACAAATGACATCATCATTTATTTGAAAATCTGAAAGAATTGAGAAACAAAAACCCAAAAAACCTCCTGGAACTGATAAACAATTATAGCCACATGACTAAAAAACCAATATACAAAAGTCAATTGCTTTCCTATATACCAGCAATTAACAAGTTAATGCTGAAATTGAAAACAAGATATCACTGAGGCACTTGGGTGAGTTGGTCAGTTAAGTATCTGACTCTTGGGTTTGGCTCAGGTCATAATGTCAGGGTTGTGAGACTGAGCCCTACTTCTGGTTTCATACACATGAGGGAGTCTCCTTGAAAATTCTCTCCCTCGGCCCCAATCCTGACTCTCCCTCTCTTGAATAAATAAATAAATCTTTAAAAAAACCCATAAATACCATTTATATTAGCATCCCCAAATTAAATTCTTCTGTATAAATCTAACAAAATATGTACAAGTTCTGTATGAGGAGAACTACAACACTATGGTGAATGGAATCAAAGATATGCCATGTTTAAGATTGGGGATACCCTAACTGTAAGGATGTCTCTACTTCCTACCTTGATCTATATATTCAATACATTCTAACCAAATTTCATCAAGTTACTTGTAGATATCGACAAGCTTATTCTAAACTTTATTATGGAGTAGCAAAAGAACCAGGATAGCCCACACAATATTGAAGGAGAAGCAGAAAGTTGTAAGATCTCCTAAAATGGAGCAAAGGTGCTACAATACAGCAAAGAGACTTTTGAACAAATGGGTCTGGAACAACTGGACATCCACAAGCAAAACAAAAACAAAATAAAAACAAAAGTAAACTTATACCTAACACTCCTTACAAAATTAACTCAAAATGGATCATAGACCTATATGTGAAAGGCAAAGCTATAAAACTCATGGAAGATAACAGGTGAAAACCTAGATGACCCTGGGTATAGCAATGGTTTTTTAGATATAACAAAAAAGACACAATTCATGAAAGAAAGAATTGATGAGTGGGACTTCATTAAAATTAAAAGCTTCTGCTCTGTGAAAGTGTCAAGAGAATGAGAAGATGAGCCACAGACTGGGCAACAATATTTGTGTAACACACATCTGATAAAGGATTGTCATACAAACTATATGAAGAATTCTTAAAACTCCACAATAAGAAAGCAAAAAAATTTGATTAAAACTTGGGCCAAAGTCCTTAACAAATACCTCATCAAAGGAAATTATACAGATGCTAAATAAGCATATAAGCCATGCTCCATATCACATGTCATCAGGAAATGCAAATTAAAACAAGAAGATACCATTACACACCTATTAGAATGGTCAAAATCTGGAACATTGAGAACACCAAACGTTTGTGAAGATGTGGAGCAACAAGAACTACCATATATTGTTGCTGGGAGGCACAATGGTACAACCACTTTGGAAGACAGTTGGACACTTTCTTATGAAACTAATCATTCACCGACTATATGACCCAGCAGTCACACTCCTTGGTATTTATCCAAAGATGTTTAAAACTTGAGTCCACACAAAAAACTACACATGGATGTCTATAGAAGCTTTATTAATAATTTACAAAACTTGGAAGCAACCAAGATGTCCTTCAATAGGTGAATGGATAGGGACACCTAGGTGGCTCAGTTGTTTAAGTGTCTGCCTTTGGCTCAGGTCATGGGACTGAGTCCCGCATCAGGCTCCTCGCTCAGCGTGGAGCCTGTTTCTCCCTCTGCCTGCTACTCCCTGACTTGTGCTCTCTCTCCTCTCTCTATGACAAATAAATGAAAATCTTAAAAAAAAAAATAGGTGAATGGATAAATACATTGTGGTACATCCAGACAATGAACTATTATTCAGTGCCCAACAAAATGAGTTATCAAGCCATGAAAAAACATGGAGGAAACTTAAATGCATATTACAAGTGAAAGAAGCCAATCTGAAAAGGTTATATATTATTTAATTTAAACCATATGGCATTCTGTAAATGGGGAAACTACTGAAACAAAGGGTCATTGGTAAATAGATGATTGGTTGCCAGGGATTGGGGGGGGCAGGGATGAAGAGGAGGAGCTCAGAGGATTTCTAGAGCAGTGAAAATACTCTGTGTGATATCATTGTGGCTGCTTAATATATACATTCATTGAAACCACAGAATGTTCAGGCACCAAGAGTAATTGTAATGCCAACTATGGACTCTTGGTGATGATAATTTGTCAATGCAGTTTCATTGGTTACAACAAGAGCATCACTCTGGTGAGTGATACTGACAATGTGGGAGGCTGTGCATCTGCTGGAGCAGGGGGTAAATCTGTGCCTTTGCATTAATTTTTTGGTGAAACTCAAACTGCTCCAAAAAAATTTCCTATAAAAAATAAAAGAAGGAGAAGTTAAAAAGAAAGAAATGGAAAAAATATACAATATTACCAATAAACATAAGGCAGCTGGAGTGGCTATACTGATATCAAGTAAGGCAGATGTCAAAGGGTATTACAGAAGGGTATTACAGAATTAAAGGGTATTACAGAAGAAGGGAATTTCATAATGGTCAATGTGTCATTTTTTCAGCCAAATACATACATACCAATCATAAGTATGTATATGGCTAATAGTAGTTTTAAAATACACGATGTGACTATTGAATGAACTGAAAGGAATAATATTAACATTTATACATTCAGTTGGAAATTTTAACACCCCTCTCTAAGTAATTGATAGAACACCCAAAGAATTAGTATACCCATAAATGCTCTGAACAAAACTATACACATCCTTGAACTAATTATAATTTATAGAACTCTATACTAGAAAACGTATTCTACTCAAGTGTACTTTGTACATTCACCAAGATAGACCATACTCCGGGCAGTAAAAAGTTTTGATATGTCAAAAGTTTTGAATGTTTCAGTATGGCTAAAAGACTGAAATTTTATAGACAATGTTCTCTGTTCATAATGAGATTAAATTATAAATTAGTAATAATATCTATATAACCCCAAGCCAAAGAATAAATAAATCACAGAGAGATTAGAAATTACTTTTTATCTAATAATAATAAAAAGATAAAAGGTCAAAATCAGTAGAATTAAGTGTAAACTTGATAGCATTAAATGCTTATATTTGAAAACAGAAAAGGCCTAATGTCAATGATCCATAGGTACACCTTAAGAAGTTAGAAGGGCAAAGGAAATATAATGTAATTAGAAACAAGGGAATAATAAAGATTAGAGCAGGTATTCATTAAACAGAAAACAAAAATATAATAGGAAAAAAAGCTAAAAATTGTTTTTTTGAAAGTATTAATGGAATTGATGTAACCCTAGGTAGACTGGTATGTATGTGTGTGTGTGTGTGTGAGAGAGAGAGAGAGAGAGAAGGAAAGACATAAATTACCAATGAAACAAAGTGTATCAGAAGATATACAGATATTAAATGGTACTAAGAAAATGCTATGAACAATTTTCTGCTACTAAATCTGAAAACTCAGACAAAATGGGTAAATTTCTTGAAATTTAAAACTCACCAAAAATGGTACATGATGAAACAAAATCTGAAGATTCATATGCCCCTTAAAATAATTCAAATTTTATCAAAAATTGTTCCACAAAGAAAATTCCAGGTCCAGATTGTTTCAGTGATGAGTTTTACCAAACATTTAAGAATGTAATACCATCAATCTTACACAAATATTTTGAGAAAGTAGAGGAGGAAACACCAAGCTCTTTCATTAGGCCAGCCAAATACTGATATCAAAGCCTGCCAAAGATATTCCAAAAATAAACATGTTACATGCAAATATTCCTCATGAACATAGACACCAAACTTTAAGAAATATATTTGCAAATAAAATTTAGCAATACATAAAATGACAATATATTATGAGCAAACAGGACTTATTTTCAGAAAAGCAGAAGTGGTTTAACATTCAACAAACAATCAATACGTAATCTGACATATAAATAGAATAAAAAAATCATACTGCCATCTCATTAAATGCAGAATGGTATCTGACACAATCCGAAACTTATTCCAGTAAAAACTTTCATCAAACTGGGAATAGGAGAAATCTTCCTCATTCTGACACAGGGCATCTACAAAAAAAGCCTACAACATCACGATAAGGATAAAACTTTGAGCACATTATCTTCCAATGTCCAATCCCACTAACTTTATTTTGCATTGAACTGGCTGTCTAAGTCAATGAAATAGGGTACACTAGGAAAATAGAAGACATCTATTGGAAAGAAAAAAGTCTTGCTTTATTCTCAGATGACTTCATCATCTACAAAAAAACAAAACAAAACAAAACAAAACCAAGGAATCTACAAAAACAACTAGAAATAAGTTTGTTAAAGTCAAAAGATAAAATGTCTATATACAAAATTCAGTTGTATTTCTGTATGCCAGTAGCAAACTTTGAAATTTAATTTCAAAATTAGTGTTTAAAATAACATAAAAACCCAACATACTTTAGAATACATTTTAAAAGTAAGACTCCTACACAAACTAGAAAACATTACTCAATGTAATTAAATGGATTTACGTACCAACAGCATTTTCACAGAACTAAAACAAACAATCCTAAAATTTGTATGGAAACACAAAAGACCTCTGAGGACCAAAGCAATCTTGAAAAAGAGAAATAAAGCTGGAGATATCACAATTCTAGATTTCAAGTTATATCGCAAAGCAGTATTAATTAAAACAGTATGGTACTGGCATAAAAACAGACAAATAGATCAATGCAAAAGGACATAAAACCTGGAAATAAACCCACAATTATATGGTCAATTAGTCTTCAACAAAACAGGAAAGAATATACAATGGGAAAAAGACAGTCTCTTCAACAAATGGTGTTGGGAAAACTGGACAAGCACATGCAAAAGAATTAAACGTATCCACTTTCTTTTACCATATATAAATATAAGCTCAAAATAAAGACCTAAATGTGAGACCTGAAACCATAAGAGTCCTTAAAGAGAGCACAGGCAGTAACCTCTCTGACATTGGCCATAGCAACATCTTTCTAGATAAACCCCCTGAGACAAGGGAAACAAAAGCAAAAATAAACTACTGGAACTACCTCAAGATAAAATCTTATGCACAGCAAAGGAAAGAATCAAAAAATTATAAGGCAACCTACAGAATGGGAGAAGATATTTGCAAAGGACATATCTGATAAAGGGTTAGTATCCAAAATATATAAAGAACCTACAAAATTCAACACCCCCAAAACCAGATTATCCAATCAAAAATGGGCAGAAGACACAAACAGATATTTCACCAAAGAAGACATCCAGATGGCCAACAGACACACAAAAAGATGCTCATCATCAAGGAAGTGCAGATCAATACTGCAATGAGTTATCCCCTCACACCTGTCAGAATGGCGAAAATCAACAACACAAGAAACAAAAGGTGTTGGCAAGGATGTGCAGAAAAAGGAACACTTGTGCATTGTTGATGGGAATGCAAACTGGTATAACCAGTGTGGAAAACAGTATAACAGTTCCTCAAAAAGTTAAAAACAACTATCCTATGATCCAGGATTACTGATTATTTACCCAAAGAATATAAAAATATAAATTCAAAGGGATATATGAACCTTGATATATGTAGCATGATCTATAATAGCCAAATTATGGATACAGCCTGAGTGTTCCCTGGTAGATGAATGAATAAAGAAGAAGTGGTGTGTGTCCATGTGCGTGTGCGTGTGTGTGTGTGTGTGACTATTACTCAGCCATCAAAAACAATGAAATCTTGCCATTTGCAACAACATGGATAAAGCTAGAAAGTATAATGCAAAGTGAAGTAAGTCAGGGAAAGGCAACTATATCATTTCATTCATATGCAGAATTTAAGAAACAAAAGAAAAAAAGTAAAGGGGAAAAAAGAGAGAGAGAGAGAGAAACCAAGAAAAGACTCTCAAAGTACAGAGAACAAACCAATGATGGGAGGTGGGCAGGGGGTTGGGTGAAAAGGCAATGGGGATTAAAGGGTGCACTTATCATCATGAAAAAAAAATAAAATGATAAAAAATAACCCAAGCTTATGTAAACAGAGAGATATACATATTTATGGATTGGAAGAATTAATCATTCAAGGATGTCATTTCTTACCCAATTCATCTATGCATTAAATGACATCCTACTGAACATCATTTAAGCAACCCTTTCCCAGAGATATTCAGCACCAAAATCTGCTTTCCTGGAAGCAAATATTGGCATCTCCCAGGACACGCGTTTGAGAAATGCATTAATATTATGAACATCGCGGATATATTTCTCTAAGAAGAGTTTGAAAACAGGGGAAACGGTAATCTGACAGAGGAGAAGACGGGGAAGAAAGTCACTAAGAGAGGCGGGGAGAACGTAAGAGAGAAAAGCCGGCTCCTTAAGAGGGCTTTGCTGGTTTCCAAAGTTCGCCTAACGTCAGACCTAGAATTAGTTGCATTTTTCCCCCCTTTTCTTTGTTTTTATCCAGTCTGCCTAACTTGGAGGGAGGCAGAACTCCGCATCTTGGCTCCAAGCACTCTCTAATTTCTATGATGTGTGATCTGTGTCTGGTCTCTAAGTCGCCCTAGGGCAGAAGTCATGCCCATTTTTAGTCACCTTCCTGTTAGCCAGCATCAGGCACAGTAACCACACCGAAGAAGCTTAACTCATTTCTTCATTCCTTCAGCCATTTACGCCTCGCATATTTCACGAGTGCTCACAATTTTAGGTACCCGAGGAAGAGCAGTGAGCAAAGTCAAGGGCTGCTTTCCCAGACCTTCAAATATCGGTCAGCTGAAAGGAGGGAAAGAGAAAAAAACCTTCTGCTGATAAACCTTTCGATTTTCCTAGTTTGCACGCATCCCGTTTCACCGGGGTGTCCTAACAAGGACAGAGGACAGAGCGCGGTCGCCTTTTTGTTCTGTACTAAGACCCCAACGTGCTCCAAGGGGGAGCGGCTGGGAGCCCCGCAATGATGAAGCAAGGACATGCACGCGGGTCTCCAGAGAGGAGCTCTCACTTCCGTTCTTCTTCCCTCCAAAATGGTCCAGGAGGAGGATGAAAATGGATTAGCCCCACCATGGAGGATGTATGGAGCCTGCCCCCACCCCACTCCTCGTCGGAGCCCAGCAAAGCTGGGAGCGTGAAGTGCTCGCTCAGGGTTCCGCAGGCCACAGCTGGGGCAGCAGCTAAGGCGGGCGATGCTTTGTTACCGGGAGAAAGAAGCATGGTTGCTTTGACAGACGTTTTCTCTGGCGGTTTGCAGAGGATCAGACATTCATCACGCGCTGTTATTTATTTATCGTGTCTTCGACATGGTCCTCCATAGCACAAATGGGAAAAAGCAGTTTCCCTTTCCCCCTGGGAAGGCCAAGGCTGATGAGTCCGTAATTAAAAAGCGGCTCAGCAGCTGACACTCGTGGCTCCCTGAAAAGCTGCAAAAGGGCAGGGGAAACAAAGAAAAAGTTCTTCTTAGGAAGCCAAAGCAAACTCGGTCAGGGCAGGAGGAGCTGTGGGCAAACGCGAGGGAGAAAGACTGAGCAGCAGCGGTGGACCAGTAGCCTCCTGGGAGTCCGCCTTGCAGAACATCCATCAGCCAGCAAGTCTGATGTGAGCGAGGGTCCCTAACCTCGCTCGAGGGTCCCTAACCTCCGAAGTGCAAGGACTTGAAGCCAGGAAGGCGTTTCACCCTTGAAGAGGACGCAGAGTTCAACTCTGCAATGTGAGCTAAAATTAAAACTGTAAGAGAAGTCTCTGAGACCCACTTCCAAAAACAAAAAAGGAAGAAGAAGAAGACGGGGGAACAGAAAGGTAAATGACCTTACTTGCAAATCTGCAATAAGCAACACTAAAACCCAGAAAGGATGATAAACTTTCATTTCCACTAGACACAAGAAGAGGGAGAAGAAAAGGCTATGTTGAAGCCGAGGAGTGTTGAAGTAGTCCAAAAATAGCAAAAAATGTCACTGTTAGTGTTGTTAAACAGCAGCACCCTACCTGGAATGAAAGGACCATTCTTTTCTCCCCCCTCCATAAAAGGATCTGATCGTGAGCAGGGAGAGCTTGTGTGGATACAGCCCTCACTATTGGATGGAGGTGGAGGGCAATGGATGGTGGGACCTTAGAAAGCTCCTCAGAAGCCCTGGATTCTATTGTCATTTCTAGTTCCCGAGGAGGCTGGCGCTCACTGGGAAGTGTCAGTCCTGTTGACTTCACTTCCACAGACCTCCAGATGCCAGTGGTAGTGCTGAGTTAATTTAAAATGTATCTTTATATGGCTTTTTGTCCTCCTCCTCTACTTACTGAGAAAAATTCCCAGAAGAATACAGGTAATCTTTAGAAAGCATGTTTTCTCCAGTTCTGTTTTTCTTATTTTCCTTTCTAAGGGTTCATCAATGCCTTGTCTGTAATTTTAAGTTTGTGAAGCATTCGTTTAGATAATGAGAAGAAAAAATGCCAAGCTTCATAAAAGGTTTCAATAAAGCAACATACATTTATAAGAATGCTTTGAACTTATAACTTTCCTCATGGCATTGGCCTTAAACATCTTCCATCTACAGTTTGCAGGGGGATGACCATGAGGGAGAGGAGGAAAAATCCAAGCTAAGGATGATAAAGTTATTGAACCTATCACAGTTAAGGGACTGACTTTTGATTTTGGCTCAGGTTATGATCACAGGGTCCTGGGATCAAGCCCCGTGTTGGGCTCTGAGCTCAGCAGGGAGTCTGCTTGAGGTTTCTCTGTCCCTCCTTCTGCCTATGTAAAATAAGTATAAGTCTTAAACCTAGCCCAGGTTAGATAAAGGGGATTCCTTGGTTAAAAACCAGACTTAATGGCCTTCAGAATTATAGGGCAAATGGAAATGTAAACCAGGTGCACTCAAGAGCCAGCCTCAGCAGGATACATGGCCACAGACCCACACGTGTCCTGACTGCAGGGTACTGGACAATCTCTCTATTCTCGACCGCTTCTCTAATCTCTTCTGTTGCCTTAAATTTCATCATTAGCACCTTTGCTCTTTGACTTAAGGGTTTTTGTCATTGTGATGTTTCCGGGGGGTCATGGTATAAGCCTTTATACACAGGAAACAGTCCATCAGATACATTCATAATAGCTTATTTGGCTAAGAGGTGAAAATATGAGGAGGGCAGAACATGAGACATCAGAGACACAGATAAAACCAAAGCAGAACAAAAAGTACATAGTGGAAGTGATTTTGAAATCCATATTATTATATCCCACCAAGACAGAGTGAAATTCTCTCTGCTGTGATTTTCATCTAGTTTATACTTTGAGTTTGAAACCACAGTGAAGAGGAGAGATGCCAAAAGCCTAGAGATTAGCAAATGATGCCTCTGGTTTCAAAAAAGAAGATAAATTTCAGCAAATAATAGGCTACCAAACAGTGAAAATAACAAGCTGACTCATTTTGTGCAGTTTTATTGAGATATAATTTGCAAACCACAGAATCCACCCAAAGTTTACAATTCAATGACATCTGGTAAATTTATAAAGTTGTGGGTACACTACCACAATGAGTGTTATAATGTTTCATTATCTCAGAAAGAAACCTCATGCTGTATCACTTAGCTTTGCACCTCAGCTCCCCAGTTCCATGGCCCCAGGGAAACCCTAGTCTTGTCTTTGTCTCCATAGATTCACCTATTCTGAACATTTCAGGTAAATGGGATTTAAACTTATTCTTAATGACCATTATTTCATGTTTTTCCTCTTTTTTAGGGAAAGAGAGAGAGGGAGAAAGAGAAGAGAGGAGGGGCAGAGGAATAGAGTGCATCTCAAGCAGGCTCCATGCTGGGTGTGGAGCCCTACATGGGGCTTGATCCCACAACCCCAAGATCATGACTTGAGCCAAAAATCAAAAGTTGGACAGTTAACTGACTGAGCTACCCCAGCACCCATCATTATTTCGAATAAATCTTGCCACAACATACTTCCTTATTGATTAAATTACTAAAATTAAATTACTATAATCTCCCTTAAAAATGTCATACACAAGATATATGTAAATATCAACAAGGATATTACTTTCCTGGGGGGGAGAGAAATTAAAAATGGACAGGTGGTGGTATAAAATAACTCAACAACCATACACAAAGTTAACAGTCACTAAAATGTTTATAGAATAGAGAAAACATCTATATATATATTTTTAATTTAAATCCAATTAGCCAACATAGTACATCATTGGTTTCAGATGTAGTGTTCAGTAATTCATCAGTTGCATATAACACCCAGTGCTCATCACATCATGCGCTCTACTTAATGCCCATCGCCAAATTACCCCATACCCCCATCCACCTCCCCTCCAGGAACCCTGTTTGTTTTCTAGAGTTAAGAGTCTCTCATGGTTTTTCTCACTCTCTGAAGGCTTCCCATTCAGTTTTCCCTCCTTTATCCTATGATCCTCTGCACTATTTCTTCTATTCCACATATGAGGGAAACCATATAATTGTCTTCCTGTGACTGACTTGTTTCACTCAGCATAATGCCTTCCAATTCATCCATGTGGATGTAAGCTGTAAGTATGCATCCTTTCTGATGACTAATATTCCACTGTAGATATATAAAGAAGATATATAATAAAAGACATTATTATTCATAAAACATGAATCTAAAGTTCTAGTTTATAACAACAAAACTTATGAAGGAAGAGCAACAGAGAAGGAAACAAAGAAAATTAGGTACTTTCCCATCTCAGTACAAGAATGAAGATGCCATGATTAGAGAAAACAGGACGTTCGATATGTTTTATAAAAACTTCAAGGCTTCTGTGGGTGAAATAGGTAAAGGAGATTAAGAACACACTTATCTTGATGAGCACTGAATGGTGTATAGAATTCCTGAGTCACCAAAGTGGCTGCACCAACTTACATTCCCACCAACAGTGTAAGAGGGTTCCCCTTTCTCCACATCCCCTCCAACACACGTTGTTTCCTGTCTTGATAATTTTGGCCATTCTAACTGGTGTAAGGTGGTATCTCAATGTGGTTTTAATTTGAATCTCCCTCTTGTCTAGTGAAGATGAACATTTTTTCATGTGTCTGATAGCCATTTGTATGTCTCCATTGGAGATGTATCTGTTCATATCTTCTGCCCATTTTTTTTTAAAGATTTTATTTATTTATTTGAGAGAGAGACAGTGAGAGAGAGCATGAGCAAGGAGAAGGTCAGAGAGAGAAGCAGACTCCCTGTGGAGCTGGGAGCCTGATGCGGGACTCGATCCCGGGACTCCAGGATCATGACCTGAGCCGAAGGCAGTCGTCCAACCAACTGAGCCACCCAGGCGTCCCTTTCTGCCCATTTTTTGATATGATTATCTGTGTTTTGTGTGTGTTGAGTTTGAGAAGTTCTTTATAGATCCTGGATATCAACCTTTTGTCTGTACTGTCATTTGCAAATATCTTCTCCCATTCCGTGGGTTGCCTCTTTGTTTTGTTGACTGTTTCCTTTGCTGTTCAGAAGCTTTTGATCTTGATGAAGTCCCAAAAGTTCATTTTCGCTTTTGTTTCCTTTGCCTTTGGAGACATATCTTGAAAGAAGTTGCTGTGGATGATATCAAAGAGATTACTGCCTATGTTCTCCTCTAGGATTCTGATAGATTCCTGTCTCACATTGAGGTCTTTCATCCATTTCGAGTTTATCTTTGTGTATGAACAGTGTGGAGATTCCTCAAGAAATTAAAAATAGAGCTACCCTATGACCCTGCAATTGCAGTACTTGGTATTTACCCCAAAGATACAGATGTAGTGAAAAGAAGGGCCATCTGTACCCCAATGTTTATAGCAGCAATGGCCACGGTAGTCAAACCATGGAAAGAACCAAGATGTCCTTCAATGGACGAATGGATAAGGAAGATGTGGTCCATATATACTATGGAGTATTATGCCTCCATCAGAAAGGATGAATACCCAAATTTTGTATCGACATGGACGGGACTTATGCTGAGTGAAATAAGTCAAGCAGAGAGAGTCAATTATCATATGGTTTCACTTATTTGTGGAGCATAACAAATAGCATGGAGGACATGGGAGATGGAGAAGAGAAGGGAGTTGAGGGAAATTGGAAAGGGAGGTGAACCATGAGAGACTATGGACTCTGAAAAACAACCTGAGGGTTTGGAAGGGGCGGGGGATGGGAGGTTGGGGGAGCCAGGTAGTGGGTACTAAGGAGGGCATGAATGAATACTGTTATGCTGAAAAGAAAGAAAAATAAATAAATAAATAGATAGATAATTGCTGAGTCACTATATTGTACACTGGAAATGAATGTAACACTGTAATGTTAAGTATACTGGAATAAAAAAAATAATTTCAAGTCTCCTAGAAATAAAAAAGTAAATATAGTCTACTTCAGAGAGAGGACAAAAGTCAAAGAAAAATGTAATCTTTAAAAGTGATAGAAAAAAGGAGACGTTAAGGAAGTTTAACCAATGGTTCCCATCTCTTGGCACCAGGCCCACTTCATATTATCTACAGCTCATTTTAAGTTTCACTTCCTTCCACAGGGGTACCTAAAGTAGGCCTAGACTTTATCTCCAGATTGACATAAATCCCTTTAAACCATGCTCCCACACTGTGGGAGTTTCCACATTATTAACATTAATTCCACGTTATCAACATATAATTATTTAATAGGATCTCCAAGGAGTGCAGAGAACACATCTATCCTGCTCATAGATGTATTGTATACAACAGACATCTTATAAATACATGTTAAATGATTGAATAATGGATGCATGCTTGATCACAAACACAGAATGAGCCAGCAAGATTTCAGAATATAACAATTCATCCATTACATGGAATATTTATGAATCTATTAGAAGTCATTTTTTTTTTTTTTTGGTGAACATTTATTGACATAGACAATGCTCATGATGAAATAGTAAATGAAAATGCAATCCAAAAATTGAAGTTTGTACTGATGATACCCACGGAGAGAGCCAAAGAGTGGATGAGAAAAAGGTGAGAGAGGGTGGGGAAGGAGAGGTTGGAAGGAATTCTAGTTAACATTGAACATTTCTGGAAAGTCATGTATGACTTTTTTCTCATAAAATTCCCTTTTCTTAAAATAAAAAGCTTCTTTGGGCTCCTGGGTGGCTCAGTGGGTTAAGCCCTTGCCTTCAGCTCAGGTCATGATCTCAGGGTCCTGGGATTGAGCCCCACACTGGGCTCTCAGCTCAGCGGGGAGCCTGCTTCCCCTGCCCCAACCCCTCCTGCCTCTCTGCCTACTTGTGATCTCTCTCTCTGTCAAATAAATAAATAAAATCTTTTTTAAAAAAGTTTATTTTAGTATATTGGAAGGATTCATTTTGTTTTGTTTGTTCTAGAAATTATATTTTTATTTTTACCTTTCGTAGTGACCTTAATTCCCTTTTGTTCTTACCTCTCATCAGTTTAGAATGTTGTCTTTTTTTTTTACCCCACTCAGTGAACTCATTTTATTTTTCCCATTTTCACTTCATTTTAAAATTCATTTTAAAAGCAGAACTCGTTGTGCTCTGTGAGATCATATTTACATGTTTTTCTTTCACCTTTTCACTCATCTTTGCTTTGGTCTTACATTTAAATTAAAAAAGTATTTATACATTTATAATAAAGATTAATATTTTCCCCCAAATTTCAGCAAAGTAAATTTACTCAAGTCTTTGTAACTGTGGGAATGAGATAACTAAATAAATTCTAGCTGATAATATAGAAAGGTAAATTTGAAACCTTTTAAGTAATGACACATAAAAACAGGACTTAAAAATCATGTCAATTATGAGAGAAAGCTAAAGACCGAAGGGTTCTGGTACTGGTCCTGTTCTATCTGATGTTTTAATCAATAACTTAGATAAAGGTTTACAGGCATTTGTTTCAGATTTTTTAATGACAAATTTTGAAAAAGCTACCAATAGTTTTGATTGCAGAAATAACATTTAAAAAGAATCCTAAGAGGATAGAACATGGATTAAAACCCAGCAAACTAATTTAGCACAGTGCTTTTTGATTAATTTAGATAAGAGAAAAAAATCAATTGTGTGAATTTAACATGTGATGAACCTGGTTTGTCAGGAATTCATGTAAAAAAGACCTGACATTTCTAGTTAACTGTGAACATAATATAAATCAATAATATGATGCATTTGCACACACATAAAAAAACAAATGCAGTATTAACCTTTGTTATTAGGCTGTTGTGGGATGAGAGCATCTAAAGTACATTTTAGTATGGATTTTGCCAGAACACCCAAATATTTTGAAGTCATATCACTTAAAAAAAAATAGGCTAAGTTTAATTTGGGGAGGAAATTGCTTATGAATCTGAGAGAGGATAGATAAATTCAGTGGAGGCTCCAGAGGATGGTCCTAGGACTATGGTTAGAGATGATTAGTGTAAATGATTTACTCTTAGTGTAAGACATTTCTAAATATTAAATAAACTCCATCATGATAAACCCTTTCCTGTGAATTCCATAAACTCCCATCACTGTAGATCATTATTTTTTAACATTTTATTTATTTATTTGACAGAAATCACAGAGAAGCGGGCAGAGAGAGAGGAGGAAGCAGGCTCCCTGCTCAGCAGAGAGCCCAATGGGATGTGGGGCTCAATTTTAGGACCCTGGGATCATGACCTAAGCCAAAGGCAGAGGCTTTAACCCACTGAGCCACCCAGGCATCCCAACCATCACTGTAGATTATTAAGCAGTGTCTGCTTATAGTTTGTGTAGGAAGTTGCACAGAGGTGAGTTTTAAATCTTTTTGAACTTTAAAATTTAAGTCTATGATACTACATTTGCAAAAAAAAAAAAAAAAAAAGGGAGGGAGACAAAACAAAAGTGTTTTGACTACAGAGATAAAATTGGTAAGGCAACCCTACCATCCTCCTTCCTCTCCACTTGCATAGGCAACTATGGTCAGATTTATTAGACACTTGAGAAAATCAATCATAAAATCAGTGGGAGAATATATTTAAGTTCAGATTTGAACTGCAAGTTGCTCCATATACAGAGGCCATAGTGAGATAAAATGCTAGCCTGTCCCTTCAGTAGAATGCAAATCAGAATTCTCAGGAGAGGCAACATATGAGAGTGCAGACCTTGTTAGAACTGGGATGCCATGTCTGGGTCTACAGATTACTTGTAGAAGTGTTTTCTACACTTTCTACAAAGTTAAAGAGTCACTTGCAAGTTTGTAAGTTATCAATAGAGATAACTAGATTATACAAATAGAGTTTTCAAGGGCTTGCTGCTTAGTCTGAACTTTAAGTAAGAGAGAAATGGAAAATGTCATGCAGTTCACTATCAAAACTTTGAAGCCCCTGGAATTTTATCTTACCTTTAAACTGGTGAATTACCCCACCACAGATGATTAAAGAAGATTAAATAACCTCCAGATTAGAGATAAAAGATGATTAATTATGCAGTAGCCACCCACAGGGTGATATGTAGAGGACCAGGTGACACTTGTACATGTGTTGGGTTATAATACAGGAAAGAAACCTTGAGCTTAAGAAACATGCATTTTTTATGCAGGGCACTAGAGAATCCTCCCTGCTGCTCTCAATGAAGACACTATCTCTATCCTTCAAGGTGCTTGCTAGGCAAACATTTGAGAAACTATAGGTGAGAACAATTATATAGTCAGTGTCTCTGCTTATAAGACATGCAGAAATATGAGAAACGTATGGATAATTGTCTCCCAACATTGAAATTTCCTAGCTGCCATAATGAAGCCATCATTCCACTGGAAATCAGAGATAAAGAAGGGCGGCCCAGGATGACAAAGAAAGAAAAGACTATGACCAAACAAAGATCTGTTGTTAATCTTACTTGATTAATATTATCACTAATTGCTACAAAGAAAGGATAAGGCATTACAACCAGAAACATTTTAAATATTACTCTAATTATTGCCAATTTCTTCCACAGTCTATACCTCTGTCCCTCTCTTTTTCCATACATACATGCTCTAATAAAGCCATTCCATCATGGACATTGAAGTATTTTTGATTAACCTTTTTTTTTTTTCAATTCAAAATTTCAGAAATTTTACATATATGTTATGAATATCTGTCCTAACTAGCTGGAAACCAGGTGATAATTGCAATCAAGATTGTCATGCCAAAGAAGAGGCATAATTGGTAAGACTATGTGGTTCTTGAACTTTCTTGAGTGAAAGGACACACACCCCACCACACACACACTTCTGGGTACCATCTAAAGAATTCTGTCTTTCTCTTTGAGTACTTGTAAGGACATTCTCATAAACCCAGTTTTAAATAAACCTGGTTTAAAAATAAGCCACCATGCGTGCCTGGGTGGCTCAGTGGTTTAAGCCTCTGCCTTTGGCTCAGGTTGTAATCTTGGGGTCCTGGGATCGAGTCCCACATTGGGCTCTCTGCTCAGCAGGGAGCCTGCTGCTTTGCCTACTTGTGATCTCTTTCTCTGTCAAAGAATTAAATAAAATCTTAAAAAAAAAATAAGCCACCAGTCATTTTCATGCTACTTTATTTTAATAATGATTTAAGCACTATTGTTGCAGACAGCATTACTTATTACCTATTGAGTCTTAGTGGACTACTATTATTAAAGCATATTGAAATATAAGGCACTATGTGAATGAAAGGCACTGAGGTATCACTTATTTTTTAAGATTTTATTTATTTATTTGAGAGAGAGAGAGCACAAGCAGAGGGAGGGGCAGAGATAGAGAGGGAGAAGCAGACTATCCACTGATTGTAGAGACTGACACAGGACTTGATCTCGGTACCTTGAGATCATAACCTGAGCCAAAGTCAGATGCTTAATGAACTGGGCCACCCAGGCACCCTGGCATTGAAGTATTATTATTGGAAAATACTTTTTCAACATTATTAGGCTATGTCTATATGCATTAACATATACATATTTGAGTGAGAACTCCAAGAAAGTGGGATAATGGAGAGAAACAAAAGTGGGATGGAGATTCAGAAGGTTCCAATTTAGAAGATATAATTGAGTCCTTACCAGATGGTAATGGAAAGTATGCATGATCAAGTTCACCCTAATTTTTACAGAATTATTAACTTAATAGAAGTCATTCAGATATAGGCAGTGTTTTTATTTTACCTCTGAAATTTTCATTGTAAACTTTGACGTTTCACTGTTTTTTCTCTCAACCCTTAATTTGCAAAGTCACTGACCAGTTTATACAAATTATTGTGAAACTTGTAGTGAGAAATGAGACCTTCATTTTACAATCATGGATCAGACTAAAGTGTTGATAGGAACCACTCCCCTTCTATCTGAAGTACTTAGAGCCCATCAACTGGAGAATTTCAGTGATGCAAGGATGCTTCGTTTTCAACATTCCAGTAATATGTCCCATGGCTCCTAGGTCTAGCGTTCTAATAGAAAAGCTATAATAATACTTTTCAGACAGGAAGATAGGAACCTCATGAGCTTCCCTTTAAAATTCTCCCTTTCATGCCTGGTTGAAGGCACGAATCATGTGGATTTCTTAACAAGCAATGCTTTAGTTTGTATTATATTATGCTTCTGCTCTACTGTAAAAAAATGAACTGAAAGAGGAACAGGAAAACTCATTATAGTTTTTACTTGTAGATATTTTCTACTTAAATATAAATTAATTAGGAAGATGAGTTTTCATTTTTTCTCAAAGGAGGTCAGTTATGTTAAATGCATAGGAAGATACTTTAATAAATAACTATTTTATTTACATTTTATTTTTTCCCCAAAATTTTAGTTTAAAAGTTACAAATATAGAAAAACATAGAAAGGTATAGTGAATATCCATATATTGACCACATAGATTCCTTGATTAACTGTACTATATTTGCTTTCTCACATAACCATCTATCTGTCCCATTGTTTATCTACAAATCCACTTAAGTTTTTTGATGCATTTTTAAGTAGGTTGTAGGCTATAAATAAATATTAAAATCTACTTAATGATATGCATGCTGAAGTGTGTAGACACCTCTAAATACTTCAGCATACATATCATTAACTAGTGTTCAACATTTGTTTATTGTTTTTAAGCTATAATTTTTATGTAACTATATGAAAAAAATTTAGTGTATAATTCAGTATGTTTGAAATCTGCATACATCTGTGAAAACCACAATCCTTTCAAGATACAGAACATTTCTTTTCCTTTTTTTAAAAAGATGTTATTTATGAGAAAGAGAGAAAGAGAACATGAGTAGGGGGAGGGGCAGAGGGAAAAGCAGACTCTCCACTGAGAAGGAATCCAGAGATGGGGTTTGATCCCAGCACCCTTGGATCATGACTTGAGCTGAAGGAAGATGCTTAGCTGACTGAGTCACCTACATGTCCCCAAGATACAGAACATTACTATTATACTGGAAAGTTTCTTCATGCCTTTTTCTCATCAATAACTACCCACATGGCCTCAGATTCACACACCATTCTATTTTTTCTTTTTTCTTTCTTTATTTTTAAAAAGATTTTACTTATTTGACAGAGAGAGAGAGAGAGATCACAAGTAGGCAGAGCAGCAGGCAGAGAGAGAGGTGGAAGCAGGCTTGATGCAGGCTTGATCCCAGGACCTTGATGCAGGCCTGATGCAGGCTTGATCCCAGGACCCTGAGATCATGACCTGAGCTGAAGGTAGAGGCTTAACCTAATGAGCCACCCAGGTGCCCCTGTTTTTCTTTTCTGCTATGGATTAGTCTTGCCAGTTTTAGATCTTTGTATAAATAGAATCATACCTTATGTATTCTTTTTTGTAAGCCTTCTTTCATTCAGCTTAATGTATCTGAGATTAATCTATGTTGGTGCAGATAAGGAATTTGTTTCTTTTTACAGAGAGTAGTACTTCACTTTATAATTATACCATTATTTATTTGTGTATTCTCTCACTGATGGACAAATGAGAGGTTTCTAGATTTGTCTATTCTGAATAAAACTGCTATGAAAACTTTTGTACAAGTTTTTTTTTGATGTGTGTTTACTGTGTTTAAATAACTATTTTGATAATTAATTTTTTGTGTCAACTTGGAGAAAGTTTTTGGATAAGCTTAACATTTATAATTTGAGTAAGAAGACTGCCCTCCATAACGTGGGTGGGCTTCACCTAATCAGTTGAAGGCCTGAACAAAACAAAAAAATTGGCTTCTTCAGGCAATAGGAAATTATCCCTATTGAATTTCATCTGCACCATTAGTTTTCTACATTGCATATTTGGACTTGTCAGCTTCCATAATCATGTTATCTGATTTCTTAAAATAATTCTCTCTCTCTCACATACACACACACACACACACACAGAGTTTTCTGTTTCTCTATAGAATTCAAATATATCTATAAATATAATTACCAGATTTTATTTGCTTTGAATCATTAGACATGTATATTATGAAAATCATAAGTACAAAATGCATTCAGTGCAAAATAAGTCTCTGTGTCACAGCGGTGATTCTCACCAACACCCTAGGATCCTTTCATAGATAAGTACTCGTAGCACATGGTTTTGTGTTGTTGAAGAAAAACTCTACTCAGACTTTGAAAAACTCTACTACCTTGACTTTCTCACTTATGAGAATATAATTTTTAAATATGTACTTTTTCGTTATTTGTACTCAGAATAGGAAATTTAAAACCTAAAAACTGAAGAGCCACACTGGTTTATCAAAGAATATTTGTGTCTGTCACTGATTGTTCTATTCATGGAAAGTATTTACTGAGATTCTGTTGGATATTATGTGTTTTACATATGTTACTTGATTTAATTTGTACAATCAACCTGGATAGTTCATTCAAGAAATATGTGGTGACTGTCTGCTCTTTGTTAGATACTATTCTAAACACTGGGGTTACTGTGGTGAAAAAGATAGACAAAATTATTATTTTCTATTTTAATGGAAGGAAACATAACAATAAGGATAGAAAATAAGTACATTATATACTTAGGTAGAAGTAATAATTGTATACTATGGTAAAGGTAATAGGAGGACAAATTAAGCACAGTCAGAAGTATAAAAAGTGCTTGTTAGAAGTGGGATGGTTATTGTTTTGAAAAAAATGACATTGTTTTGAAAAAATTGTATACAATAGTATTCAATTATTTGAAGGTGAAGAAATGATTTCTATAGATACCCAGGAGAGAAGAGTTCCAGTGAGAGGGAACATGCAGTTCAAAGGCCTGAAGGGAGAATATGCCTGGTACTTTCAAAGAATAGTAAAAAGAGTCAAATGTAGTCAGAATTTACTTTTAATGAAGTAGACCAGATTTATTATTCGTCTTATTTTTTTTAAATATTTTATTCATTGATTTAAAAGAGAGAGACAGGCACAGCAAGAGAAGGAACACAAGCAGGGGGAATGGGAGAGGGAGAAGCAGGCTTCCTGCTGAGCAGGGGCCCTGATGAGGGGCTTGATTCAGGACCCTGGGATCATGACCTGCACTTAATAACTGGGTCAACCAGGTGTCCCATTATTCACCTTAGAGAATCAGAGGAAGAGCAGTAAGAGATGATGTTAAGACAGTGTGGTCCAAAGAAAGAGCTTTTGTAACACCTTTGGTTTTCATTCTGGCTTAAATAGGGATTGCTAGTGGATTTGGGGTAGAAAAGTGACATGATCTGCCCTATTATTTCCAAAATTCACTCTTTTTTAAAAAATGGAAGTGGAAGGATGTTGTGTCTTGTCAAATGCTTTTTCTGTATCAGTTGAGAGGAACATGTGGTTCTTCTGTCTTATTGATTTGTTCCATCACATTGATTGATTTGTAAATGTTGAGCCACCCTTGCACCCCATGGATAAATCCTACCTGGTCATGGTGGATAATCTTTTTAATGTATTGTTGGATCTTATTAGCTAGGATCTTGTTGAGAATCTTGGCATCCATATTCATCAGGGATATTGGTCTGAAATTCTCCTTTTTAGTGGGATCTTTGCCTGGTTTGGGGATTAGGGTAATGCTGTTCCTGACTGAAACGATTCAAAGTATAGGGATAGAGGGAACATTCCTTAACTTCATAAAACCTACCTATGAAAAACTCACAGTGAATATCCTCCTCAATGGGGAAAAGCTGACAGCCTTCCCTTTGAGATCAGGTACATGACAAGGATACCAACTCTCACCACTCTTGTTCAACATAGTACTAGAAGTCCTAGCAACAGCAATCAGACAACAAAGAGAAATAAAGGTATTCAAATTGGCAATGAAGAAGTCAAACTCTCTCTCTTTGCAAATGACATGATACTTTATGTGGAAAACCCAAAAGACTCCACCCCCAAACTACTAGAACTCATACAGCAATTCAACAATGTGGAAGGATACAAAATCAATGTACAGAAATCAGTTGCTTTCTTATACACTAACAATGACAATAAATAAAGGGAAATAAGAGAATCAATTCCCTTTACTGTAGCACCAAGAACGATAAGATACCTGGGAATAAACCTAACCAAAGAGGTAAGGGATCTGTACTCGAGGAACTACAGAACACTCATGAAAGAAATTGAAGAAGACACAAAAAGATGGAAAATCATTTCACGCTGATGGATCAGAATAATAAGCATTGTTAAAATGTCTATACTGGAAGACCATTTTATGCTCATGGATAAGAGTAATAAACATTTTTAAAATGTCTATACTGCCTAGAGCCATCTATAATTTCAATGTCATTCCGATCAAAATTTCAACAGCATTTTTCAAAGAGCTGGAACAAACAATCCTAAAATTTGTATGGAGACTGAAGAGACCCCGAATTGCTAAGGAAATGTTGAAAAAGAAAAACAAAGCTGGGGACATCACATTGCCTAATTTCAAGCTTTACTACAAAACTGTGATCACCAAGACAGCATGGTACTGGCACAGAAACAGACACATAGACCAGTGGAACAGATGAGAGAGCCCAGATATGGACCCTCAACTCTATGGTCAAATAATCTTTGACAAAGCTGGAAAAAAATATACAGTGGAAAAAAGACAGTCTTTTCAATAAATGTGCTGGGAAAATTGGACAGCTATGTCTTAAAGAATGAAACTTGACCATTCTCTTACACCATACACAACGAAAACTCAAAATGGATAAAAGACCTCAACATGAGACAGGAATCCATCATAATCCTCAAGGAGAACATAGGCAGTAACCTCTTTGATATCAGCCACAGCAACTTCTTTCAAGATATGTCTCCAAAGGCAAAGGAAACAAAAGTAAAAAATGAACTTTTGGAACTTCTTCAAAATCAAAAGCTTCTGCACAACAAAGGAAACAGACAACAAAACAAAGAGGCAACCCATGCAATGGGAGAAGATATTCACAAATGAAACTACAAAGGGCTGATATCCAAGATCTATACAGAACTCCTCAAACTCAACACACACAAAACAGATAATCACATCAGAAAATGGGCAGAAGGCTTGAACAGATAGTTCTCCAAAGAAGACATACAAATGGCTAACAGATACATGAAAAAATGTTCATCATCATTAGTCATCAGGGAGATTCAAATCAAAACCACATTGAGATACCCCTTATACCATTAGAATGGCCAAAATTAACAAGACGGTGAACAAGTGTTGGAGAGGATGTAGAGAAAGGTGAATCTCTTACACTCTTGGTGGGAATGCAAGTTGGTGCAGCCACTTTGGAGAACAGTGTGGAGATTCCTCAAGAAATTAAAAATAGAGCTTCCCTATAACCCTGCACTTGCATACTGGTTATTTATCCCAAAGATACACATGTAGTGAAAAGAAGGGTCATCTGTACTCCAAGGTTCATAGCAGAGATGGCCACAGTTTCCAAACTGTGGGAAGAACCAAGATGCCCTTCAATGGACAAATGGATAAAGAAGATATGGTCCATATATACAATAGAGTATTAT
Organism: Neogale vison; assembly: GCF_020171115.1. Classification (NCBI taxonomy): domain Eukaryota; kingdom Metazoa; phylum Chordata; class Mammalia; order Carnivora; family Mustelidae; genus Neogale; species Neogale vison. The sequence goes on from NC_058101.1 coordinate 180,501,669, forward strand.
GCCTCCATCAGAAAGGGTGAATACCCAACTATAGTATCAACATGGATGGGACTAGAAGAGATTATGCTGAGTGAAATAAGTCAAGCAGAGAGAGTCAATTATCATATGGTTTCACTTACTTGTGGAACATCAGGAACAACACGGAGGACATTGGGAGATGGAGAAGAGAAGTGAGCTGGGGGAAATTGGAAGGGGAGACAAACAATGAGAGACTATGGACTCTGCGAGACAAACAGGGTTTTGGAGGGGAGGGGGTTGGGGGGTTGGGTGAGCTTGGTGGTGGGTATTATGGAGGCCATGGAGCACCCATGCATGGAACGCTGGGTGTGGTGCATAGACAATGAATTTTGGAACACTGAAAATAAAATAAAATAAAAATTAAAAAAAATAAAACTATATAGTGAAAAAATGGAAATGAGAAGATTTATTCATTTAATGAAATCCACTTCAAAATTCACTCTTAATGCCATGATGAAAACGTACTGAAGCAAAAGTAGAATGAAGGAGACTGGAGAGAAAATAATTATAGTAAGTCAGATAATAGAGGATGGTAATTTGGTTGCAATAATCAAAATGGTTAGAAGGAACTGATTTTTTTTATTTAAAAAATAAATGAAATATTTATTTTAGAACCAATACGAGTTGCTAAGGAGTTAGTTGGGTGACGGAGTGAAAGAGGGAAAGTGAGGATAACTCAGTTTTTGTTTCTGTCTTCCGAATCTGAAATAAGAGGTTTTAATCTGGAGAGATGGAAACAAAATGTGTGTGTTACAGATTCAAATATGAGGATAAGGAATTTACTTTTTTTGATAAGATATGTTTGAACTATTAAACACTATAGTGAAGAAGCCAAATAATAAGCTTATAGATGTATGGTAGAGAAGAAGTTTGGGCTAGATAGTGAAATTTGAGCTAATATTAAAGTCATAAGACTGGATGAGATTACTAATGGACATGGGGAGGGAAGAAAAGAGGTGAAATAATTGAGCCCAGGAGTACTCTGAGTTTAAGACACTAAAAAGAAGAAGAGGAATCAACAAAATAAACGGAGAAGGAACACTAGGGATAAAAGAGAAAAGCTATGGGCATATTGTGTAGTGAAAACCAAGTAAAATGTTACAGAACAAGAGAGGGATCAACTCTGCCTAGTGTTACTGATGGAGGAAAGACTAGTACTGAGAATTATCCAGTAGATTAGCAGTATGGAGCTGCCTGATGATTTTGACTGTGTCAGTTGAGAGGTTTAGTATAAAAAATAATGGATAAATGTTGCTTATGATTAGAATGTGCCACACTAGAACATGTGTCACTTGTGCCAAAACAACAAGAAGATAAATTACAGTCATTAAATTTTCTGGAACCTATCGCAAAGCTGATGAGTAGGGCATCCAAGTAGCCTAAAGGTCAAGGACAAGACCTTTCAAGGAGAGAGAAGTAACAGAGAATGGGAGGGAGAAGCACCAGTTGTCATTCGATGGGTAAGAAAAAAAATCAGTAAATACTGTAATGAGCAGTTCATAGTTGAATATGGACTAGTATGACACTATAGATCCCTTAGAAGCTCCAGACACAATGAGATTTCATACTCATTTACAAGCTATTTCTCATGGACATCATTCAAGTGCTCGGTGGAAAGATTGGTGGTGCAGAGCAGGAGACCAGAGACTCTCCCACAGCGCGATCGGCCTGTAAGAAGAGTTTGATTGCTACTCTAGAGCAGGCATAAAACATCACACATTTCCCAGACCCCTTGGCTCACACAATAGAAAAGCTTTAAGCTTCTTGGTAAGGGACAGTGAATCTTAATTTCCGCCCCCCCCGCCCCCCCACCCCCGGGAAAGGACAGAAGAAAAATCCCTTTAGTTCTAGAGAAAGCATAGGAAAGGGTTTTAGGTTGAAGATGCTATATTCAAGGCCTCCTACTGAGAGGTGAGAAACTCTTTTGCACAAGCTCTACCACAGACTCAAGGCAAAGTTGGCTGTTTCAGGGAGGAGGAGCAGGAATGCTGAGAATCTCACATCTCAGGTCCACTAAGAGCGGGGCTGGCCCACAGCAGCTGCTGGACTAGTACACTCAAGTATTATATCCTGTCCTTCCCCAAGCATGGGGAGAAGTGAGTGACAGTCAAAAAGCACCCGTACCGGGGCGCCTGGGTGGCTCAGTGGATTAAAGCCTCTGCCTTCAGCTCAGGTCATGATCCCAGGGTTCTGGGATCGAGCCCCGCGTCGGGCTCTCTGCTCCGCAGGGAACCTGCTTTCTCCCCCCTCTCTCTCTGCCTGCCTCTCTGCCTACTTGTGATTTCTCTCTGTCAAATAAATAAAATCTTTAAAAAAAAAAAAAAAAGCATCCGCACCATTTGGTAAACTTAAAGAGATTCTCACCATGACACATTATAATCAAACTTTCAACATCAAACTTTCAAGTGAAAAAAAGTTGAGTACAATAAGGAGATACAATAATTATAAACATGTATGCACCCAATAACAGAGCATCAAATATATGAAGTTAGCATAAGCTACCTAGGTGAAGCTTGAGGATCAAATGCTCAGTGAAATAAGCCAGGGACAAAAGGACAAATACTGTATGCTTCTGCTTATGTGAGGTAGTAAGAGTAGGCCAAATCATAAAGATAGCAAGTAGGATGGGGGCTGCCAGGTGTTGGGGGGGTGGTGAATAGGGAGTTATTATTTAAAGGGCATAGAGTTTCAGTTTGGAAATATGAAAAACGTTCTGGCAATGGACAGTGATGATGGTTGTACAATAGGAATGTACTTAATGTCACTAAACTGTATACTTAACATGATTAAGATAAATTTGAAGTTATATATATTGTAGCACAGAAATTAAAAAAAACAAGAGAGAATGGGCGGAAATTGGCAATGACAAATATGGACAACTTATGGACTGCTGCTATAACAAGGAGCAGAAATGGGGATGGGAATGGAATAAAGTGAGTTGTTTCTTGAATACAAAAGAAAATGTGGCAAGTTTGAATACTGATTAGAGTGATCAGTGGAGAGGATGATACTAGACAAAGAGGGTGGTATTCCTGGAATGAATCTTTGAGTAGGTGAAAGAGAGTCTGATTTATTTATTTACTTATTAATTAAAAAATTATTTATTTATTTGGCCCAGAGAGAGAGATCACAAGTAGGCAGACAGGCAGGCAGAGAGAGAGAGGGGGAAGCAGGCTCCCTGCTGAGCAGAGAGCCCAATGTGAGTCTCCATCCCAGGACCCTAGGATGATGACCCTAGCTGAAGGCAGAGACTTAACCCACTGAGCCACCCAGGCGCCCTGAGAGTCTGATTTATTGCCAAGTGGAAGAGTTGGCCTTACATAACAGTACAAATGTTTAATGTCTAATAAAGCCCAATATAATAGGAATATCTATAACAATGTAGTAATAACTGACATTGATGGTATGCCTTTGGTGGGTGTTGGCATTATTCAAAGTATTTCATTCATAAATACATGTTACCCTTACGGCAACCATAGCAGATAGTTACCCCTTTCTGTGCCCCCTTTACAAAGAAGGAACTGAGGCCCGGAGAGGTGACGTCGCTTGCTTCATGAGGCTGTTAGACAGTCTGGCTTCAGAGTCTGTGTTTTCTAACAAGAGGGGCACAGTTATAATTTTGATTAGGAAACTGAGGCTCAGACAGGTTTATGATCTGGCCCAAGGTCACAAAGCCCATCAATGTGGAGCTGGGTATATTGGATCCCAAAGACAAAGCCCTTTCTCAGGTCCATGTTTCCCTACTTTTGAGAAACTATGCTAGCCTAGGTGAAACCCTAACTTACAGCAGCTCTCTTAACTGTAGTTTTGTTGGTGTGGCAATGACACCGGAAAACCCGAGTACACACTCTCTCTCTGCCCCATCTCTGCACACACCTGCTGTGTGTGCCTGGATGTATTCCTTGATTTCTAAGCGTTTTCCATTTTTTATCTTAAAGTGAAAATAATAATAATATTTACCTCCTATGGTTCTTGTGAGGATTAAATGATTCATGAGTGTTCTGCACACAGTAAGCAATCTTTGTGTTAGTTACTATTTAAAAATTTTATGCTATGCATTTCCAACGATCATAATTAATTATCTCATTCATGCAATGCATTGTCAACAGAAGCTTATTGAATTCTTAGTAGTTACAGTGCGTTGTGCTAGGACACATGGGATACAGAAATGAGTTAAACAGTCCTGTATTTAAATATATAAACACACATGCATATACACAAGCATATGTCAACAGAGCCATATCATTTTCAATGTGGAAAGGACAATTTTGAATTACCAACTACAAGCTCTCTGCCTCCCCGCATCTTAATGAATTCTTGATGCCTGACTGGACAAAGGAATCACAACTGTCACAGTCGGTGTTGTACCTCCCACATTGCCTAGTACAAGCCCAGTCCACGGTAGGTATTTAATAAATGGTTGTTGAGTGAAGAGGTTTGAAAGGAACATAAGTCACAGTAGTGACTGGTAGAGTGATGGGGGTGCCACAGGAGGCTGTGATGTGTCTCACATTCCAGAAGATTCCAGCATCCCTAAATCAATGTTGAGCACTAAGCCTATCTGGATGTTGGTGATGCGGACGCCCATAAGAAAATGTCAGACAGGGAGTGAGCTACTCATTATTTCCAGAAAACTGCATGAATGCGGGGTATGAAAGATGCATCACGAGCCACTAAAGAGCCTTTTGTTATCGACTGTTCGCAGGCAACTGCTTGTCATCTGGCTTCTGACAAGAGAATATAATTTTCCAAAGTGGAATCATTTTCCTAGGTAAATGTATCTTGTGCTCTCTTCCACTTTGATGGAACTGACATATTTGGTGTTGGATGCCTTCCATGTGAAGATTTATCATTTAATTATAACTAAGAACACTGACTCAATCCCAGCTGCTTGGGGAAATTACTTCCCCGAAAGGCAGGATTCCCAATAAAAGACCAGGAGCTTATTTCTGATCCACAGACTCAAGATTTCAATTCCGTAAAAGTGACAAATGTTTCAGGCTCCCAGAAAGAGCGAAGCCCTAATTATGAGCGACATAATATATTCCAAATTAGAGAAGCGCAAACATAAGCCACTCTGAAAGGCGTTGGAGTGGTTTGAAAAGAGATCAGGTGTGTTAATTCCTCCCTCCACGTGGGCAGCGGACGCCCCTTTACTTCTATCAGCGGTGACCTATGGCATCCTGAAAAATGTGTCTCTCGGCACCGTGTGGGTAACGACACTGCTTAATTATTCTATTACGGTGAAAGGAAACACAGAGAATGTTGTTTCTGGGGCTTTTCATCTTTTGCTCTTCTAACCTCAAAAGAGCATTAAAGGGATGGGAGCTTTCAGCCAGCCGATTTCATTAAGAAAATTAATTCAATGATGCAGGGAGCTTTCGCCATTTAGGTTTTTAGCATTTGTTGCTATGATGGATACCTTAGGACCAGATTTGAGTGCCGGAGGCAGTTTTGTGTGAGGAAGCATTTGATACTGTTTTATCATACAGAATTTTGAGCAGTGGTTCTCAGCCCTGGCAATATATTAGAAACATTTGGCCATCTCTTAAAACGTACCAAAGCTTCGCTCTCCACTTCATAGAAACTGATTTAATTAGTTGGAGGTAGAGTCTGGGAACTGGTATTTTTAAAAGGCTTCCCAGATGATCTGTATTTACAAACATGGTTAAGAATCACTGCCTGGAAGTCAACAATGAGCGAGAAGAATCTTGAATAATTAGAATACATCTAATAGAAGCTGGGTCTTCTTCATGGGTTCTAGCTTCAAACAGACACAAATGCTGTGAATCCAGCTTCTTTGGGTGACCATACATTTTGGATTCTGGCAACATGTTTCTTTCCTTTGTCCTTTTAGCCAGAAGGAAGTAGAGGTCTGCAGGCACTAATCTTGGCTCATTCGACCCTACTGCTGTCTCCACTCTTGCATTATCTGGTTAAATTACCTTTGTTTTAAATGCTTCAAGAGATTTCTGCTTTACAGGGTGGACTCTGATGGATAGATCTTCCATCTTTAGACAATTCCTGCCCAAACACTATATTCCTCTCATTTAAGGGTCATATTTCTCTTGTCTTAAAATGTAGTAATACTTGTTTCTACTTCTGCTCAGATTTTGTGTGAATCTCTCCTGGTCAAGCTTTTAGCTTCACCAGTCCTACCAAATTGGTCTCATAGTATCAACTGTGAAATATAATAGATAATTCTCAATCCTTATCGTACTTGACTTCTCAGCAGCATTTGACAGAGTTGATTATTTTCTCTTTTGGGAAAGTATTTATGACTTGGTTTATGGGGTTCCTCTTTTTCTTTCTTTTTTTTTTTAAGATTTTATTTATTCATTTGAGAGAGAGAGAGAGAGAGAGAGAAAATGAGCAGGGGTGAAGGACAGAGGGAGAAGGAGAAGCAGACTGTCGCTGATCAGGGTGCCAGATGTGGGGCTTGATATGAGGACTCTGGGGTCATGACCTGAGCCAAAGGCCGACACTTAACCAACTGAGCCTCCCCAGCACCCCAGGTTCCTCTTTTTCTGTTGGTTACTCCATCTTAGTCCCTTTTCCTGGATTCTCTTGACTTTCTTGAACTCAATAGAGTTGGGATGCCAAAGTCCTTCATTCTACCAGAGATGCCAGTGAGGCAGAGGGCCTGGAGAAGAGTTTTGGTTCTCATTCATCTTGTCCTACAATCTCCCCCCATCCCCCTCATTTTTCTCTCACTGGTCAAATCCAGCAAAGGCCAGCTAACCTGTGAGCATGGGATATGCAGCCTGTTACGGCCAGACCCTGCAAAACCAGGAAGTTGAAGAGAGTGGCTACGAGGTGGGAAATGTTATTGTACCTTTGTTACTTCTAGGAATGATCAGCAGAAACGGACAGATTGACAAAGCAGAAAAATGAGAACAAGGAGGAAAGGTTTGTTAGGAACTAGAGGTGTGTTTACCTATATCCCTCCCAACCTCCTCTTTTCCATCTTGGTAAAGGGCACTACTGCGTACCTTGCTGCCTAGACCCCAAAGATGTGAGTCTCCTTCCCCCACACCCACAGTCCTCTGATCCATCAGCAAGTTCTATCAGCTCCATCTGTTAATGCAGCTTAAATCCACACATATCTCATTATCTCCTTGTTAGGTTCAGCCTGTTATCTCCTCCTGCCAGATTATCCTAGTGGCTTTTTATAAGGCCTCAACTTTCATTGTATTGCCCTGAATCACTTGCTTTCATAGGGGCTTCTTTTTAAAATCTACAGTCTTTTTTTTCCCCCAAGGAATAATTAATCTTTAATTTAAAAAGTTAATTGTGGTATTATGTATATAGCATAAAACTGACCATCCCCGCCCTTTTTAAGTGTACAGATCAGTAGTATTAAGTACATTCCCATTGTGCGACCATCACACCACCGTTCAGCCCCAAAGCTCTTCTCACAAAACTGAAACTCTTTAACCATTTTTACAATGACTCCCCATTCACTCCTTCCCTCAGTCCCATTTGAAAACCATCCTACTTTGTTGTTATGAATTTGATCATACCAGGTACCTCATATAATTGGCTTTAGAGAATCTACCTCTTGTTACTCCTTGCTTAAAACCATAGCCTTGGGCCCACAGGCCCTGCTGAAGCAGACAGTGTCCTGGCCAACTCTGGGGACTAGGAAGGGTGCCCCTGTCATTAAGCAATGTAGAGGCCCTGCTGAGAGTACACGCACTAAAAAGCCAAATACATAGCACCTGGGTGGTTCAGTGGTTAAGCATCTGACTCTTGTCTTCAGCTCAGGTGGTGATCTTGGGGTCCTGTGGTGTAGCCCTGTGTTTGGCTCTGGGCTCAATGGGGGAGAGTCTGCTTCTCCCTCTCCCTTGTCCTCCCCTGACTCACTCTCTCTCTTTCTCTCAAATAAATTAATTCAATCTGTTTTTTAAAGATTTCATTTATTTATTTTGGTGGGGGTGGAGAGGCAGACTCCTACGCTGAGGAGGGAGCCCAACGCCACTCATGGCTGATTCTGGGACTCCAGGATCCTGACCTAACTCAAAGGCAGACACTTAACCAACTGACCCACCCAGGTGCTCTAATCAAATCTATACTTTTAATGCCATTCTGATCAAAATTCCACCGGTATTCTTCAAAGAGCTGGAGCAAATAATCCAAAAACTTGTATGGAATCAGAAGAGACCCCGAATCGCTAAGGAAATGTTGAAAAACAAAAATAAAACTGGGGGCATCACGTTACCTGATTTCAAGCTTTATTACAAAGCTGTGATCACCAAGACAGCATGGTACTGGCACAAGAAACAGACACATAGACCAGTGGAACAGAGTAGAGAGCCTAGATATGGACCCTCAACTCTATGGTCAATTAATTTCAACAAAACAGGAAAAAATATACAGTGGAAAAAAGACAGTCACTTCAATAAATGGTGCTGGGAAAACTGGACAGCTATATGTTGAAGAATGAAACTCGACCATTCTCTTACACCGTATACAAAGATAAACTCAAAATGGATAAAAGGCCTCAACGTGAGACAGGAATCCATCAGAATCTTAGAGGAGAACATAGGCAGTAATCTCTTTGATATCAGCCACAGCAACTTCTTTCAAGATATGTCTCCAAAGGCAAAGGAAACAAAAGCGAAAATGAACTTTTGGGACTTCTTCAAAATCAAAAGCTTCTGCACAGCAAAGGAAACAGTCAAGAAAACAAAGAGACAACCCACAGAATGGGAGAAGATATTTGCAAATGACAGTACAGACAAAAGGTTGATATCCAATATCTATAAAGAACTCCTCAAACTCAACACACACAAAACAGACAATCATATCAAAAAATGGGTAGAAGATATGAACAGACACTTCTCCAATGAAGACATACAAATGGCTATCAGACACATGAAAAAATGTTCATCATCACTAGCCATCAGGGAGATTCAAATTAAAACCACATTGAGATACCACCTTACACCACTTAGAATGGCCAAAATTAACAAGACATGAAACAACATGTGTTGGAGGGGATGTGGAGAAAGGGGAACCCTCACACTGTCACATTCCCTCACACTGTTGGTGGGGATGCAAGTTGGTGCAGCCTCTTTGGAGAACAGTGTGGAGATTCCTCAAGAAATTAAAAATAGAGAGTCCCTATGACCCTGCAATTGCACTCCTGGGTATTTACCCTAAAGATACAGATGTCATAAAAAGAAGGGCCATCTGTACCCCAATGTTTATAGCAGCAATGGCCACAGTCATCAAACTGTGGAAAGAACCAAGATGCCCTTCAACGGACGAATGGATAAGGAAAGTGTGGTCCATATACACTATAGAGTATTATGCCTCCATCAGAAAGGATGAATACCCAACTTTTGTAGCAACATGGACGGGACTGGAAGAGATTATGCTGAGTGAAATAAGTCAAGCAGAGAGAGTCAATTATCATATGGTTTCACTTATTTGTGAAGCTTAGCAGATAGCATGGAGGACATGGGGAGTTAGAGAGGAGAAGGGAGTTGAGGGAAATTGGAAGGGGAGGTGAATCATGAGAGACTATGGACTCTGAAAAACAATCTGAGGGGTTTGAGGTGGTGGTGGGGTGGGAAGTTGGGGTACCAGGTGGTGGTATTATGGAGGGCACGGATTGCATGGAGCACTGGGTTTGGTGAAAAAATAATGAATACTGTTATGATGAAAATAAACAAAAAATAAATAAATAAAATTAGAGGGCCCTAGGGGTGGGTACTTAAAAAAAATCTTTTTTTAAAAAAATAAGATAAATACACAACTGTAATCTCCAGAATCTTGCAAAATTGGCCTGTTTGTTGGGCTTATCTCCTATCAGTCTCTTCCTGGATCACGACATAATAGCCATACTTTTTTTTTTTAAGATTTTATTTATTTATTTATTTGTGAGAGAGAGCGCACAAGCAGAGGGAGGAGAAGAGGGAGAAGCAAGGTCCCACTGAGCAGGCTCCCCTCAAGGCATTCACTTAACCAACTGAGCCACCCAGGCGCCTCTGGTCTTTCTTTTCTTGATCACACCACACTTATTTAAACCCCGGGGGGCTTATGCTTTCTGTACATTTAACCCAGTTGTCCTTTACCCACACTTGTGGGAATTTTGTCTCCATATTTTATTCACGCCTCTTATCGGAAGTTATCTCTTCATAGAGATCCCACCTGTGTGAAACATCACCCTTCACCTGAAGTTAGTCGTCTTTAAAATTTGGTTTGCTGGGGTGCCTGGGTGGCTCAGTTGGCTAAGTATCTACCTTCAGCTCAGATTAAATCCCAGGGTCCTGAGATCAAGTCCTGAAATCATCTCCTTTCTCAGCAGGGAGCTTGCTTCTCCCTCTGCCTGCCACTCCCCCTGCTTCTTCTCTCTCTCTGTCAAATAAGTAAATAAAATCTTAAAAAAAATTTTTGGTTTGCTTTCCTTCTTATAGCATTTAGGTACCTGACCTTATATATTCAGGGCATATTGTCCCTCTTTCCCTCTAAAATGGGAGCAAATTTTTCTATCTCGATCTCTGCTATGATCACAGTAACACAAACAGTGTCTGGACAATAGCAGAGTCTTAATACATTCTTGAATAAATAGATACAATAAAATAAAATGAAAAAACAATGAATGAATGATGGGAATTTGCTCTTGCCAGAGCTGAAAGCATCCCTTGTGTAAATGCCTGAAACTCTGCTAATGCAGTTACTTCTGAATACTGTATAAATCTCAAAATGTCAGAGTGTTGCTTAATTCCATGCAAAAGTCAGAAGAGTGACTTTCTGCCAAGGCCCATCGCATACATGGGCCCCTGAAGAGTTTTTATTTTGATCAGTGTTTTCTGTGTTCCCCTTAACAACCTCTCCAGACGCTAGCCCCAGACTCAGACGCTCACTCAGTCACACATGGAGATCATTCCATCCACTTTGCCCTGCCTTGAATCATAGAGACTTGAATCCTGTCCAAAGGGCCAGGCAGAAGTAATCACCATGCAATCAACTGGCTCTCTCCCCTTGTCTCTAACTTTACTTCTCCCTAAGCTCCCAGATCAGAGGCTCATTGGCATATCTTCATCAACAGAAGAAATATTCCAAGCATAGGGAGGTGGGTGTGCTGTTTAAAAATGCTACATCAGGGGCGCCTGGGTGGCTCAGTGGGTTAAGCCGCTGCCTTCAGCTCAGGTCATGATCTCAGGGTCCTGGGATCGAGTCCTGCATCGGGCTCTCTGCTCAGCAGGGAGCCTGCTTCCCTCTCTCTCTCTCTGCCTGCCTCTCCATCTACTTGTGATTTCTCTCTGTCAAATAAATAAATAAAATCTTAAAAAAAATAAAAATAAATAAAAATAAAAATAAAAATGCTACATCAGAACCCCAGCAGAACCAACCAGTTTTTTTGGTACCAGTTAAAAGCACCTTAAAAAATATAGGTCATACGAAGGGAAGTGACATTGAAGAATGTATGACAAAATGACAGGATGTCTGAGATTTGCTTTAAAACTACCCAGTGGGCGTTGGGAAAAGGGTGGGAGACAAGATTGGCCAACAGGTTTTTTTTTGTTTTTGTTTTTTTTTTAAGGATTTTATTTATTTATTTTACACACACACACACACACACAGAGAGAGAGAGAGAGAGATCACAAATAGGCAGAAAGGCAGGCAGAGAGAGAGCAGGAAGCAGGCTCTCTGCAGAGCAGACAGCCCGATATGGGGCTCAATCCCAGGACCCTGAGATCATGACCTGAAGGCAGATGCTTAACCCGATGAGCCACCCAGGCGCCCCTGGCTAACAGTTCTTATTTTGCATCTCAGTGATGGGTACCTGAACTCACCCATGTGTACTCTTTCTACATTTATGTTTGAATTCTTCCACAATGAAAAGCCAAAAGAAAGAAAGAAACAGATAAAAGAAAGTATAGATTTAGCATCAGCGAAATACCGACACCTTGCAGCTTTGCTTGTAAATCAGAGTTGTCTGCTCTATTTTGAATGGAAACCCACAGCAAATACACAGATTCCAAATCAAAGACTAAACCTTCTCTCCCCTTTGATGAACACTTCTCCCTTGAGACATGGGTTCTCATTTCTAAATGAAATGGCATCCAAAGGTATCCAATCTCCCTTTTTTTGTTGTTGTTGATCTCTTCAAGACAGGGCTTGTAAACATATCGACTCTTTCTGAGGAGGTGTTTTTGGTGCTCAAAGAGGCTGAGTGAAAGAGTCAGACCGGCCCATGTTAAATGGACTTGGCGAAGTCGTCCCATGGAGGGTGATTTTGCTGCCATCACACCCGGTACCAAATGTTTTATGCATAGGGTCATTGGCAGCAATAACTGCAAACTCAGGTGCTTATGGAAACTTCCACAGGCGGAGTGCAGAGGGAATAGGTCCATTCTTCCCATTTGTGCCCTATATTTTAGTGGCTGGATTTTGTATGAAACTTGGAGAAAAATGGCTTTCTAAAATGCAATGCATCAACCTTTCTCTTTGATGTTCTCTTCTGAATAGGAAGCACTCACCCAATAGGCCACCTGCCCAAGCACAGCCCCATTAAGCTTTACCTTTGGGTTGTCCAGGGTGTTTTTTTCACCCTATTTTCACCCAGGGTCTACCTACTGTTCCCAAGCAATTTATGAGTTCAAAAAAAAAAAAAGAAAGAAAGAAAAATCAGGCAGGTAGGCTAGGCTGTTTTTTGGTTGTCTCTTATCAGAAAGCTTCTGCTCTTTCTAGAATTTCTTCTGGTCTTGACAATTAAAAAAATCCTTTCTTAAAAAAAAAAAATCTTTTCTTAAATGTCCTTTCTTCCTGCTGACATTTCTGACCCCTAACAAGGGAGAACATTGTTGCAATCAACACTTGAAACTCTTTGTTCTTTGGACTCCAGAGTGAACACTCCTGGAGGAATCCTGTTAAGCAGCAGTATACTTTGTGTCATAGGTGACTTTTCACTAGGCCTTCCTACTCTGAGGCAGAAGAATGAAGTTTATAAACCTCAAGGAAACCTTCTGACAGAGGAACCAAGGTCTCAGACCTGAGCAAGCTAATTACTCCATTCTAAAACAGGCCAAGTTGGCCTGAGGCGATGTTGTGAGCACTTGGCATCTGTCACTGCCTCACTTAGGTTTTGTTTCCTTCCTGCCCCTTATCCTTGCTTTTTTATTATCTATTTCCCTGCCAGGTGTCCAGCATTTCTGGGCTGTTCCATTTTATCCACACTTAAGAATTAATGTGTTCCGAAGTATTACATGTGTTCGTAACGTTAATTTCTCACTTGTTCTCAGGTGAATTTGAAAGAGAAGAGGCACAAAGGAATGGATGGTGGGATTTCAGTGCTGAGGACACTCTGGAAAGGATGGACTTTTCCTTTTGGAGGACTCTACCAGTGAAGAGTGTCTAGGAAGTGTCAGAGAGTGGGAAATCTCAGAGACCTGATTTCTAGTCTTTACTCTCTCAGTAATTAACTTGGTGACTGCAGCGAGTCAACCCACCTGTCTAGACCTCTGTCTTTACTTGCTTGAAATGAAACAGTTGGTCTGGAGCTCTCATGTCCCTTACACGAGCATTGCACCTGCTCATAGTAACTATGCCTCCAAATGTGTGCTGTCTGAAAGCAGGGAACCTACTTTTAGCTTTACCATACTCTGATAGTCAGTGCATTCAGCAAGCAATGCTCTACCTATGTGTCTGTGTAGACCTGTCACTTGGCTAATGTCCTTGGAAACTCCATTTGCTCGACTGAAAACTTATAGGAGGTAAGGTTACATTTTCAGGTAGTTCAGATTCTTGTAGAGAAACTTCAAAGGGAGCTTGAGTCTGAAAGGCTTAATCTGTGCTTCTAATAGATGGTTTGGTCAAGATTTGTATACGGCATAGGCTAGGTTATAAAGGATATACAATATAAAGTGAAAGAAAAGCCATATATATATACAGCATATCATCTATGGACTACACACTTTAAAGCCTCAGATCTTTCACTGAGAAGGTTGGTGGGTGTTCCCATGGAGATTTCTTAGAAGGGTTGCATTCCTTGGAATATTATTGGAAATATATTAACAATGCCAACTTTCTGTGGGTTTTTAGGCCTTGGGAATCATGCTGGCTAGAATACATTATTTTCTTGCATACCACATTCATATTCATTTATTCATTTATTCAATAAGTTCTCATTTGAAGATATATTAAGTGCCAATTACTCTGAGTTACAGGGGCTATAAATATGAAGAAAATATAGTCCTTATTACTGACAGTCTCATAGTACAGTTGGATAGATGGATGGGTAAATGTAATTACACCACTGTAATAAGTATTGTGATAGTTACTTTGAAATGATGTGATATAATACTTTAAAATAATATTGAAAGACAAGAGAAAAAGTACCCAAGACTGACTAGCTGAAGGGTTAGGAGTGGCTTTATTGAGGAAATGGCTTCAGCAGAGAGAAGTTCAATGGTAAATATACAGAGGGAGAGAAGAGCATGAAAATCTCCCTCACTCCCCACCAATAAACGAATTTTTTTTTGGAGCAAAATGTAAATTTGGGAGAATATAAGGGGTTAAGACCAAAGTTGTTGACTGAATTTAGTTTGTAAAGAGACAGATGAATTGAGATTTTATATTTCAGTCATGGAGGAGCTATGGAATCCTTTGAAAGAGAAGATCAGTTAGTCTTTGCCAGTCTTATAAATCTCAATACCTATAGGTCATACACACAGGAAAATGGTACATAGTGTTAGACATACTCTTGGGCCTGAAAAGGTATCTTGCAGGCACATCACTTATGATATTTGTGAATTAATCAACAGATTTTAATTGCCGTCTAAATTGTAACCCAAAGATGGTTGCTATATAAACGAAGTTTGTAAAGATGTAGCCACTTTAAATTATTCAAGGAGCCAGCACACTGGTAAAGGAGAATAGAGAGGAAAATCAAAACATGTACATAGGGGTTAGGTGACTCGAAACCTATTCTAACACTAAGTGCCTAGTGTGAGAGATCACTGAGTTTTAGAATAGCAGAGTCAGGTATTTGGTTAAAAAAAAAGGTAGTTTCTAGCATAATTTTAAAGAGTGAATGGACTTAAATAACTGAAGGGGAAAGCATTTCATTTTGGAATATTTGCATGAATTAAGACTTAAACATGTGACTCATTACGTTTCTTGGTAAGATTAACTGATTAATCATTTGTTTATCTTGTATTAATTAATCATAACCCATACTTTATTCAGATTTCTTTAGTTGTTTTTGTTTGTTTGTTTTTCTTAATGTTCCTCTCTCTGTTCCAGGATTCCATCTAAAACACCACGATATTCTATGTAGTCATCATATGTTCTTAGACTCCTCCTGGCTATCAGAGTTTCTCAGATTTTCCTTGTTTTTGATGACTTGATAGTTTGGAGGAGGATTTATCAGGTCTTTTGTAGAATGTACTTTAACTGGAATTTGGTATTTTTCTCATAATTAGACTTGGGTATGGGTAGGGGTTTTTGAAAGGAAAACCACAGAGATCTAGTGGCATTCCCTTTCTCTTTTTAAGCAAGTTTTTATTTTATTTACTAGGTGCTCATCACAAGTGCACTCCTTAATCCCCATCACCTATCCACACCCCACCCCCTACCCGCACCCCTTCCCCCTCTGGTAATCATCAGTTTGTTCTCTATACTTAAGAGTCTGTTAGGACACCTGGGTGGCTCAATCAGTTAAGCAACTGCCTTCGGCCCAGGTCATGATTCTGCGGTCCTGGAATGGAGACCTGCATCGGGCTCCCTGTTCATTGACAAACCTGCTTCTTCCTCTGTCTGCTGCTTCCCCTGCCTGTGGTCTCAGTCTCTGACAAATAAATAAAGAAAATTAAAAAAAAAAAAAGAGTGTTTCTTGATCTTCCTTTTTCCCCCACCTCCCTATCATATTCATTTGTTTTGTTTTAAATTCCACATGAGTGAAATCATATGGTATTTTTTTATGACTGATACATTTCACTTAGTATTATACTCTGTAGCTCTATTCATGTCATTGAAAATGGCAAGATTGCATTCTTTTTTATGGCTGAATAATATTCCTGTATGTGTGTGCGTGTGCGTGTGTGTGAATACCACCTCTCCTTTATTCATTCATAAATCTATGGGCACTTGGGCTAGTTCCATAACTGGGTTACTGTAAATACTGCTGTTATAAACATAGGGGCACATGCATCCCCTTGAAATAGTGTTTTTGTATTCTTGGGGTAAATACCCAGTAGAGTGAAACCGGATCATAGAATAATTCTATTTTTTATCTTTTGAGGAAACTCCATACTGTTTTCCGCAGTGGCCATACCAGTTTGTGTTCCCACCACAGTGCATGAGTGTTCCTTTCTCTCCGTATCCCTGTCAACACCAATTATTTCTTGTGTTGTTGATTTTCGCCATCCTAATAGGTGTGAGGTGACAGCTTGTTGTAGTTTTGATTTGCATTTCCCTTTTGATAACTGATGGTGAACATCTTTTCATGTGTCTATTGACCATCTGTGTATCTTCTTTGGAGAAATGTCTGTTCATGTGTTCTGCCCATTTTTAAAATTGATTATTTGGGGGTGGTGTTGAGTTTTATAAGTTTTTTATTTTGGATACTAGCCCTTTATCAGATATGTCATTTGCAAATATCTTCTCCTATTCTGTAGGTTGCCTTTTAATTTTGTTGATTATTTCCTTTGCTGTGCAGAAGCTTTTTATTTTATATAGTTCCAGTAGTTTATTTCGTTTATTTCCCCCCTTGCTTTAGGACACGTATCTAGTAAGTTGCTATAGCGGATGTCAAATAAGTTTTTGACTGTGTGCTCTTCTAAGATTTTTATGGTTTTAGGTCTCATATTTAGGTCTTTAATCCATTTGGAATTCATTTTTGTGTATGCTGTAAGAAAGTGGTCCAGTTTCATTCTTTTGCATGTTGCTGTTCAGTTTTCCCAATACCATTTGTGGAAGAGACTGTGTTTTTCCCAATTGGATATTTTTCCTGCTTTGTTGAAGATTAATTGACTTTATGAGTGTGGGTCTATTTATTGTTTTTCTATTCTTCTTTATTTATCTATGTGTCTATTTTTGTGCCAGTACCATTCTGTTTTGATTACTATAGCTTTGTGATATAACTTGAAGTCCAGAATTGTGACACCTCCAGCTTTGCTTTTCTTTTTCAATATACCTTTGGCTATTTGGAGTCTTTCATGGTTCCATACAAATTTTAGGATTATTTGTTCTAGTTCTGTAAAAAAAAAAATGCTGCTGGTATTTTGATGGAATTACATTAAGTGTGTAGATTTGAGTAATATAGATTTTTTAAGAATATTTATTCTTCCAATCCATGAGCATGGAATATTTTTCCATTTCTTTATGTTGTCTTTAACTTCTTTCATCAATGTTTTATAGCTTTCAGAGTACAGGTATTTTACCACTTTGGTTATGTCTACTCCTAGGTATCTTATTTTTGGTGCAATTATAAATGGGATTGTTTTATTAATTCCCCTTTATGCTGCTTCAATTCTGGAGTATAAAAATGAAGCAGTTTTCTATAGATAGATTTTATATCCTGTGACATTACTGAATTTATTACTTCTAGCAGTTTTTTGGTGGAGGTTTTTGGGCTTTCTTTATATAGTATCATGTCATCTGCTAATAGTGGAAGTTTTACTTCTTTACTGATTTGGATGCCTTTTATTTTTATTTTTGTTATCTAATTTCTTATGACTAAGACCTCCAATGCTATGTTGAATAAAACAACAATCTTGTTCCTGACCATAGAAGAAAAACTCTCAATTTTTCCCCATTGAGGATGATATTAGCTGTGGGTTTTTCATATGGTCTTCATTATGTTGTGGTATATTTCCTCTAAATCTACTTTTTTGATTATATTTATCACGAATGGATGTTTCACTTTGTCAAATGCTTTCCCTGCATCTATTGAAATGACCATATGGTCCTTATGCTTTCTCTTTTTGATGTGATATATCATATTGCTTGATTTGTGAATACAGAACCATCCTTGCAACCCAGAAATAAATCCCACTTGATCATGATAAATGATTTTTTTTAACATATTGTTAGATTCAGTTTGCTAGTATTTTGTTGAGGATTTTTGCATGTATTTTCATCAGGGACATTGGCCTATGGTTCTCTTTTTTGGTGATTATCTGGTTTGGGATTAGGGTAATGTTGGTGTCATAGAGTATGGAAGTTTTTATTTCTCTTCCATTTTTTGGAATACTTTGAAAAAGGTAGGTATTAACTCTTTAAATGTTTGCTAGAATTTTCCTGTAAATCATCTGGTCCTGAAACTTTGTTTGTTGGAGTTTTTTGATTACTGATTCAATATTTTTTTGCTGGTAATTGTTCTGTTCACATCTTCTATTTTTCTTCCTGTTCTAGTTTATTTATATGTTTGTAGGAATTTACCCATTTCTTCTAGGTTGTCCAACCTACTGGCATATAGTTTTTCATGATCTCTTATAGTTGTTTGGATTTTTATGGCAGTGGTTGTTATTTCTCCTCTCTCATTTGTGGTTTTATTTATTTGGGTCTTTTCTGGTTTTTTTCTTATTAGGTCTGGCTACAGGATTATCAATTTTTTTTTCCCCCAAAGAACCGGCTTCTGATTTCATTCATCTCTTCTATTGTTTTATTTTTGCTCTTCCTTCTGTTGATTTTAGGTTTTGTTTGTTTTATTTTTCTAGGTTCTTTAAGTGTAAGTTTAGGTTGTTTGAGATTTTTCTTTCTTCTCAAGGGCCTGTATTGCTATAAACTTCCCTCTTAGAATTGCTTTTGTTGCATCCCAAAGATTTTGAACCACTGTATTTTCATTTTCATTTTTTTCTATGTCCCTTTTTATTCATCTTTGGCTTCCTGGTTGACCCATTTGTTGTTTAATAGCATGTTATTTAATCTCCATGTATTTGTGATCTTTCCAGATTTTTTTCTTGTGGTTGACTTCTAGTTTTATAGTGTTGTGGTCAGAAAAGGTATATGCTATGACTTCAATCTACTTGAATTTTTTAAGGCTAGTTTTGTGGCCTACCTATGATCTATACTGGAGAATGTTCCATGTGCACTTAAAAAGAACGTGTACGCTGTTGTTTTAGGATGAAAGGTTCTGAAGATACCTATTCAGTCCTCTGGTCCATTAAGTCATTCAAAGCCATTGTTTCCTTGTTGATTTTCTGTTTAGATGATCCATCTATTGATGTAACTGGAATGTTAAAGTCCCCTACTATTATTATATTATTAATTAGTTCATTATGTTTGTTATTAATATTTTTATGTACTTGGGTGCTCCCATGTTGGGTGCATAACTATTGATAATTGTTATACCTTCTTGTTAGAGTATCCCCTTTATTATTCTATAGTATCCTTCTTCGTCTCTTGCTATAGTCTTTGTTTTAAAGTCTATATTTGTCTGTTAGAAGTATTGCTACTCTGGCTTTCTTTTGACATCCCTCTGCATGATAAATGTTTCTCCATGCCCTCATTTTCAATATGCAGGTGTCTTTAGGTCTAAAATGAGTCTCTTGTAGGCAACATATAAATAGGTCTTGTTTTTTTTAAATTCTATTCTATCACGCTATGTCTTTTGATTGGAGATTTTAGTCTATTTATATTCAAAACAATTATTGATAGATATTTATTTATTTCCATTTTATTACTTGTTTTGTGTTGTTTCTAAAGATTTTTCTGGTCCTTTCTTGTCTTTCTCTCTTCCACAGTTTTCTGGTTTTCTTCAGTGATCTAAATGGATTTCTTTCTCTTTATTTTCTTTGCATATTTATGGGTGGTTTTTGATTTGTGGCACCATTAGATTTGTATACAACATCTCCTGCATATAGCAGTCTATATAAAATGATGGTCATTTAAGTTTGAACCCATTCTTTACTCCTCTCCTCCTGTGTTTTAGGTGTATGGTGTGATATTTTACATTCTTTTATTTTGTGAGTTCCTTAACTGATTTTTTTTATTACAAATATTCATTTTTACTGATTTTGTGTTTCCTACCTTCATATGATCCTTTTTAGTTTTCCCACTCAAAGGGTTCCCTTCAATATTTCTTGTGGGCCTGGTTTATTGATCATGAATCATGAACTCCTTTACTTTTTGTTTGTCTCTGGAACTCCTCATCCTTCCTTTTTTTCTGAATTATAGCCTTGCTGGACAGAATATTCTTGGCTGCAAGTTTTTCCCATTTAGCACTTTCAATATATGAAGCCACTCCTTTTGGTCTTGGAAAGTTTCTGCTGAAAAACCCCATATAGCTTTATGGGGTTCCCTTTATATGTAACTCTCTTCTTACTCTTGTGCTTTCAGGTTTCTTTTCTTTATTACTATATTTTGCAAATATAATTAGAATATGTCTTGGTTTGACCTGCTTTTGTTGATTTTGATGGGGGTTCTCTGTGCCCCCTGGATCTAGATTTCTTTCCTCAGATTAGGGAAGTTTTCAGCTATTACGTTTTCAAATATATTTTCTGTCCCCGTTTTTTCTCTCTTTCTTTTCTGGGATTCCTATAATACAAATGCTATTATATGTGATGGAGTTCCCTAAGTCCATTCTTATTTTGCATAATTCTGTTTTCTCTCCTTTGTTCAGCCTGATTACTTTCAATTATTTTGTCTTCTAGACCATTAATTTGTTCCTCTGCTTCTTCCAGTTTGTTATGCATTCCATCAACTGTTTTCCTAATTTCATTTACTGAGCCCTTTAGCTCACCTATGTTATTGCTTTCTCTGTGTTAATGATCTCACTAATGTTCTTCACCCCTTGATTCCAGGAAGCATCTTTATGATCATTGCTTTAAATTCTCCATCAGGCATGTTACTTATATCTGTTTTGTTTAGATCTCTTGTTGTGGTCTCATTCTCTTATTTGGGACAAATTCCTTTGTCTTCTCATTTGCCTCAGTCTCTGTGCCCATTTCTTTGTGTTAGGAAAATCAGCTACACCCCCTGTTCTTCAGGTTAATGCCTTTATAAAGAAGAGGTCCTGGGCACCTGGGTGGCTCAGGCATTAAGCTTCTGTCTTCAGCTAAGGTCATGATCCTGGAGTCCTGGGATCGAAGCCCACATCAGGCTCCCTCCTTGGTAGGAAGCCTGCTTCTCCATCTACCACTCCCCCTGCTTGTGTTCCCTCTTTCTGGCTCTGTCAAATAAATAAAATCTTTAAAAAGAAGAAGAAGAAGAAGAAGAAGAAGAAGAAGAAGAGGTCCTATAGTACCCTAAAGTGTAGTGTCCCCTGTTCTTTGGGGTCTGGAGCTTCTATAAGTGTCTCTCATGTATGCTGCATGTGCTCTGTTATTGCATACTTGCTGCTATATCTTTCAGGCCAGTTGTCTGCAGAAGTTCTCTTTGCCTGTTGTGTGCAGTGTTTTGTCTCTGTCCTAAATGTAGTACATTTGTTAAAATCTAGGTGTGCTCTAATGTGCTTGTGAGATGAGACCTCTTGCCACTGCTACAGAAACCAAGACCTCACCAAAATCCCAGGTTGGGAGACATAGTGTCGGCAAGGATTTGGAGTAGCTTTCTTTGTAAGGGGGCTGGCCACACGGGGACTCAGGCAAGGGTGAATGGGAGGGGCAGTTCCACTGGAGCAGGGAAGGGGGCTTGGTATAAACAAGGTAGGTAGCAAATGTCAGTGCTGGACTAGTTACTGCAGTTGGCCCTGTGATTATGCTGAGGGATAAGGGAGGGAAATGGCTCCTGGCAGTTACTTTGTTCCTGGAGGCTTTCTGTGAGCTCTCTCTGGCTCATACTCCAAGAAGAATAAATAACCTCCCCACTGTGTGCCCCAGGTACTCTTCAGATCACTATTTCCATGCTACATGACCAATGGCTATTTGCCTGTCTTTTCTCTAAGAGCAGCCCCAATGTTCTCTGAATTCTCCCAGAGCCAAGCATCCTGACCATCCAAACTCTAGGCTTTAAGCCCTTCTAGTTACAAGAATTCATGAAATTCAGGCCCTCTCACTTTCCAGGCCAGTTGCTATGGGGATTTGTTTTCCCTGTGCGCTCCCTTGTGTGTAAGTCTCTCTCTTGCCTTTCTCCATGACTGGCTCTTTCCCCACTGCAGCAGCCACAATCTGTTTCTTCTGCAAGTCACCATATGCAACCTAAAATGTAAGTAGGGGGAAATTATACTCTACCTCCTTGAAGGTAAAGTATGTATATAAATTATTTGGAATTCTTCTGTTTTATGTATTTATTCAACATGACATTTATTTATTTCAGTATGCACTCATGGATATTTATTTTATACTTTGGGTTATAATACTGTATCATTTATTTTGTTGTTCATATTATTCCAGCTTTGGCATTGTGAGTTCTTTCGGATGGCTATGGTATCCTTTGACATACCCCTTTATGTGTTTGGGGTTTTTTGTTTGTTTGTTTGTTTAGGTATTTATAGTAATTTCTTAATTCTGGGCACTTCAAGATACTCCAGACTCATATTATCTGTCACCTAGATATCTATCTCTAGACTAAGCCATTTCTCCAAGTTGCCCCCATTCCTTTATTTGGAAGATGGTATTAGAAACCAAGGTCTAAAGACAAGGTGTGTCCTTGCTTCCAGGTCCTCTTAGCTGACAAAACAAGGTAATATATGTGTGTAGCTAACCTATGTATTAACAGACACATAGCTAAGAACATTTCTACATGTAACAGTCTGTATCTATATTAACCCAAACATGAGTGCATACTGGTATCTTCAATTAAAATCCACTTTCACATGGATCATTCTAGTCTCTTCCCCTTCCTTATCTGCTATAACTTAACCAAACAGTGAGAAACCTGGTTCTTTTCCATTGTCCATTTACTTAATCTTTTCAGTTCTAGTATGTAATAAGTATCAATGATTAATCTATATCCTCATGGGACAATTTTATCAACTAGAATACAATTCTTACATATAGTTTCTTTTTCCTTTAGTTTGTCATATTCTACTCATTTCCAAAGTTACTTACATCAGCAATTTCCCCCATCCCCTAGAGTGAGGTTGTTTCATACATTTGTAATAGATTGTTTTGTCACATTCTGCATTTCATCTTGGGATTCTCCTGACCTCCTACATGTTGCTTATTTAATTTGCATACATTAAGTGTTGTACAGTTCCATGAGTTTTGACAATAGCGTATTGTCATGTATTCACCATTACAGTATCACATGGAATAGTTTCAGCCCCCTAAAAAGTCCCTTGTGCTTCACTTATTTAGCCTTCTTTTCCTTTTTCCCAAGCCCCCAGAACTACTGATCTTTTTATTGTTTTGTCCTGTCTTATTGGTTTAGATTTTCTAGGATGTCATATAATTAGAATCATACACCATATAGTCATTTCATACTGACTTCTTTCACTCAAAACAGTAGGTACTTAAGATTTATTCATCTCTTTCTGTGGCTTGTTAGTTCATTTATTATTGCTGAATAACATTGAATTGTACAGGTATACCACAGTTTGCTTATCTATTCCCATATGGAAGCACATTTTGCTTGCTTCCAGATTTTGGTAATTATAAATAAAGCTCCTATAAACATTCAAGTATAGGTTTTAGTGAGGACATAAATTTTCACATCGGCTAGGTAAATATCTAGGAGCGTGGCGGCTGGATCATATAAGACTATGTTTAGTTTTGTAAGAAATTGCCAAAATATCTCCCAAAGTGACTGTACCATTTTCATTTCTACTAGTAACAAATGAGAGTTTTGAATTACTGTTACTGCACATCCTTACCAGAATTTGGTACTGTCTTTTTTTTTTTTTCTTTTGTCATTTTGATAGGCTTTAGGGGTATCTCATTTGTTGTTTTCATTTGCAATTTCTTAACACAAATGATGATGAACATCTTTTCATATGTTTATTTGCCATCTGTATATCTTCTTTGGTGATGTGTTTGCTCAGGACTTTTGCCCATTTTTTAATTGGGTTGTTTGTTTTCTTGTTGTTTGAGTTTTAAGGATTCTTTGTATATTTTGGATATAAGTCCTTTGTCAGATATGTGTTTTGCAAATATTTTCTCCCAGTCTGTGGCTCATCTTTCCATTATCTTAACAGTATCTTTCACACAGTATAAGTTTTTTAAAAACATTTTTATAATGTCCTACTTACTTTTTCCTTCAATCTTTCTTTTAGTATTGTATGCAAAAACTCATTGGTAAGCCTAAGGTCACCTAAATTTTCTCCTCCTGTTTTCTTCTTGAGGTTATATAGTTTGGATTTTACATTTAGGTCTATGATCTTTTAAAATTAATTTTTGAAAGGTGTAAGATCTTTCTCTAGGCTCCCCCCCTCCCATTGTCTCTTTTTTCCAATTTGGGCATCTACTGTTCCAGCATTATTTGTTGAAAAGACTATTCTTTCTCCATTGACTTATCCATGCTCCTTTGTTTAACATTAGTTGACTACATTTGGATGATTCTTTTTTTCTCTTCTATTGATCTCTGTGTCTATTCTTACATCAGTACTATACTGTGTTGATTCCTGAGGCTTTGTATTAAGTCTTGTAATCAAAGTGATGTGAGTTCTTCAACTACGATCTTCTTCAGTATTATGCTGGTTATTCTAGGTCTTTTGCCTTTACACATAAACTTTAAAATCAACTCATATTAATATCTATAAAATACCTTTCAGGAATTTTGACTAGGATTAAATTTAATCTTTGGATCAAGTTGTGAAAAACCAACTTCCTAATAATATTGAGTATTCCAATCCATGAACACAAAATATGTCTCTAATTATTCAGATAATTTTGGATTCTTTTGGTGTCAGACATTTATAGTTTTCCACATATATGTCCTTCACACATTTTGTTAGATTTATACCTAAGAATTATACTTAAGAATTAATTTTTGTGTGCTTTATTAGTGATATTTTCATTTTATTTTAAATTTTAATGGTTTATTGGTGGTATATGACAAAGCAATTGATATTAGTATGTAAACATTATATCCTGCAACCTTGCTATACTTGGTATTGTTTCAGGAGTATATTTGTTGATTCCTTGGGATTTTCTACATAAAAAATGCTGGGAAAAATGAAAGTTTTACTTCTTTGTCAAGCTATCAATATATTTTATTTCTTTTTCTTATCTGATTGCAGTAACTAGGCCTTCCAGTACTATGTTGAATAAAAATAAGAGAAGACATTATTGCCTTGTTACTGATCTTAACCAGAAAGGCAACTAGTACCTCACTATTAAGTGTAATGTTAAGTGTGTGTGTGTGTGTGTGTGTGTTCTTCAACAAGTTGAGGAAATTACCTTCTGTTACTAGTTTGTGGAGAGTTTTTATCATGGATGCCATGATGTGGTGGTAAGTAGGGGAGAGAAAGGATTTGATAATCTTCTGATTTAATCTTGTTTTCAAGGGCCTGGGTCTCTGGTTCATAACTTTCACAAGTATTTCTCCATTTTTATAGCTCTGTTCGTTTTTTAGATGAGACAGGAAAGCTAGAGGGCCAAAAGTGGCAGCAATGTTTTTCCCTCATTTCAGATAAGGTTTGGTTAGATCTTTTTTCTCCTCAAGAGAAGATCTTTGTTCTGGAGAACACTCTAAGGGGTATTTTACAGTGACTAGTTTCCTCCTGGCTCTATGAAAGAATCTTTCTTAGATCTTCACTTTGTAGATTCCTGGAGGTAAACCCCACAAAAGTCTGGGGACTCCTTTCAGACTGCAGCTCTCAGGAGTATCTTACTTTATGTGCTCCTATGAGTTTTTGACTCCAGAAACCTTTGCTTTAGGTATGAGCAGAAACTCCCTTGACTTCCCTGTCTTTTTGGATTTCCAGCTAGAAATTTGTCCTGCAAACTCACTGGGAGAGGTCCAAGAAGATTTATGTTTTTTTAGTTAGTTCAGTTTTTTTTCTTGTACAGATGGGAGTGACAACTTCCATGCCTTTTACATATTCAATCTGAAACCAGAAGTGAACACATTGCTTTTTATCTCTAAGTTGGAAGCTCAGAAACTTTAGAACTTAGTCAATGTTCCATGGATCATCATGTATTCTATTTGTCCTGCAAGTTTATGTTGGTCACAGAAGCAGAGAAACATTTACCCCTGCAGCAAATAAGATAATTTCAGTTTAATTGAGAATATAATGAATGAAAGAAAGCAGGACAGGTAACAAAAATGAATTATCAACCTTTGGCTACATGAAACACTTTTGTGAAAAAAATAAAGGCCCAGGGCAACATTTTTCTGGATGGGGCATTGGAGGACATAGAATGATTTATTGCAGATGTTTATCAAGTACCTCTTATATGCTAAGTTCTATGGGAGGTGCAGAGGCTATGAGAATAGGTAAGATGAATATACTCATCCTACATGTTGAGTTTAAAGTTTAAAAAAAGCATATATAGTTAAGGTATATTTAATAGTATGATTGGAGGAGAATCTTCCAGGCAAGAGAAAAAGCCTAAGTAAACCCTGGAGATAAAAGAGAACAAGGACTAAAAGAAACAAAGAGTCCCAGGATGGAAGCAGAGTGGAATTTGCTCAAGTCAGAATCAAAGCAGGAAATGCGTGGCACATGCAGAAGGTACACATGAAGATAATTTAAGTGAGGAACTGTTTTCAAAGATGTTGATAAGGTTAATGAAGAGTATCAGGAGTGAATGAAGTCATCCCACCCCATGGAAAGGCCCATGGGAGGGAAGAGTTACCAAATCTAGAGGAGAGATATAACTAAAGGAGAGGGCTGCCAGAAAGGGGATGTGACTCCCAGTTGAGGAAAGTAATTTTATCAGTGCCTGGCCTTCCAGGAATAGTTGCAACGGCATCAAACATCTGTCCTATGATGTCCCTTAGTTGCCTCTCATTGGCCGAACCCAAACAGAGGAAAGAAGATTCAGGCAGTCCATACAGTTTAGGCTTCCTGAGCAACAAATGGTACAAAAGATGGAGAGTGTAACTGGTAGGGATAAATATGAGACGATGACAGTATGTAGTATAGTCCATTCTTGTTTCTTTACCTAGGTGACAATGTGTATCTTTTAATAGTCTCACCAGTCATCATCTCATCATAGAATGTGTAATTTTAGTCATAGTTCCATGTGAAGTCCAAAACATTCACCCTCACTAATATGCTCTGTATTATAAAAAAAAAAAGGAAAAGAGATGTTATGAAAAAAGCAGTTAATTAAAATAACATACAGATGCAAAAGCCTGTACCTCTATAGCTGCTCATTAGACCTCGATTAAAAGTCAAAGTTCTCTTTTTCTCCCACTTATTCCACGATCCCTTTGCTCTCTGTCGCATATAATTTTGATGGCATTATTTACCAGGTGGGATGAAACAAACCATAATTTTGGGATCCTTGGCAGTCCTGATCTTATCACTTTGCCTCAGTTTTCTATTGATTAATATGATTATTTAAAAAGCACCTGAATGGGGACGCCTGGTTGCCTCAGTTGGTTAAGCAACTGCCTTCTGCTCAGGTCCTGATCCTGGAGTCCTGGGATTGAGTCCCACATCATGCTCTCTGCTCAGCAGGGAATCTGCATCTCCCTCTGACCCTCCCCTTCTCATGCTCTCTCTCTCTGTCATTCTCTCTCTCAAATAAATAAATAAAATAGTTTTTAAAAAAGCATCTGAATGAATCTTTTATATTCAGCGATAACCCCTTGACATATATAATTCTTTCTTAGCAAACTGGATGAATCATCTCAGCTGGAAGAGTGATTGCTTTTTCTACCCCTTGGTTAAGCAGCATGAGGAACATCAAATAGCTAGAAGGCAGTTTCAGTTTTAAAATGTAACAAAAATATGACTGTATTTCCCTAACAGAATCACTTCTCTCTTAGACACGAAAACGTCCAAACCCACTGTCCTCAAGCTAATGGGGAAGGACCAGAGGAAGTCCCCAGGTGTTAGGTATTAAACTCTTCCATTGGCATTCCTCAATGCCAGGACCAACACACTGACTATGGGTAGACATAAGTATACGTTGCCCACACATGAAAGAAATATGCTGCATCTTTTAGGACAACGCTCTAACTCTAGATCCTATTAGGGAAAAATTATTGCCTGTTCTGTGATGAAAACAGATCCTGGTAATAAATTTGCAACCAAAGAGATGGCTGCTCTTTCTGTGTACTAATGCTGTACTGAAGCTGAGTGTTGGCTTTTGCTGATGGCAGCCTGGGCACTCAGCAGTGGCACGGTATGGGCAACCTTAGTCAAGTGAAGTTCATGTTATTGAGCTCAAGAAAACTTCCATCTTGGTCACCATGACCACTTTTAAAATTAGTATCTTCAGCAAAAATTGGGGTGGCAAGGAAAAGAAGCAGACTGACATCCAACTATGGATGCTTCTGATGGGCATTTATAGATAGCTCTACATTCTCTTCCCCTTCTAAGAAACACCACCACATAACCTCTCCCCAAGTCTCCCATCTTACCAGTTTTTCAATCATATCCCAAGTTCTTGATCACTAAAACTATTAGGTACTCTCTGACAATCAAAATTTATCTGTACCTCTGATCATATCTTCTTCAAAGAAAATGGACTGGGTTTTTCTGCTAGGTATTCTTTATACTGGGAGGATTTCTTTTTCAGCATTGATTTTTCAGAACCAACTTTCAGTAGGGCTAAAATGTAGCAACTACCCACTTCTAGCTGATACCAGCATAGTACTTATGCCTACCCACAAATCAGATATGATCATGTATTCAAGGTGAGGGAGAGGGGCCAACAGATATGTAGGGGCCAAAGGAATCTGATCCACCTGCTCATAAACTTTGTTTGTAACTTTTGGAACTTCTTATATATAGCATTTCTATTTTCTATTTGAAAATGGCTTTACCATCTGATTTGTTTTTAATTTATTTATTTTCAGAAAAACAGTATTCATTATTTTTTCACCACACCCAGTGCTCCACACAATCCGTGCTCTCTATAATACCCACCACCTGGTACCCCAACCTCCCACCCCCCCACCACTTCAAACCCCTCAGATTGTTTTTCAGAGTCCATAGTCTCTCATGGTTCACCTCCCCTTCCAATTTACCCAAATTCCCTTCTCCTCTCTAACGCCCCTTGTCTTCCATGCTATTTGTTATGCTCCACAAATAAGTGAAACCATATGATAATTGACGCTCTCTGCTTGACTTATTTCACTCAGCATCTGATTTTATGATTCCGTGTATCAGACACATAGTAGTTTTTTTTTTTAATTTCATGAAGTTGTATGCCCTTTATTTTTTTGCAGGAGGAATTTTCAAGTTTTTGTTTTAATTCCAGTTAGTTAATATATAGTGTTATATTAGTTTCAGGTGTACAACATAGTGATTCAACACTTCCATATATCACCCAGTGCTCATCAAGTGCCCTCCTTAATGCCCATCACCTATTCAACCCATCCCTCCACTCCCCGCCTCTCAGGTAACCATCAGTTTGTTCCCTATAATTGAGTTTGTTTCTTGATTTTTGTGTGTGTGTGTGTGTGTGTGTGTGTGTCTTTTTCCTCCCCTTTTTTGCTCATTTGCTTCTTAAATTCTGCATATGGGTGAAATCATATGGTTTCTGTCCTTCTCTGATTGAAATATTTTGCTTAGCATTATACTCTTTAGCTCCAGCCACATCATTACATATGGCAAGATTTCTTTCTTCTCTGTGACTGAATAGTATTTTATTGTATATATGTACAACCTCTTTATCCATTTATCAGTTGATGGACACTTGGGCTGCTTCCATATCTAGGCTATTGTTAATAATGCTGCTATAAACATAAGGGTGCATATATCCTTTTGAATTAGTGTTTTATTCTTTGGGTTATTCTTTGGGTAAATACACAGTAGTTTAATAGCTGGATCATAGGGTAGTTCTATTTTTAATTTTCTGAGGAAACTCCATACTGTTTCCCACAGTGGCTGCACCAGTTTGCATTTCCACCAACAGTTCACAAGTGTTCTTTTTTTTCTCCACATCCTCATCAATATTTGTTGTTTCTTGAGGTCACACCTAGTTCTTGAATAACATTGCAGGGGACTCTCCATATCCCATTGTTAGGTATTCAGTCTCTACCAGAGTCAAGTAGTAATTTAGCAGTTGCTCAATAGAAGATATATCTACAGGAACCAATAGTGCCTTACTCAAAATGGCTAGCGAGCTTAGTCACAGATGCTGTAAGTCATCTCTATGTTCCACAGATAGCTTCTAACACCATTAGGTCTACTGGGTCATAAGTTGCAAGTAACAGGGCCACTTACATTATAGCCTGAACCTGTTTCAGTGTCTCCTCTTCCTCCAGAACTCATTCAAAACAGGTAGCATTTTAAGTTACCTAGGAAATTGGTTAGCAGAACACATTCAAATTAGCCTATGTTGTCTTCCAGAATCCAAAGAGACCCCCCCAATTTTTGTGTCCCTTTGTGTTGAATGGTAATACAGGGACAGAGACTTGTCTCCTACTTTAAAAGGTGTTTCCCTCCCACCCCCCGCCAAGCCCCCTCTCAGTGGACCATTAGAAACTTCACCAATGTGGCAGTCTCTGCACTTTCATTGGGTTTATCTCTCATCTTTCGATATGAATGTGTCTTGCTTAAGCATATAGGATAATGGCAAGGCATAACCAAGACAAATGAGGAAAATTATCCTTAATGTAATGGACCAGTGTAGTCTCCAGTGGGATATCAAAATCTTGATGGCTCACCAGATAATTGACTGGGAGTTGACTTATCTTTAAGTAGGGATCGTGAAAGCGAGTTGCAGTTTGTGCTTCCTGAAGGCAAACTGCTTTTTATTATCTTTGATGATGTAGACTAAAATGAAATCATTAATTCAGTCAATATCTGCATATCAAGTATGAGGAGCCAGTTGATTTGTGTTAGAAAATCCGACTGCTGGAACTATAGCCATGATAAACATCACCATCTGATTAAATTTATAACAATCTATAGTCACTCTGCAGTTGCATGTGCATTTTGTACCTGGCAAACAGGTGAGTTTAGTGAAGCCAAAAATCACCTACTATTAAATCTTTGAAGACCTTAATGGTGGCATTGGTGGCTGTAATAGTCTCAGTGAAAGGATAATGCTTTGGGGTAACTATCCTGGACAATAGTGGCTATTTCTAGATTCCTGGGCTTCTGAGTTCTGGCTTTATTTATCCAAAAGTTATACACGCCCAGGACTGCATATAATATGACTCACCAAGATTGTTAGAGCTGTGTAAGTGGTAAGCTTAAACAGACTTTTCCAGTGATATTAGCCAACTTTGAAGTGAAAAGTTAAAAAAAAAAGTGAGGGAAAGGAAAAGATTTTTTTGAGGTCAAGGTCCAAAAGAATGATATATAACCACTGGGGTGTTGTTTAGACAAATAGACCAGATTGCCTTGAGACATTCTTAATGT
The DNA here is from genome assembly GCF_020171115.1 of Neogale vison. Lineage (NCBI taxonomy): Eukaryota > Metazoa > Chordata > Mammalia > Carnivora > Mustelidae > Neogale > Neogale vison. The sequence goes on from NC_058101.1 coordinate 180,533,014, forward strand.
TTCAGTTGGGAGGGAAAAAAATGAAGCATGTAACATAAATACAATCCATTTACTAGCAATGGAGGTTTCCAAGGGTGACTTTTTGCTTGTCTGGATTTTTAGCATAGCCAGAAGTATTGTTCTTTTCCCAGATATTACCTCTTTCTGAAATTAGTAATGGAATAGATATTGTATTTTTATTTGTACAGAATAGAATAGCTCATCTCAAAGTCAGTGGGAAGTGTGAGAGTCTTGTCTTAAAGCATGGCTGTGCACTCTTATTTTATAAAACATTAAAGAGGCAAATGTGCACCTGAAATATAATTTAGAGGAGGGCACATTTCTCCATCTGATAATCCTATGCTGCTAACCCAAGAAAGATCTGGGCAATGCTTCCAATATCGTTTTATCAAAACTTGTCTATATGTGGTGTTCTTTGGTTGTTTACAATAAATTCAACCAAGACTACTAATTTTATCTCTTTAGCCACAGAAATTTGCACTGTGGACATAAATTTGTCTTTTTAAATGATACTGGTTTAAGCTATCTAACAATATCAAATAATTTATTTTCCTTGTGATTTTTCATTCTTCCTTATATGAATCTAGGCTCTTGATAAGCCAGTAAGTTATCATGTTTCCAGGAAAACAAAGTTGGGATATATTCTCTCCAGTTTCAGTACTTTGTCTTGAAGATGATGAGCTGTCACTAGTTTACTCTGGGACCCCAACACAGAAAATAGACATACTATCAAAATACAGGTTATGAACTTTGCCTATTGATATGAGGAATACATATTTATTCAAAAATGTTTTTTTATGTGTCTAATATGTGTGAATACAATGACAAATATAAGAATGTTGGTCTCTTCCCACAAGGAGATTAAATAGAAAATGGAAAAGAAATAAAGTATTGTAAAAAAATTAACTTAAAATACAATCATAGTTGAAAACTTATAACACAGGAATTTGATCTAGTTGGTGTCAGTAAAACCTTTCCTGATGAAGGGAGTTTTAAGCTGAAACCTGCAATGTGAGTAAGATTAGAAAGATAGTGTGAAAGATGTGTGTGTGCCATGCATACACAAGCCAGTGAGTGTGTTTATGGAAGAAAGTATCTCAGGGAGAGGGACATAATGTAGGAGGAAAAAAAAAAAACCCTGTGAAACAGAAAATAGCAAAATATACATTAGAGAAATCCCAAGAAGAGGTAGTGGAAGCATAGAGAGCAAGGGGAACATGCTTTAAATAACAACAGAAATATTACACATGGCCTTGAAATCAATTTAAGAACTTTTGACTGAATTGGATTGGATTCTGAAACCAATGGGAAGGCATTTAAGCATGTTAAGTATGAAACTTGACATAATCAGATTTGTGGTTTGGAAAGATAATGCTGCCTTGTGTGTGAGAGAGCACTGTATTTTCTGTGGAAAGAGCAAATCATTAACAGAGAAACCAAAGTGAACCAATAGGAGGTGGTGGTCTGGTTCAGAATGGAGGAGTTTCTAGTGTATGATGGTAGTTGTTGTTTTTTGTTTTTTGTTTTTTGTTTTGTATGATGGTAGTTTTAATGTGAGTGAGGGGAGTGGAGGGTAGGACTGAAAACTCAATGGGTAGGAGTAGAGGTAGGAGTACAAATAAAAGAGTCTATGGAGATGCTGGAATAGGGCACAGTAAGTCAAAAAGGTCAAATAATCAGGCATTTTACCTAATTTTAAAAATTGATAATTATGTCCTTTTAAATGAACCACTGTCTTTGTTCTTTTAAATAACAGTTATTAAGCATGTTCTAGGTTCAAATACTGTGGGGGATGCTGAAGGATGCTTATGTATCTTAAACTTCATGTAGAGGTGGAAAGTCTCAGTTTCTTCTTGCATCAGTGTGAATATGATTAGGAAAATGAAGCTATTCCTGGATTAAAGTGTTTCAACTTAAGAGTTATGATTTATACCTGACTTGGGCAATGATGTTCTGGGAGGCTACAGCTAGAAGATTTGAGATGATAGGAAGAAGACTGCAATTAAAAGAGTTCCTGAAAATTTCAGCCTGGAACACTAAAGTGAGTGTTTTTCATTAGTACTGTGATAAACCATTGCAAATTTTAAGTCTTTGGGAAAGATGCCACCATTTTCCCAGTTTACCATGGCGAAGAGATAGCTCACAGAGAAGTCTATAATAATCCTATGCTGCTAAGGTCATTAGATTTGTTCACAAAGACCTCCAAAGGATAATGAATGACCTCTCTTCCATTCTGTTTTCTAAATTTCACACAGGTTCTTTTCATAGGTATACCTTCTCCAAGAACCATACAGGAAAGGAATATCTTAGAAATACAGCCCCTGGCTTCTACCCCAAAGAAGGTTAGATCTTAAATGGGGGTGCATTAGTGCAACTCATCCACAAAGCTGACTCCAAGATGGAATTAAATGCATAGTTTTTCTTAGGGGGAATGCCTGTAAGGAAAAAAAGAGTGAGCTAGGGAAGGCTAGGAGAGGCATTGCATCATTATGCTATATTGATTATTAGTAAAGGAAGAGAAAAAGAAGGTTGGATAGAAATGATGTATACTGCCATAAAGTCTAAAGGAGGTTCACTAGGATATCAGGAGTCTTCATGGCAAAGTTGGTCATTAGAGGAATCCCAGGCCTCCCAAAAAGATACCTGCCTTATACAGTAGCCATACCCAGTCACTGGCTGGATATAGCTTGAGGGAAGTGTGGTCTCAGTACAATGGTGGTGATGGATCTCAGAGAACACAGGAGCGCCCTTCCTCAAGTGGGCTCTCTGCAGTTGAGCTCTGGGAACCACATTCTCATGGCCATTGCATGCAAGACTTAGTGAAAAGTTGTCATCTATAATCTAACATAGTCCACCCCTTTGCTGACCTAGTATCCATATCACATCTTTAACCCCCAGGTAACTTCGGAAGAAAGATTAGAACATCTGGCTAGCATGGTGCCACTGTCTGACCACAAACACTTTCTCATCTCCTCACAAAATGGACACATCAAGTTGTGTTTGCTACTTTATTCACCCTGAGTGATATTTATCACTCTTCTGGTAAGTGACAATCCTTCTGATATCCTTTCATTTAAATATTGAGTTATAGAGTTAACCCCTATTAACCCATCCTATTCTTTAATTTTTAAAACTTTTTAATTCCAGTTAGTTAACATAGAGTGTTATGTTAGATTCAGGTGTCCAGTACAGTAACTTGACACTTTCATACACCGTCCTCTATTAACACATCTTTCATCTGATAGAAAGTAAATTGGAGAAGGGAAAAAGAACTGGCATTGTGTGTGTATGTATCATACACAAGATATATCATATATATAATATTAAAACAATTAAATACGCATGGATAATCTGGTTCTCATTTTCGCAACTGGTGGTAAGGCTACAGCTGCAATTTATAACTCTTTCTCCACTGCTCATTTCAATTTTCCTTTGCACTCAGTCAGTACCCCGGATGGGTCTTATCCTGGTGGGTCTGTGCTTTGAATAGTTTTTCTTGTATTTAATTATTGTGGTTTCTCACTGACCTTCACTATGAAATACACAGATACTAAGAGGTTCCCCAGAGAATCCCTTGGATCACAGGCATATTCCTTTGTGCCCTATTGTATAAAAGTAACTGATGCCCCTTGATAATCAGAATTTGTCACCCAGCCAACATACAATCTGTTTGATGATCCCAAAGTGTCAGTCTCAACTTATCAGGTCAGTGAAACCATCGCTGGGTCACCTGGGAGTTTCTCTTTTTGGAAACTAAGACTTCTAATTAAAAGGAACCCAGGGTGCCTGGGTGGCTCAGTGGATTAAGCTTCTGCCTTTGGCTCAGGTCATGATCTCAGGGTCCTGGGATTGAGCCCCGCATTGGGCTCTCTGCTCAGCAGGGAGCCTCCTTCCTCCTCTCTCTCTACCTGCCTTTCTGCCTACTTGTGATCTCTATCTGTCAAATAAACTCTTAAAAAAAAAAAAAGAATTTTAAAAGGAACCCAATTTTTTGAGAATGAGAAACAAGAATCTCTAGTAGGTCATTAGATATCCTAGTGAGAAGATCCATTCTCTTTTTCACCTTTGTGTTCCAGACGTGAGCATCCTGGCTATCTGGGGGCCCAAATCACATATCATACCCACAAGACATTATCTAGCCATGAAACTATTACATTCTAGGTTTCACCATATCTAAATGAGAATTCAAAAATACATTTCCCTCTTCTACCAGTTAGTTAACACCTCCATCAATGATCTCCTACGCTCGTTCTCTCACTAATAGTGATTGAGTATGCCCCTGTCTCCCAAACAGAGGCTGCAGAAACTTTATTATCTTAAGCATCACAGTGATGTATAATATGTGATTCCCTTCTCTTCAGAAGTTTCCAGGGATAAAAAAAGGCAGATCAATTGTCATTTTCTAGTTAAGAAATGAAAAATGCTTTAATAGATAAAAATATGTGCACTCGTTATTAACAAGGGGGGCAGGAACACTTCCAGGTTGGAAGTCAGAAAAGTCTTGATGAGAAAAGACACGGGGATGTGGATGATTTACTTGAGGCAGTGGAAACCAGAGCAAAGGCAGGACATGCAGTGATTTCTGGAACGCAGCAAGAGCAGTCTGGCTTGGCTGGAGCTAAACAAACATATGGAACAGGTGGGACAGGAAGTTTGAAAGGTGGATGGCTATGAGATCTTTGCAGAAATGGAAATGTCAGTCTAATGACGCCTTACTGTACTGAGAAGCAGCAGAAGGGTTTTTCTTTTGTTTTTCTTTTTGTTTGTTTTCTTCCAGAAAAAAAAAAATGTTGCACAATGTTACAGCTGAAGAAAAGTTCAACCTGGCTTCTATTGCTCAGTCGTATGATCTTGGAAGGTTCATTATCTCTTGAACTTCAGCTTCATTGTCAGTAAATGTGGACAATAATACATCCTTTACAAGGTTAAGAGGATGACATGCCTGCTAGAGTACCTTGTTTTTTATTAAATAAATATGACTTGAGCTAGGCTCTGAACTGGGTATTGGATCATGATGACACTGAAGATTGATAACTGCCCTTGGGAGGCGTTGTGTATGGGTGCAACATACGACTCATCCTGTACCAGCCCCCACAAGGGCTTTTGGGAGGCCAACTTTGAGGGTGGGAGACCCAGCCCTTGAAGCCACTAGGCATGGGGGCGGAAAGTGATAGGACTCTATCTCAACCACATTTCACTGGGCCAAGACTTACTCCTTTTAACTCCTTTTCATCTCCCCATCCTTCAGGGTGAAAAAGTACTTTCTTATAGTTTGTTGCAACCACAAGAAAGATTACATATAAGTATAGAATTTAATAACTTTAAATATCAGATAAAATATCCATAGCTTAAACCATTTTGGAATTTGAGCAGGCTTTTGTATCAGATTCCCCGCACTCATCCCCAGTCCCCTCGAGCCCCAGGCATCATCTGCCTCATGGAAAGACACATTCCTCATTTTACATCGTGATAACTATAATAATAGCTTCTTCTCAGGATGTACAGGTGCTGTTGTAGCCGCTGCACACATATTATATTATTTAATGAACAAAACGACCCTATGAGGAATATGTTATTTTTATTCAGATTTTACAGATAAAAAAGACTGGACTACAAGGAGATCTTGTAATTTGCCAAAGGCTTACTGTAAAGCTGCTGAACTACAATTCCAAGCTTGACTGCTGATCATAGACTTGCCTGGCTCCCTTTAGCACAGGTTGAAGGGTGTCAGATACCAGAAGGCCCACCTTCCCCCAGTGGTCCTCCATGCACCTCCCCTGGTTTCCTCCATTCTAGTCTTCCTCTTCCCAGGAAATGAGATCATCCACTGACCTCTTTGTAGTTCAGGCCTGTTGCACCTGTTTGGCCACCAGTAATCCAGAATACTCTTTCTCTACTCGTCTCTCCGACCTACGCCCTGCATCAAATAATATTTCTACATTCTCCAGTCTTGAAATTTTCAAAACTTGGAATAAAATTTAGATTTTCTTAGCAGCATAATCCCTGTTCTTCCATTTCCTGTTCTTTCCCTTTCACAGTACCCGGGAAAGGACAGGGCCTGTTTGATTTAGGTGTGAACACTTAGATAGGCCCCTTGGCACGGATGGGGAATTTGGCTAACTGCAGAATTTTTTTTTAAAAACTCTCTCAACAAAGTGCCAATTTGGAGTCAGGTTGAAGTAAGGCAGCCATTAGAAGAGTCTCAAGGCCTGAATGGAATGAAAAGGAAGGCATGAATTCACAGCCTGAATGGACAGAAAAGGAAGGAATGAATTCACAGCAGCAGAGGAATTTAAGGAAAGAGCAGAGATACCTAGTAAGGATTTTATTGAATTTTGAGAGCTTGTTTGGATATGTATGAAAACCTTTGACTCTGACTTCCCATGAAAACTTTCTCTCTCTTTCTTACTAATATATTGTGGAGTTGGAAATGGTTTTGCAGAGTACTTAGAATGGGCTCAAAGTCTGGACTTGGTATGATCTGGAGAGGGCAAGGCCAAGAGCCAAGGCTACATAGTCAGCCAGCCATCTGGGTTATGTCTTTACCGTTGTAATACTAGTGAACACTTATCTAGCATTTATTATGAGCCAGGCACTAGCTAAATACTTATCTTAGTATTTAACTTATTAAGTCTACACAACAACTCTATAAGTCAGATATTACTGGCATCCTCTTCTTATGGAGAAACTGAGGCCTAGTGAGGTTAAGGGCTTGCTCACTCTCACACCGTTAGCATGTGGTAGACTAGAATTTGAATCCAACTGTTTTTAGAGACCACGCTCTTTACATCTCTGCTATACTCCCATGATTTCTGCATTCTTATGTCTCTGCATACTACATATGTATTTTCTTCTATCTCAAAAGCATAATCCCAGACATCTATTGGAGTGTCTGCTAAGGCATTATTGATTGAGAACTGCCCTTGCTTCCAGCAAGACATGAGCCCCTCATAGCTATCCTTAGACCATGGGATTCTGAGTTCTTAGATGTAGGTGATTTCACCAGGAACCTAGGAAGGGCCAACATGGTTCTGAGAGCTGAGAATGGAAGGTGGATTGTGTGAACTGCACAACCCCAGGGAAAGTTGGTTAACTTCCACTATTAAGATTTCCAGGCTGTTCTGGCTCCCATCTCCCCAAGTCATGGTTATTAATAATATCTGTGGATTTCGTGCAGCACCTGAGCATCTTTCTAATAAATTTCCTATGATTAAACCAGTTCGAGACGGCCTCAGTTACTTGTAAGCAAGGGTTTTATGTCAGCCTCCTATTAGCACCCTTTGGCACACAGGCTACCTGTCAAACAGTTCTTCAAGAATAAATGTTATTTTGCTAAGCTACACACATACTATTATTCTTCCCTCAGTACAAGGAAAAGCATACTCCAATCACATACACAAAAGGAGCTTTAGCTATTTAATTTTTTTCTATCAATTGCTTCATTCTTATTTTATAGCTAGAAATTTCCTTTAGGTATTTCAGCCAATATTTACTTTTATGAAGTATAAATATTCTCTTAAATCTGAATCTTACAGCTAGTACAAAATCCAAAAGTTACTATGGCTCAATCAAACTGAAATAGCATTTATTGCCTTGAGCTATTACTGGAGTAGACCCTTGTCAAGCAAGGTGCCCCCACTCTATAGCGAAGGGCACGGACAATGACAATCTGAGAAGAGGCACTTAGCAAGAGTAGCAATAGCAGGAAGCCAAGCTGGGCAGGGAAGATCATCATTTTACTCTTAACGCTATTTCGCACTAGGATAGGAGGAAAACATGTATTTCATAAGGTGAAATTTCAAACTACATATTTTAATTCTATTTCACAAATTAAACCAATCAGCTTATCCATCAATATATGTGTGTTAAAAACCAATTAGGTGCCCAGTGCATTATTAGGCTATTTTAGTATTTATCACTCTTTTAGTTCTATTATCTTCCCAGTTCATCTTTGCTCTGGCCTCTCAGTGAGATCAATGGAGATAAGTCTGGTAAGAGTCTTTGCTTTAGATTCCATCAGAATCACTCGAGAGGGAGAAATTCATGATGAGAATGGATTGACAATCATTAGTATCCATATATCTCTCCAGGTCTTGTGGTTTATTCTTTGTCTATATGCCACATTTTGGGCTTGTATCTAAATTTTTTCTTAAAAAATTTTGTATCTAAATTTTTCAGTTCAGAATATTGCCGCCACCTTCGCTTTCGGCCCTCTGAGTCTTCTAACTAGCATGGCCAGGAAGGGACGAGCAAAGCTTAGTTTCCTCTTCGTGAACTGGTTCTCAATCAAGGGCCACTTTGTCCTTCAAGAAAGAGTTGGCCGTATCTGGAGAAATTTTTGGTTGTCACATGGTGGGGGATGGGGAGAGTATTACCGGCATCTAGTGGGTAGAGGCCAAGGTCACTGCTAAACATCGTGCACCACATGGGTCAGCTCCCCCCACCACTCAATGTCAATAGCGCCAAGGTGGTAAGTCTGCTGTGGTGCTTATAGTGGAGGCAGCGCAATGAGAAGGTTAAGAGCACAGATTTCAGAGTCGGACAGATCTGATTAAATTCTTCCTCTGCCATTTACTAGCTTTGGTGCTGTTGGCAAGATATTTCTCCTATCTGTGCCTCAATTTTCCTATCTGTTAAAAAAAGTAACATGGTAATTATCATTATGTAGGTCTGCTGGGAAGATAAAATGAGCTAAGTACATGTAAAACATTTAGCATTGTTCAAGGCACATAGTACTTGGTAATAAGTCTTAGATTTTGGACTATTCACCTGAGACACAGAGTTTTTTCCAAAGAAGCTTTTCTAGGAAACCAAGGCAAACATAGAATAAGCAGGAACTGAAAGCAATAGTGTAGAAATAGACACACATATTGAGTCAAGATTCTGTGTCCTAAGGCCACTGCAGTCCAATCCCCAAGAAGCCAGCTGGATCCAACCATCTTCCCTTGTCTATCTAAGTCTGTGTAGAGCACAGGTATGGCAAAATCAAGTGATTACAGGAGCCAGGCAGGTAATATAGATGGCAAGAGTGGTCCAATGTTGGCATTTTATACATACAGGAATGTCTTCACTTCTACAAAGAAATATATATTCACTCCTGTTTTTCTTGAATCATATGGCTCTCTCAGTCTTTCTTTTTCCTACTGTTGACAGAGACATGGGTACAGAGAAATATTTCTCTGCCTTAATCCATACAAAGGTACAATAACAATGATAAATGGTGACTCACACTTGGCCTTGATGTTGGGGATGTAGTTGTAGGTAGAAGGCAGGCCTGGCCTTAAAAAGGCAGCTGCTACTCAAATTCAGATGATTGTTGGAATGTGAGAACATAGGTGCGGGGGATGCCAAATCTTTTCACATTTTGGGAAGAAGCCAGCATCCTGGCTTTTTATGTGAATTCTCCTGATATTTAAATATCGGTTTATATTGTTGGAAATTGCTCTGGCAATAAAACAAAACATGGCTGAGGACTGCAGTCAGCCTAGGGACCCTCACACTACTGCCCTCAGACTAGTAAAATAAGGCTTCCTCCCACTATATTTTAATACCATTGCCATTATTCAAAATTCTCAGGAATGTCTAATGCATTTGCTCATTCAAAAATTATTATTCAAGGTTTACTGTGTTCCCAGTGTTTTTAAGTTCTGTGGATATAGCAATGAACATAAGGTACCTATCATGAAGCTTGCATTCTTGTGGGAAGAGACAATGAATAAGTAAATAGTATACCCAGTATAATATAGATTATGAATAACATATAGCAGGAGAGATAGCGTGCCTTATGTGGGAGGCCTTAAAATAAGGAGGCATTTGGGCAGAGACATAAAGAAGAAAGGAAAGGAGGTTTACTGATGTTTCAAGAACTGGAAGTCCAGGCAACTGGTACAGAAGGTGCAAAGACCCTGAGGCAGACAGATTACTTAGGAGAACTGAAGTACAGCAAGGAGGACAGAGCACAGTAAGTGAAGTCCAGTGTGGAAGGGCTTGTGGGCTACAGGAAAGGATTAGATTTTGTTCCCAATTGATGGGAAGCCACTGGAAGAGTTTCAGTAGAGAAATTACATATTTTTATGTATATTTGAATTGTATTACTCTGGCTTTTCTTGAGAACATATGGTAAAGAAATAATCTCTTTAGGTGTTCTGAGAATAGTTGAGGCTGAATCTTGGTGGCAGTCAATTGTGAACACAGCTGAAACTGACTCTTCAGCTTAACAACACTTTTCCCTGACTTTCGTGGTTAAGCTACAAGTTCTCTAAGGAAGGGGCCCTTTCTCTCACTTATAGGGACAATTTTTAGATCTGTAGGCATTGTGTTATTTTTCTTCCCTAGGATCCTTCAGGTCCACAGCTTTGTACTTGCTCTTGTACCTTCTACTGTGCAGTTTATGGATTGGACTCTCAGCTGGAACAGACTTTTCTCTTAACAAACTCATCTTTATCATAGGATGAGTGGTATTTGCTTTACTTTCTTCTCCATTCCTTTCCTTATCCTTGGATTTTTTGAACATCTTGAACACCAGCTCCCTCTCCATGTTCCACTTGTTCTTGAAAAGATTTGAGGAAGACTGCTGTGCCATGGATATTTATCTCTGGCCATCTCTTCTCCAGTAAGTAATTGTGCATTGCTTACTCTTTCAATCACTATACCCCTGGGGATATCTTACCTCATTCTCCTTAAAAGAGGCTTTCATGGGGCACCTGGGTGACTCAGTGGGTTAAAGCCTCTGCCTTCGCCTCAGGTCATGATCCCAGGGTCCTCGGATCGAGCCCCGCATCGGGCTCTCTGCTCAGCAGGGAGCCTGCTTCCTCTTCTCTCTCTGCCTGCCTCTCTGCCTACTTGTGATCTCTGTCTGTCAAATAAATAAATAAAATCTTTAAAAAAAAAAAAAAGAAGCTTTTGTTTCCTTCACTCTCTCAGTTCATTAGGAGCACAGGCTCTGGAGATAGTCTATCAGGGCTTACATGCTGGCTTTGCCCCTTCCAGTCCATGCTCCCTAGGCAAGTACTCAGCCTCTCTGTTACCTCCTGCGTTAAGTGGGGACAGTATGACCATCTCACAGGATTGTTGTAAATATTAAATCAGTACATGTAAAGTACTTAGAACAGCATCAGACATACAGTATTCTCTTAATAAATGTTAGCTATTATTATTACTTTACATTTCCTTTACATTATTTAAAAATGTAAAGCTTTAAAAAGTATTACATTTTTGAGATAAGATGGTGGATGATTAGGGTGTCTCTAAGCTTGCCTCCTCCCTCAAACACAACCAGACATATATCAAATCATTCTGAATACCCAAGAAATCGATTGGAAGTCTCAGAGAACAAAGCTGCACATCTACACACCAGAAAAATGACCTGTGGAAGGTAGGGACGGCAGAGAGTTCATTCATGGGAGAAAAAGCCATGGATGCTGCCCAGGGGAGGGAGCATTTATCATGGAGGGAATAGCAAGAGAAAAGGAGAAGAGAGAGAGAAAGCATGGAAAAGAAAAAAGAGTGAAAATACAGACCACAGACAGAGGACTGCATAAGAAAGCTGTTTCCCAAAACCATTGATGGGGAAAAAGGGGGAAAAGGATTACAAAGGGTTACAATACCACCAGTTTTCTGTCAACAGTGGAGCACAGAATCTGAAGTTTTAGAGGTCTGCAACATCATCAGTGTGGCTCCTGGGGAGTGGAGTGGTGGTCTGATGGGGTAGCAGGGCAGAGCTCCAGGAGTCCCAGGGTCACACAGGGAGAAACAGTTCCCCAGCATGGAGTGCATTTGGTGGAGGTGATAAGGCTTCTCTAAGAGCAAAGGACCCTGCAGACACTATCAAGCTTCTCAGCTGACCACTACAGGACCAAAGACACAGACTGAAGGCAGGAAATCCTTGGTGCCAGCTGTATGCTGCAATTTACCATAAAGTTTGAACTCAGTTGTCTGACTGTATCCCGGGACAAGCCAGCACCCGTCACAGCGTCACAGTGCAGGGAGACCCTCCCCCCAGAGGATCACTGTGGGTCCATACTGCAGGGGCCTCTGAAGTGTGGGGTTTTGAAACACAACCATGGCTGAGATAAAACGCAGAATGCTGTACCCTTTGGCAGGTGGGCAGCTCGGACACAGGTTAAAGGTGGGGATCTGATGGAAACTAGGGACACAGGAGTGATCATTGTTTGCACATCCGTGAGGGTTTACTGAAGAGGGGTGGCATGCATTTTCCACTCCAGAGATGGGAGAATGGGTTGAAGCCATTTTCTCCCTGCACCCACCAGCTTGATCCACCTTAGTGAGCTAGAGCACACCAAGTGGAGAAAAGAGCTGCTACACCAAGCCCTGCCCCACCCCCCCCCCCGCCCCGTGGGTGGGGGCGTTACTGATTTCAGAGGGCTACAAAGCCTCAGCTCTAGGAGAAACAGGATCTAGGGTTCATTAGGGTTTTTTCAGTTTGTTTGTTTCTTTTCTTTCTTTCTTCCTTTTTTTTTTTTTTTTTGTCTTGGTCTTTTTTTTTTTTAATTTTTAAAATTTTACTTTCATTTTTTAAAAATTTTCTTTTTTCTTTCTTTCTTTCTACCTTTTTTCTATCAAGCTTTTCATAGCAAACAGACCAAAACACACCTAGGATCTAGCTTCCTTTATGTATTTTATTCTTTTTAATTATTTTTAAAATTTAAAATTTAAATTTTATTTTGCTTTTTTTCTTCTTTGCCTCCAAAATGACAAGATGGAAGAATTCACCCCAAAAGAAGGAAAGGAAGAAACGACGACCAGAGATTTAATCAATACAGATATAAGTAAGATGTATGAACTAGAATTGAAAACAACAATTATATAGATACTAGCTGGGCTTGAAAAAGACCTAGAAGACACTAGAGAATCCCTTACAGCAGAGATAAAACAACTAAAAATCAGTCAAGCTGAAATTAAACATGCTTTAACCAAGATGCTATAAAAATGAGGATGGACAAAGCAGAGGTATGAGTCAGTGATAGAGAAGATAAAATTATGAAAAATAATGAAGCTGGAAACAAGAGGGAAACAATAGTAATGGACCACAAAAGTAGGCTTAGGGAACTCAGTGACTTATTAAAATGGAATAACATTTATAACAGAATAATCCCGGAAGACAAAGAGAGAGAAAAAAAGGAAGAAGGTTTATTCCAGCAAATCATACCTAAAAATTTCCCTAACTTGGGGAAGGATAAAGGTCTCAAAACCCAAAAAACTCCCATTAGATTCAAAAAAGCTTCTCATCATCAAGATATATCAGAGTCAAATTTGCAAAACGCACAGACAAGGAATGAATCCTGAAAGTAGCAAGGAGGAAAAAAATAAATTCCTTAACCAGGGAAGACAGACCAGGTTTGCAGCAGATCTGTCTGCAGAATCTGACAGGCCAGAAGAGAATGACAGGATATATTCTATGTGCTGAATGGGAAAAATATGCAGCCAAGAATATTTTATCCAGCAAGGCTGTCATTCAGAATAGAAGGAGAAATAAAGAGTGGCTCAGAAAAACAAAGATGAAAGGAGTTCATGAACACTAAACCAGCCCTGCAAGAAATATTAAGGGGGAGTCTCTGGGTAGGGAAAAAAGATCAAAAGCAATAAAGACTAGAAAGGACCAGAGAACATCACCATAAAGATCAACTCTACAAGAACACAATGATACTGATTTCATATCTTTCGCTAATCGTTCTGAATATAGTCATTTACAAATGGACTAAATACTCCAATTCAAAGACAAAAGACATAGGGTATCAGAATGGATTTAAAAAAATCCATGTGTATGCTTCCTACAAGGGAATGCAAACTGTTGAATGCAAAGAATTGCTCAGACAAACAAAAATGAAAGGAGTTCATGAACACTAAACCAGGCCTGCAAGAAATATTAAGGGGGTGTCTCTGGGTTGGGGGAAAAAGCCCAAAAGCAAGAAAGACTAGAAAGGACCAGAGAATATCACTAGAAACAACAACTCTACAGGTAACACAATAACACTAAATTCATATCCTTCAATAATCATTCTAAATATAAATGGACTAGATTCTCTAATCAAAGACATACGGTATCAGAATGGATAAAAAACTGATCCATCTATATGCTTCCTACAAGGGAATGCAAAATGGATTAGCCACTCTGAAGAACAGTATGGAGGTTCCTCAAAATTTAAAAATAGAGGGGTGCCTGAGTGGCTCAGTTGGTTTAGCAATTGACTTCAGCTCAGGTCATGATCCTGGAGTCTTGGGATTGAGTCCTGCATCAGGCTCCCTGCTTGGCAGGGATCCTGCTTTTCCCTCTGATCTCTTCCCTCTCATGCTCTCTCTCTCCCATTCTCATGATAAATAAATAAAATCTTTTTAAAAAATTTAAAATAGAAATATCCTAGGATCCAGCAATTGCACTTCTAGGTACTTACCCAAAGGATACAAAAATACAGTTTGAAGGGGTACGTGTAACCCGATGTTGTAACAGTATTATTCAGCATGAACAAGTGGGATTTATTCCTGGACTGCAGGTGTGGTTTCATATTTGCAAATCAATCAATGTGATACACCACATTAATAAAAGAAAGGATCAGAACCATATGATTCTGTTCAATAGATGCAGAATAGCATTTGACAATATACAGCATTGATTCTTGATAAAAACCTTCAGTGAGGTAGAGATAGATGAAACAAAACTCAGCATCATAAAGGCCACAAACAAAAGACCCACAGCTCATATCACCCCCAATGCAGAAAAACTGAGAGCCTTCTGCCTATTGTCAGGAACAAGACAAGGATGTTCACTCTCACCATTATTATTTAATGAACTACTGGAAGTCTTAGCCTTAGCAATTGGACAACAAAAAGAAATACAAGTCATTCAAATTGGCGAGGAAGAAGTCAAACTTCCACTATTTGCAACAACATGATACTTTATGTAGAAAATCCATGACTCCATTTGAACTAATGCATGAATTCAGCAAAGTTAAAGGATATCAAATCAATATGCAGAAATCTGTTGCATTTCTACACACCAATAACAAAGTAGGAGAAAAAGAAATCAAGGAATTGATCCCATTTGCAATAGAACCAAAACAACAAGATATCTAGGAATACACCTAACCAAAGAGGTAAAAGATCTGCACTCTGAAAACTTTAGAACACTTATGAAAGAAATTAAAGGAAGACATGGAGAAATGGAAAAGCATTCCATGTTCATGGATTGAAAGAACAAACATTGTTAAAATGTCTATAGCACTCAAAGTAATCTATACATTTAATATAATCTCTATAAAACTTCCACCAACATTTTTCACAGGGCTAGAGCAATCTTAAAATTTGTATAGAACCACAAAAGACTCTGAACAACCAAAGCAATCCTGAAAAAGAAAAACAAAACTAGAGGCAACATGATTGCAGACTTCAAGCTAATTTACAAAGTTGTAATCAGCAAGACACTATGGTACTGGTACAAAAACAGACACATAGATCAATGGAACAGAATAGAGAACCCAAAAATGGATCCACAACTATTTGGTCAACTAATATTCAACAAAGTGGAAAGGAATATCCAATGGAAAAAAGACAGTCTCTTCAGAAAATGGGGCTGGGAAAATTGGACCGCAACCTGCAGAAGAATAAAACTGGACCACTTTCTTACACCATGCACAAAAGTAAATTCAAAATGGATGAAAGACCTAAATGTGAGACGGGAAACCATCAAAATCCTAGAGGAGAAAGCAGGCAGAAACCTCTTTGACTTTATCTATAACAGCTTATTAGACACATCATCAGAGGCAAGGGAAACATAAGTAAAAATGAACTTTGGGACCTCATCAAGATAAAAAGTTCTGCACAGTGAAGGAAATAATCAACAAAACTAAAAGGCAGCCTACAGAATGGGAGAAGATATTTGCAAATGATATATCTTATAAATGGTTAGTATCCAAAATCTATAAAGAACTTAACAAACTCAATACCCAAAAACAAATCACCCAGTTAAAAATTGGGCAGTAGACATGAATAGACACTTTTCCCAAGAAGACATCAAGATGGCCAACAGACACATGAAAAGATGTTTAACATCACTCATCATTGAGGAAATACAAATCAAACCATGATGAAATACTACCTCCCGCCTGTCAGAATGGCAAAAATTAACAACACTAGAAACAATAGGTATTGGTAAGGGTGTGGAGAAAGGGGAACCCTCTTGCTTGTTGGTGGAAATGGAAATTTGTGCAGCCACTCTGGAGTACAGTATGGAGGTTCCTCAAAAGCTTTGCGCAGTGGCAGTATCGTAGCCAATGAGGTTTATCCGAGGCATGATTATTGCTAATTGGAGGTTCCTCAAAAAGTTAAAAATAGAACAGTATGGAGGTTCCTCAAAAAGGTTCCTCAAAAAGTTAAAAATAGAGCACCTGGGTGGCTCAGTGGGTTAACCATCTGCCTTTGGCTCAGGTCATGATCTCCGGGTCCTGGGATCAAGCACCACATCAGACTCCCTACTCAGCAGAGAGCCTGCTTCTCACCCTCCCTCTGCTTGCTGCTCTGCCTACTTGTGCTCTATCTGTCAAATAAATTAATTAAAATCTAAAAAAAAAAAAAGTTAAAAATAGAACCACCCTAGGATCCAGCAATTGCACTACTCCGTATTTCTACAAAGGATACAAAAATACAGATTTGAAGAGGTACATACATTTGTTTATGGCAGTATTATCAACAGTAGCCAAACTACTGAGAAAGCGAAAATGTGTGTGTGTAAAAATATATAATTTATATATATAATAATTTAATTATACGTTATAATTATATAAATATATAATATATATAATGGAATATTACTCAGCCATCAAAAAATGAAATCCTGTCATTTGCAAAGACTATGGATAGAACTAGAATGTATTAAGCTGTATACAATGTTAGAGAAAGACAGGTACTATATGATCTCACTTTTATGTGAAATTTAAGGAAGAAAACAGATGAATATATGGAAAGGGGGAAAAAAAGGAGTGAAGGAAACGAACCATAAGAGACTCTTAACAATAGAGAAAAAACTGAGCATTGATGGAGGGAGATGGATGGTGGAATGGGCTAGATGGGCGGGGATATTAAAGAGGCCACTTTTTGTAATGAGTACTGGGTGTTGTATGTAACTGATGATCACTGAATACTACTCCAGAAACTAATATTGCACTGTATATTAACTAAAATTTATATTTTAAAAAGTGTTAAAATTTTCAATGTATATCAAATGCATGTACATACTGCTCAGTAAGTCAGTGTTTAGAACTCAAAGGCATAGTGTCAGTAGCTTACAAAGATTTAAATAGTCACTGAAGGATATGATCAGTATTAGGAAAATGTCATTTGAGTTGAATACTTTTTTTTTTAAACAGGAGGAAAAGAAAAAGATAATTTAAATGAATTAAAGCTATTGGATTTCACAAGACTCTGTCAGAATATGTGTGTAGTTCAAGAATTTTAAGTGGAAAAAGACAACCTCCCATAAATCTTATTTTCTAATATTCATATCTGACCCATATTAGACAGTTATGTCCCTCATAGGGTGTGAACAGAAACGAGGTGAGGGACAGAGAAGGAAGGAGGTTGGATGATGCTGTCTTTTTCTTTTGTCTTCAGAAAAATTAATGGCCCTGAGAGATCAGACTTAGTCTCCTTTTAAGGAGAAATGTGTGGAAAGAAAAATCGAAGGGATGAAAGAGAGCTAGAAGAAAAGAATAGTTCAGATCATTTTAAAAACCTCATAGTGAGTTTTGTCACTGGTATTTATGATTTATATGCTTTAGGGAATTCCATGGGTGGGAATCTAGCATACAAAATAAATGCAAGGCAATCTTTGCTTTTACAGGATTCACGACAGGGCTGTCTTTAAGGCAAAATTTCCTTGGGCATACTTAAAAGGAACTCAGATTGTAAGAAAATCGGTTTGCAAACAGCTTTTGGAGAACCATCTTTTAATTATTTATTAACCTATTTACATGTCTCTGATTTTATGAGACCTTCTGGAAACCCTGTTAAATCTGGAATCCCTATCTTCAAATGTCTGCATGAACAATGATGAAGGACTGAAGGTAACAGGTGTCACCAGCCTTTGAAGAGGCTTTGAAGATGAGTCAGAAACTCACTAAGAACTTGTTGCTTATCTGATGTCGGCCCATCCTATTTGATTTACAGTGTTGACCAGACTAGACAATCATTTAAGCATTTTGTTCTTGTGATAGGGCATGACAGATACCACCCTTTCCCTACAGTTCATCTTTCTCTGATTATAACCTGGACCAGCGGTTACCTGGACTTCTAAATTTCCTCCTTTTAAATTTCCCTTCTTTATGTGTTTACATGTTATATGTGTTTAAATGAAGTATTTATACATGTTTCAGTGAAAATAGATTTTTAAATGAAAACACACAATTAAATGAAAATGCTTATCATACATAATTAAATGAAAATAATTGAGGCCAGGAGATGGATTAACATCTTTCAGACTCAATGTTCTTTAGGTGGTGGTTCAATTTTTCTGTCAGTTCACTTATAAATCTGCTGTATCCAATTGCAAAATGCAGTAATTTGGTTTAACCATTGGCCTTGGGTGCTACATCTTTCTCTGAGTTGAATATCTTCCATCTCTGCATGGCTCCCTGTTAAATATTTATTATCGAACAATGTTGGAAATCAGGTGAGATTTTGCATCCAACTAAGACACAAATGTCCCATGCTGAGTCCCTCCCTAATTAAACCTCCAGATCTTGTCCTTGTAACGAATGCTTCAGTAGAGAACATAAAAGAACAATAAGAGTCTCCTGATTAGGGCAGACTGTATTTCCAACTTCATCACTTGTGGATTTTTTTTTTTTTAACTGACAAGAAACAAACAGCATTATGAAATTTTCTCTTTCCTTTTTCAATTCTTAGGTGTTGTGTCAGTTACATTTGTGCCAATACAGGGTATAAAGGGGGTGATATATTTACTAGAACAATGCATTTACTTGATTAATTCTTTCATTTTTGGTTTGCTGAACTTGGTGGTAGATGACAAAAGTATAGCTGACATATGAAGGTTGGATCAAATAGTCTTTCAGGTCAGATGTAATGGAAAAAAATTTTTTTTTCTCCAGCACTTGCTTTTGTTTCCAGGTGTTCAACAGTGGGAGCCCAGGTTCTCATCAAGAAGGCATGTGTTAGAACACCTTTTGAGATGTAAGGTTAAGTTCATATTAGAGTTGACATTACTTGTTGGTCTGTTTTTTTCTCTGGCATCCTGTTAACAGATCAACAGTTACCAAATCTACATGTATATCTTTCCTTCCTGAAAAGAGTTCCAGGTAGGGCCAAGTAGACCACGGAATGGATAAGAAAGTCATCTGAAATAGAATGACCTTTCTGTCCAAAATGCTAATTTACTCTATATTTTTCATGATTTCATCTTGTTCTTGAGAAAAAATAGTTAATCTTGTTAAATTATATTAATGAAACTTCCTTTTAGGCAACTCAGAATGCTAAATTCTCTATCAAGACTATTTCTCTCCATATTCCTTCCCAAGTTGGAAACTTGGTACAGAGAGAAGGGCCTCTGTGATTCTATCACACACATGGTCCTCTTTGACATTCTGGAAAGCATGCTTCATCTTGTTGGAGCTCTGCATCCCTGGGTGGTGTCTGTTGATGTCTTCTGAGATGTAATGGTACCACCTGCTTCCTCTAGTTTTCTTGTTAATACCTGCTGTTTAATTCTGGCTCAAGCATCTGTGACACATTTTCTGGTCTCAAAATCTCACAATGGAGTGACCTTTAATCTTAATTCCAAGCTTTTTAAAAAAGGTCCAATAGTAAAATGGGTTGCATTAAAGAATTGGAAGATTAAAAAAAAATGTTTTTGTTTATGTCTTCAATCTTCATTGCCTGTAAATTCTGACCTGCCTCATATGGTAACCCTTTTCTATATATTGTTTTCTGCTTTAAATGTAGAAGCCATTAATATTTTGACATCAGATACCGGATAGATGCCAATTACAACTTTTCTGCCAGTAGAAATGATATTTGGGTGAATAAGAAATTGACACAAAGTGATAAGCAAGAACCATCTGGTGCTTTTTCTTCCTGCAGATGAAAAACACAGGTCAAGGGAAGAAAGATGGTATTTGAAGTGACTTTGCAGCCAACTGATTGCTGCAGAAATTCATTTCTTCATGAAGGAAATATGAGCCAGCATTTCTCTCTGAAGGCTTCGTGCGAATTTTCTATATTACTTTTCTATATTATTGCACATAGCAGATATTCATTATAAGCATTTAATGTGATTAACTCTATCAGCACCCAGTATAGTGCCCAGCTATCACAGGTACTCAAAAATATTTGTTAAACAAAAGACAAATGATTGAATGGATTGTCATATTATGCTCCTGCTACCTGGAGATGAAGATACTAGAAGGAAGCTGTGAACTTAACTTTTTAAAAAGTCAGGAAAATAAAAGAAAAGGGAGAGGAGAAAAAGGGAGTGAAAGTCAAAGCAGAGAAAAAACATGAGTCTATAGTGCAGGAGCCACAGGAAACACTTTTAAGATTTCTTGGGTACTTATGACTCTTAGAAAGCTTTGGTTCTGTAAAAATGTCTTTTGAGTCTTTCTCTATTACCTACAATGTCTTGCTAACCTTATTTTGTTTCCCTTGTTAATTGTTCCCTTCTGCATCCAGTTTTTTCTTTCAACCTCTCAAGAGCAGAGAAAATCAAGTCACTGTATTAAGGAAATTCAGAATTGTAGGAAGCAGGGGCTGGATGATAAAGAATCATCCTTGCCCAGTTCTTCCAGAGGTTTTCCAACATCAAACATCAAGGTTTATCCACAAGCTATGATGCTTCTTTCAAACCCAGAAAGGTTTCCAAATCCGTGTTAATCCTTGGTTATAAAATGTCCCCCTTCAAAGGTCAGCAGAAAGCCAAACACACACACACACACACACACACACACACACTTTTTTTTTTTTTTTTTATAGCAAAGTCTGAAAAAACCCCATGGAAGTGGGAATTCTCTAATGATGGCACAGGAAACAATAATTCTCCTTTTGCTGGCCTTGGTATTTACAGACTACCAGAACCCTCAAGGCAGGGGCAGCCCCTTATAGGCAGAAAGGTGACTTCAAGGCTCAGAGAACTCTGCAACCCTTCCTCACCAGTTCATTGCTCTGAAAGCACCTGTACTAAATATTCTTATGCCAAGGCCATGAAAACCCAGGGAGTGCAGCCATCCTCAAAATTTCTCATTTCTTACCTGCCGTGGCAAGGTCACTAGGTGGCTGCACAAATGGCTGTGGGATAGATTGCATACGGCAGGGCAAGCAGAAAACAGGAAAGGGATTTTATTGAAATAGCACTGAGGTCCTTCTAGAGACTTCCTTCTTTCTAAGGCAATTCATGGAGGTCCTCCAGCACAGGGCGTGCAAATGGACTTTGTTGCAAAAAAAATATGAAATGCTTCCTCTTATCCACCCTGAGTTCTACCCAGTGTTTTATGAGTGTGTTAACATGGTTTTATTGCTCAGCTTCAGAAGAACTGGGCTCATAGTTAGTGTTTTTTCCTCATAGTATAATGCTACCTGACCCCATGCTTGTAGATCTGTCAGCCTCCAATCTCTAAGAAAAGCTTTCTTCTCAAAGGGGCAAATTATCTCTATCTACCTCATGAAGCTGATCTAAAAATCACAAGAAAGTAATAAATTGGAAAGTGCTTCACCAACTGACACAACAGGCAAATGTATGTGATGAGTACAGAGTCAATACATCACACATTTTTTTTCCCCCTAGAATTTACCAAAGGGCACAATGGGGCCATTTCTTTCAACCTGGATCAAATTCTACTGTTAATTTATGCAGTTGAGCCCAGGACCTACCATAAGGTACTTCATTGAGAAGGTCTCTCCATGTAGGGCTCTGGAGGGGGGCTGCGACTCCAAACGACAAGTTCCACTGGAGGAAGAAGAATAAAATGAGTGCCCCTAAGAAATACGTAATAGTAAATTCTCATTCTGGAGGATGCTTTTAAGACCACCTGTTTCTTTACTATTCAAGCTTTCTATTTCTATTTTCCTTTAAAAATGTTTTTCACCTTGCTTAAGAATGTTTGGATCAATCAGGAAATCAAAGAAGAACTTAAACAATTCATGGAAACTAATGATAATGAAGACACTTTGACCCCAAACCTATGGGACACAGCAAAAGTGGTCCTAAGGGGGAAATATATAGCCATCCAAGCCTCCTTAAACAAACAAACAAATAAACAAAAAAGCAACTGAAAAATTCAGAACATACCAGCTCTTTTTACACCTTAAAGAACTGGAGAATCAAAAACAAATTAAAGCCAACCCCCCACACAAGAAGGGAAATAATTAAGATTAGAGCAGAGATCAATGAGATATAAACCAGAGATACAGTAGAACACATCAACAAAAGTAGAAGCTGTTTTTTTTGAAAGAATCAATAAGATCAATAAACCATTGGCCAAACTAACCCAAAAGAAAAGAGAAGACCACAATTAATAAAATTATGAATGAAAAGGGAGAGACCATGATTAGCACCAAGGAAATAGAAATAATAATCAGAAATTATTATCAACAGTTATATGCCAATAAGTTGAGCAACCTAGAAGAAATGGTTGCATTCCCGGAAACTTATAAACTTCCCAAAAACTGAATCAGGAAGAAATTGACAACTTGAATAGACCAATATCTAGTAATAAGATTGGAGCAGTGATCAAAAACCTCCCAAAAAATAAGAGCCCAGGACCTGACAGTTTCCCTGTGAAATTCTACAAAACATTCAAGGAAGAAATAATACCAATTATCCTGAAGCTGTTTCAAAAAATAGAAACAGAAGGAAAATTTCCAGACTCTTTTTATATATCCAGCATTACCTTGATCCCCAAACCAGGCAAAGATCCCACCAAAAAGGAGAATTTCAGACCAATATCCCTGAAGAATATGGCTTATAAGATTCTCAAGAAGATCCTAGCTAATAGGATCCAACAGTACATTAAAAATATTATCCACCACGACCAGGTGGGATTTATCCAGGGGATGCAAGGGTGGCTCAACATTTGCAGATCAATCAATGTGACAGAACAAAGCAATAAGAGAAGAGAGAAGAACCACATGGTCCTCTCAATTGATGCAGAAAAAAAACAAAACATTTCACAAGATACAGCATCCATTCCTGATCAAAATGATTCAAAGTATAGGGGTAGAGGGAACATTCCCCAACTTCATAAAATCTATCTATGAAAAACCCACAGTGACTATCATCCTCAATGGGGAAAAGCTTACAGCCTTCCCTTTGAGATCAGGGACATGACAAGGATACCAACTCTCACCACTCTTGTTCAACATAGTACTAGAAGTCCTAGCAACAGAAATCAGACAACAAAGAGAAATAAAGATATTCAAATTGGCAATGAAGTCAAACTCTCTCTCTTCATAGATAACTTGATACTTTATGTGGAAACCCAAAAGACTCCACCCTCAAACTACTAGAACTCAAACAGCAATTCAGTAATGTGGCAGGATACAAAGTCCATATACAAAAACCAGTTGCTTTCTTATACACTAACAATGAAAATACAGAAAGGGAAATTAGAGAATAGATTCCATTTACTATAGCACCAAGAATTATAAGATACCTGGGAATAAACCTAACCAAAGAGGTAAAGAATCTGTACTCGAGGAACTACAGAACACTCATGAAAGAAATTGAAGAAGACACAAAAAGATGGAAGAGCATTCCATGCTCATTGATCATAAACATTGTTAAAATGTCTATACTGCCTAGAGCCATCTATACTTTCAGTGCTATCCCAATCAAAATTCCACTGGCATTTTTCAAAGAGCTGGAACAAACAATCCTAAAATTTGTATGGAGCCAAAAGAGATCCCGAATTGCTAAGGAAATGTTGAAAAAGAAAAACAAAGCTGGGGGCATCATGTTGCTTGATTTCAAGCCAGCATGGTACTGGCACAAAAACAGACACATAGACCAGTGGAACAGAGTAGAGAGTCCAGATATGGACCTGCAATTCTATGGTCAAATAATCTTCAACAAAACAGGAAAAAATATACAGTGGAAAAAAGACAGTCTCTTCAGTAAATGGTGCTGGGAAAATTGGGACAGCCATGTGTAGAAGAATGAAACTCAACCATTCTCTTAGACCATACACAAAGAAAACTGGAATGGATAGAAGACCTCAATGTGAGACAGGAATCCATGAGAATCCTAGAGGAGAACATAGGCAGTAACTTCTTCGACATCCGCCACAGAAACTTCTTTCAAGATATGTCTCCAAAGGCAAAGGAAACAAAAACAAAAATGAACTTTTGGGACTTCATAAGATTGAAAGTTTCTGCATAGCAAAGGAAACAGTCAACAAAACAAAGAGGCAACCCACGCAATGGGAGAAGATATTCCCAAATGACACTACAGACATAGTACTAGAGGGCTGATATCCAATATCTAAAAAGAACTCCTCAAACTCAACACACACAAAACAGATGATCATGTCAAAAAATTGGCAGAAGACATGAACAGACACTTCTCCAATGAAGACATTCAAATGGCTAACAGACACATGAAAAGATGTTCATCATCATTAGCCATCAGGGAGATTCAAATCAAAACCACATTGAGATACGATCTTACACCAGTTAGAATGGCCAAAATCAACAATACAGTGAACAACAGGTGTTGGAGAGGATGTGGAGAAAGGGGAACCCTCTGACGCTGTTGGTGGGAATGCAAGTTGGTGAAGCCACTTTGGAAAAGTGTGGAGATTCCTTAAGAAATTAAACACAGAGCTACCCTATGACCCTCCAATTGCACTACTGGGTATTTACTACAAAGATCCTGATGTAGTGAAAAGAAAGGCCATCTGTACTCCAATGTTCATAGCAGCAATGGCCACAGTCGCCAAACTGTGACCCAAGATGCCCTTCAATGGGTGAATGGATAAAGAAGTTATGGTCCATATATATGATGGAGTATTATGCCTCCATCAGAAAGGATGAATACCCAACTTTTGTATCAACATGGATGGGACTGGAAGAGATTAAATGCTGAGTGAAATAAGTCAAGCAGAGAGAGTCAATTATCACATGGTTTCACTTACTTTCACTTACTTGCGGAATAGCATGGAGGACATTGGGAGATGGAGAGGAGAAATGAGTTGGGGGAAATTGGACGGGGAGATGAACCATGAGAAACTGTGGACCTTGGGAAACAAACTGAGGGTTTTGGAGGGGAGGGGTGGGGGGGGTTGGGTGAGCCTGATGGTGGGTATTATGGAGGGCACATACATATTGCATGGCCCACTGGGTGTGGTGCATAAACAATAAATTCTGGAGCACTGAAAAGAAAAATAAAATAAAATAAAATAAAATAGTAAAATAAAATAAAAATGCTTTTCTTCTGATGCTCTTTACTTTTTCAATTTCACATTTTTCAATTTTACGTTTTAAGTTCCCCATTCTATTCTTATCCTTAGTCCAATTTCCTTTTATGTATTTCACTGTTTATCTCCTGGGCTTTAGCCTTTTATCATAATTTTTATTTTCTCTACTTTTATTTGTTTAACCTTTTATCTTATTATTGGCTTCTTGCTCTTTATCTTTTATTTTAAATCACATCTATTTTATCTTATTATTTTTAACCTTTAAACTTTTAACCTTATTAGAATTTTAATTTTTAAAATTTTGACTTTTACTTGAGTCTTTTTATTTTCGCTCATATTTTAGTTTTAATTTGCATTTAACTGTCTATCATACAGTCATTATTTTAAAAAAGTAAAAAGTGAAAGTATTTTTACTCTAATATTTATCGTTATTAATTTTTTTTAATGCTGTGTGGCATGGAGGATGGTTGTAGGTTTGGTGATATAAATGAGGATCTGAACCCTAAAGCTCAGAGACTTCTCCTATGAGCTTCTTCAAGGTATCTTGGCAGGGTTTCCATGGTTAGAGGCTGTATTGCTCAAATAGCTCATACCAGAAAATCAAGAGATCTAGAAGCTGAGTCTTCTCTCTTCACCTTGGTACATTTCGTTTATTGGAGTGATGATATTTCCTACCATTATTCCATAAATGTTTATGTAAGCTTTTGCCTGCTTATAATCCTTAAGAACAAAACTTTGATTGACTTACCAATAAGACCCAAACCCAACCCATACTCCTCTAATCTTCCCCATTTATAGTATATCAAACTCCACTTTGTCTCAGATGAACAGAGTCATCTGGGTCATTTTCATTTGGGTCAGTCAGAAGGAACCATGTACTCTGCTGGAAAAAAGCTGATTTCCTGGAACTGAGAGTAATAACAAGGTCAAGAGCTTTATGCCTTTAAATTTAAGATACTTTGTTGAGTATGCACCATCTCTCCCACATGATGACTGGTTGAGATCTGAAAGGTGAAGATGTATGAGTGTTGCTTTATTAATGTATCTAATATTGTTTGTTTCCAGGAGATGAGATGTAAGAACAGTTATCATTCTGGTCTCCTAATTTAGAATTTATTTTTTTATTGGCTATCAGGGCAAAGGTACGACATATTGTCAACATTATGAATTCTACCATTGAATTTCCCCTGTCATATGACCTGAACGTGTTCATTCATTCCTGATGTGGTTTCCTACAAGTGAGGATGTGACTTTTTCTGACACTTACATTCTTCTTTTAAGGATCTTAGTGTTTGTTAAACATATGATTTTTGACCATCTTTCACTACTTCATCAATATTATCTATCATAGAGTTAATAATTTCTGCTTTAGAATCCACTGGGGAGTGATGGGGAGAAGTGGTAAATTTCCTAAAAGCCATAATTTGAGAGCCATAGACATGGTTTAAATATCCTGAAACTAATAGGTATTATATGCCAATTATATTTCACTTAAAAAATTAGTTGTATCAGGAGACACATACAGAAAAATATGTAAAATCCCTCTTCAAAATCAGTCATGAACTTCAGCATCATTAGTTATCCAGGAAACACAAATGAAATGATAGTGAGATATTTCTACACACTTATCGTAATGACTACAATGAAAATGAGCGACAACAGCAAATTCTAACAAGGATAAGGAAAAACTAATCATTTATACATTGCTGATGGGAATGTAAAATGGTGTAGCTATACAGGAAAACAATTTGTATATTAAAAAAAAAAACATGTAATTATCACAGTACCCAGCAATTGTTCTCTTAGGCATTTATCCCCCCCAAAATGAAAACTTATGTTCACACCAAATCCTATACAGAATGTCTATAGCAGCTTTATTTTTAACATCTCAAAACTGGAAATAACCCAGATGTCCTTCAATGAGTAAATGGTTAAACAAACGGTGGTAACAAAAATAAGATTGTACTAATGAGAGATCATATTTCTTGTTGGAGGTTGGTGCCATAGATTTTACCACTGTCATTCATTTGTATAATGTTCACTGAGTGTGTTATATATTCCAGGCACTGTTTTAGGAGTAGTGTGAGATGAGAAAATAGTCAACCAACATATGTTGCTCTTCCTGTTGAGCTCATTTTTTTTTTGAAATATCCTCGTGACATATATTTTTTTATTGATAGCCAACATATAGTACATCCTTAGTTTCAGATGTAGAGTTCAGTAATTCATGAGTTGCATATAACACCCAGCGCTCACCACATTACATGCCCTCCTTAATGCCCATCAGCCAATTACCCCCTCCCCCTCCCCACCTCTCCACCAGCAGCCTTTGGTTTATCTCCTACAGTTAAGAGTCTCTCATGGTTTGTCTCCCTCTCTGATTTCTTTCCATTCAGTTTTCCTTCCCTTCCCCTATCATCCTATGTGCTATTTTTTTTTCCTCTGTGCTATTTCTGATATTCTACCTATGAATACAACCATATAATTGTCCTTCTCTGACTGACATAGTTCACTCTTCATAATACCCTCCAGTTCTATCCATGTTGACATAAAGGGTAAGTATTCATCCTTTCTGATGGCTGACTAATATTCCATTCTATATAATATCTATATAATATAAGACATTATATATATAATATTTTCCTTATCCATGCATCTTTCAATGGAACAGGCTCTCTTTACAGTTTGGCTATTATGGACATTGCTGCTGTGAACACTGTGCATCAGGTTCCCCTTCAGGTCATTCCACTTGTATCTTTAGGGTAAATACCTCATAGTGCAATTGTGGGTTGTAGGTTAGCTCTGGTTTTTTTTTTTAATTTTTTATTGTTTATAAACATATATTTTTATCCCCAGGGGTACAGGTCTGTGAATCGCCAGGTTTACACACTTCACAGCACTCACCAAAGCACATACCCTCCCCAATGTCCATAACCCTACCCCCCTTCTCCCAACCCCCCTCCCCCCCAGCAACCCTCAGTTTGTTTCGTGAGATTAAGAGTCACTTATGGTTTGTCTCCCTCCCTATCCCATCTTGTTTCATGGATTCTTTTCCTACCCACTTAAGCCCCCATGTTGCATCACCACTTCTTCATAAAGAACTTAACAAACTCAACACCCAAAGAACAAATAATCCAATCAAGAAATGGGCAGAGGACATGAACAGACGTTTCTGCAAAGAAGACATCCAGATGGCCAACAGACACATGAAAAAGTGCTCCATATCACTCGGCATCAGGGAAATACAAATCAAAACCACAATGAGATATCACCTCACACCAGTCAGAATGGCTAAAATCAACAAGTCAGGAAATGACAGATGCTGGCGAGGATGCGGAGAAAGGGGAACCCTCCTACACTGTTGGTGGGAATGCAAGCTGGTGCAACCACTCTGGAAAACAGCATGGAGGTTCCTCAAAATGTTGAAAATAGAACTTTCCTATGACCCAGCAATTGCACTACTGGGTATTTACCCTAAAGATACAAACGTAGTGATCCAAAGGGGCACGTGCACCCGAATGTTTATAGCAGCAATGTCCACAATAGCCAAACTATGGAAAGAACCTAGATGTCCATCAACAGATGAATGGATCAAGAAGAGGTGGTATATATACACAATGGAATACTATGCAGCCATCAAAAGAAACGAAATCTTGCCATTTGCGACAACATGGATGGAACTAGAGCGTATCATGCTTAGCAAAATAAGTCAAGCGGAGAAAGACAACTATCATATGATCTCCCTGATATGAGCTCATATTTTAAGGGAGGACGATAACCAATAAACAAAAATGGGTACACAGAAAGTGATAGGTAGCTCGCAGAAAACACCCGCACACACATCAAGTGAGTAGGAGTGGGAATACTAGCCAAGTGGTGAGTGGGTGGAGGATGCTATTTTCTGTGAGGTGGTCAGGCAAGTTGATGTTGGAAGAGTGACCTGAAGAAACTGAAGCCAGTCATATTGCTATCTGAGGGAAGTTTTCCAGGAAGAAGGAAGAGCTAGTATAGGTAAGAGTATGCCTAGAATGACTGAGGAAAAAGAGTGTGGAGTAGATGCAATGCAATAAGCAGGGTGCATAGTACTAATCCATGGATTCTGCAAGCTAACAAGAGAAATAGGAGACATTGATTGTAAGGACTTTCATTTGTTTTCTGAATGTTCTGCCACTCAGAAGTTTTAAGCAGAGGAGATATGACTCTTGTTTTAAAATGAGCACCCTCCCTGCCTCACTGAGAATTGTCTTTTGGAGGAGAAGACAAGGGTAAAAGTAAGAAGGCTTGAAAGAATCTATGTCAAAATCAAAGGAAGAGCAGTATGGCCTCCAAAGGGATGTTAGATGTGGAGGTGATGACTTGTGGAGTTTGTAGGATACTTTGAATTGCAGAAAGGAGAATTTGCTGAAAGACTGGGCACAGGAGATGAAAGAAAGAGTTTTCAAGGATGTCACCAAAGTTTTAGTCTAAGCTACTGGAATGATGGAGTTACTATATCCTAAAGTGGTAAAGACTATGGAAGGGAGCAGGTTTGTTGGAGGATAAGAATTTGTCTTCAGACTTGCGAAGTTTGAGATCCATGGGGGGTCTTCAATGCTGAGAGTTCAGTTACAAAGTTATATTATGAATCTTATGTTTAGTTGACAGGCCTGGGCTGGACAAATAATTTTGGAACCCCATAACATAAATAAATATAACATAAATATAAATATAAATATAAATATAACATAAATATTGGTATTTAAACCATAAGACCAAAAGAGACCATCTAATACAAAGTTTAGGTGGAGAAGAGAAGCAGTTCAAGGCCAAGTACCAGGGCATCCAAAGTATATGGATTTGAGTGATAAGAAGAAACTAGCAAAGGAGACATAGAAGAACGTCCAGTGGGGACTAGAGATAAACCAGGAGAGTGAGTGCACTGATAGCCAAGCAAAGAAATCACTTCGAAGAGAAGAGTTAACCACTGTGTCAAAAGCTGCTAACAATTCAAATAAGCTGGTATTGAGAACTGACCTCTATATTTCCCAGTGTAGAGGTTTTTGTTGGCCTTGGCAAAACTGTTTCAGTTGAATGGCCAAAGTAAATGCTCGATGAAAGTTGGTTCAAAAAAAATTTGGAGGAGAATTGGAGAAAATGTGCAAATGTGCTATGAATAGGAAGAGAGCAATTTGTTGGTGACTAGAAAAAAGTATAGGGTCAGGAAGAAATAGTTTCTAAAAATGCCAGATATTTCATTATGTTTTTATTAGGACGGAAGTGATTCAGGAGAGAAGGAAAAGTGGATTGTACAGAGGAGAGGAGACAGTCACTGGGAATATTAAGTGGTTGTGAATGGAACTTAATGGAAGAGTTGGTCATAGATAACCTATCTTATTTATAGGGTGGCAGGAAACTATGGCTATAACGATGCCACATAGCGAACACCACGGTACTTCAGTGACTCATACCAAAGAACATTATATAACTCTGAAGATGTATTGGAGGTCAGCACATCTAAGCTAGGTTGGAGAAGCTGGACAACTCTTTCCAAGTAGCTATAGGTGTCTCCATGATTTGGGCTCCATGTCTTCATGATTTGGGCTCAGGTCTGATCCACATGTCTCCTGTTCTGGGGCTCAGGCTCATGGTAATGACTGAAGCACAGGAAAAGCAGTCAGAAATTTTAAGTCCACTTGAAACCCAAGTTTAGAACTGGCACCGTCACTTTTGCTCCATTCTTTTGGCCAAAGAAAGTCACAACTGTCAAATCCAAAAATCAAGAGGTGTGGAAATACACTCCATCTCTTAATGAGAAGGATTGTCAAATAAAACGGCATAGGGTGTGTCTAGAGGAATGAAGAATGCACTAATGTTATGTTCCGTGTGAAGTAAAAAAGCAAAAGGCATTGTAGATAGGCAAACATTAAATTAAGTGAGTAGATGTAGATGTTATTTTCTCATTGCTCCTATTTCCTCAGAAGTATAAGAATCAGTCATGAACTAAGACTGAGGATTTTTAAGTACTTATAGAAAGAGAGAAGATATAAATTGTTGTTGGGGTGGGGGATAATTCATAGACTGGAATCTAATACTATTGCTGTAGAGTCTACAAAAACAAAATGAGGCCAGTAACATGGGAGATAAATTTACGTTAAGGGATGTTGGGTGCACAAAGTTGGTAGTGCTGAGTTTCTTGTAAAGAGGGTAGTAGACAGGGTTAGAGGGACCAGAGGAATTCCTCTTGATGCTTAGTGTCAGTACAGCTGGGAGTTTCCCAGGAGATGGAATGGAGTCACACACAGAAATTTGGGGCTCCAACTGTGGTAGCATGAGATCAAGGGAGGGGAGTGACATTGGTAGCTGAATCCTTTTCATCATCCCTTGCCCTGAGAAGAAACACTGTAGACTAATGAACACTTTTAAGTTGCAACCCGGAACCCCACCTGCCATCATTAGTTAGACTAGAAAGGTTTGAGGAAGGAGAAGGGTTAGATATGCTGGGGCATTTCAAAATCTTTTGGTGATCTGTGGTTATCTAAGGGCTTTTATCTCTGCCTTGGAAAAGTATCTGAATAGAATGTTCAGCGAAGAAAGAGTATCAAGAGCTCATAAACACAGACAAAAAATTTTAACCTCTCTATACTCAAATACATGCAAATTAAGAATACAAGGAGATAAGTATTTTCAGCTGTCAAACTGGCAATGTGAAAAATAATTAGAACATTTAAAACTGGTGGAGGGGGGGTCACAAGAGCACTATCATAACTACCAGTATAAATTATTAGAACTTCTGGAAAATAATTTAACAACATGTTTTAAAGTCTTAAAAAAACCTACATCTTTTGATCTAGTAATGCTCCTTGTAGGAATCTAGCTACTGAAATTTATCAGAAGGTTTGAAAAGTTTATATATAGAAATGTTTATTGTTGCATATTTATAGGGTTAAAATTAGAATGACCTTATATATTAAAAATAGAAAAATAATTTAAACTTTATAATCCATTTTGATGATGGGAAACCATGAGATTATAAAAAATCATGCTTTCAAAGGATTTTAATGAAATAAAAATGTTATAATATTTTATATATGTATATATTTGTATATAAATATATATTTAAAAATATATGTAATATAACAAAAATACAGCATATATAAATCAAAATTGGTTCTCAAAATTAGTGTACTTGGGTAATGTTTTAAAATCCAGATGTCTTGGTCCTATGTCAAAGCTATTGAATCAGAATATCAAGAGGTTACATATGAAGTAGGAACGTGGACAATCACATTTTAAAAATCATGTTGTTTTTCAGAGGAACACTTACTACTTCTGTAATTAGAAAAGATGTAATAAATATCATTAAAATGTAAAATTTCCTTCTGGTCCTTGAAAACAAGGCTTCCCTTCCAACTCATCACCAAAAGATTATTGATGCCATAACAACAATACTATCATCAGAGTTTATCAGTGAAAAGCATACTCTTGCTCTAGACTGAGTCAAGTTTAACAAGGATTAGTGGGTATCAATGTGAAACAAAATAAATTAATACTGGGAAATATTAAGAATTCTAGGCTTTTTATCATACTTACATTAGTTACCTACTCATATAGAAATTTTAAGAACACAGACCCTCAAGTATGATCACAATATGTAATGAGACTCAAAGACCTGGGCTGGCCAACAGATCTGGGATGGGAGTGATGGAAAAGTGCAGATCCTAATGAGCAAGAAGGAGCTTGCTTTTCCAAGCTTCACAAAGCAGGCCAACTGCCCTGAACTTCATTAAGCCAAACCCATTCTCTGACTAGATTCTGGGAGTATGTGTTTAGTTACATGATCGGAAGAAAACTCAGCAAACAAGAAAAAGTTGGGTTGATTTTCTCCTCTTACTCTTGTTCAGATACCACTCTTCAAGGCTGATGGACACACATTTCTTGGCACTGTACTTACCTTGATCGACTCCATGAACATGATCTGATTTGCCAGAACCCATTTAGGATTTACCAGTTTTTTTTTTTTTTAAGAAAACAAAAGTTTATCTCTCCTAATTAGCTGCCATTAGCTCATTAAACATTCCATATAAAACATTTGCCAGTTCTCTTATTGATCATTGTGTTGCTCATTCTAAGACATATTCTACACCAAGAGATAACAAGCTTGATGTATGGTTATATTGCTGTTGACCCTCAATTAATGGCATTATTTATCATTGTATGTAGAACTCAGCTGGAAGAATATAAGATTATGGATGGTACTGACCTTTTCATTTTCTTTGTCTCTCTGACATGAATTGTTTGCCAGGTAAACTATTGGAGCTCAATATAAGCTCTGGTTACTGGGCTTTTATTGTTCATATAAATCCTTTCTCATAGTAGCAGTGGAGCTATATCAGATAACAACTCAATTTTTAGCAATTCCAAATGGAGATGTGTTCTTCATCTCCATCTGTAACTTGTCCTTGATAACTTGAAATCACTCTTGGATGTATGCCCTTTACCACAGAGAACAAAAAGATGATGTCTTTTCTCATATGCAGATTACACAGATTTTTTTCAGGAAAAAAGACTGGTCATAATAGACAACATGAATATCATGAAACCAATTTAATGATTGGTATAGGATCCCTAATATTTAAATGACTCAGAATCAATAATTTTATTTAGTGAGTTAATTCACTTAGTTAGCTAGGCCAATATTTTCAACGAAATTACAGTGGAGAGAATACCAGGGAGTTAAATGGCCTAAGGTAAAGTAGTCATGCTGATCAGGGAAGGTAGCTTTTAATGTTCGGGGAAGACTTCTTTAAAAAACAGAATAAAAAATCAGTGGAAGTGTGAATGTTTACATAGACAAGAATAAATCACAACAGGGGTGCCTGGGTGGCTCGGTAGGTTAACCATCTGACTTGGCTCAGGTCTTGATCTTGCGTTATAAGTTCAAGCCCCAAGTTGGGGTCCATGCTGGGAATGGAGTCTACTTTAAAAATAAATAGATAAATCACAACAAATTGCAACTCAAAACAGAAAGCCAACAAATACCACAGACTTAATAAGTTGTCAGGATCTTTCTAGAACCTTAGAAGGGTCCTGCAAATCAGGAGTATTGAGACTTGAACTTCATTAGCTTTGCAGTAAATCCACAATTGAGTCCTTGGGAGCCTTCCTGGAAAAAATGCTCATGAGGATGTGTAGAGTTTGGGTTTGCCTACTTTAAATATCTTTAGACCTATATGATTATAGTTTAAGATCTGGAGGCAAGTTGCAGTTTGGTGCTTGATGTGGCCACTGGAAGCTACTTATTAGAGACAATTTTGATCCTGTTTCCATGTATATATAGGAGGTCTAGGTGCAGAGAAAATGAGTGTGTTTAAAAGCACAGATGTGTTTTCTCCAGATTCTCAACTTTTATAAGAGGATGTCAGCCAAAGCTTACCTTAGCAAGGAGTTAAGAGGTAAGACTCCACCCTTTACTGCTCCCAAGACACTTGTCAGGAAGTTCACTGCCCTTAATGCTCATACAAATCACAGTTCGTGGAAGCAATGTTTATTCCTTACTCTCTGGAGGAGATACATTCAAACTATTCCTCTAAAAACAATCATCATCTTTTTAGTGCAAGGAATGAGTTTCCAGACATGAAGACTCTAATTGCATTGAGTCATTACATATCGGTATTTAGGGCCATGCATATTGGCAAGACACTCAACTCCTCTTTTCAAATCTGTTTTTAGGCAGAAATATTGTTTCCAAGTATTTTTATTCTTACTTCCATGCACTCTGCCCAGAGCCTAAAGACTTTTAAGTTCTACATTCTGCATACCAGCACCAGATTATGTTCATAATCTGTCAATCACACCACTTTCCTTTTTAGAAAAATTCAAATACTCTCTTTGTATGCAGAATACAACCTAAATTTCCCAACTTGAGTTTATTATTATTTTTTTTAATAAACTTATATCCCCTTCATTCATTTCTCCCTCCCACCCCTGATCTCTGACAACCACCAATCTGTTTTCTGTATCCACAAGCTTGGTTTTGTTTGTTTGTTTTAGATTTCACAATAAGTGGAAACATACGGTATTTGTCTTTCTTTGATTTATTTCACTTAGCATAATACCCTTGAGGTCCATCTATGTTGTCACAATTGGCTGAAGAGTACTCCATTTTATCTATCGATCCACCAATAGATAGATATCACAATTTCTTTATCCATTCATCCATCAATGTACACTTAGACTGTTTCCATATCTTGGCTATTGTAATTGATGCTACAATAAACATGGGGATGCATTAATCTTTTTGAGTTAGTATCTTCATTTTCTTTGGGCAAATATACAAAACTGGAATTGCTGCTGGATCATATGGTAGTTCTGTTTTTAAATTTTGAGGAATGTCCATACTGTTTTCCATAATGGCTGCACCAATTCATGTTCCCACCAATAATGTACAAGGATTCATTTTTCTCCACACCCTTGCCAACACTTTTAATTTCTTGTCTTTCTGATAATAGCCATTCCAGCAGGTATAAGGTGATATTTCATTATGGTTTTGATTTGCATTTCCTTAATGATTAGTGAGGTTGAACAGCTTTTCATATATCTGTTGGCCATCTGTATGTCTTCTTTGGACAATGGTCTATTCAGATCTTTTGCCTGTGTTTTAATTGCACCGTTTGTGGGTTTTGTTTTGCTATTTAATTGTATGAGTTCTTTGTATATTTTGGATAGCAGACCCTTATCAGATATATGATTTGCAAATATTTTTGCCCTTTAGTAGGTTACCTTTTTTACCTTTGATTGGAGCATTTAGTCCATTTACATTTGAGATCTATGTCCCTAACTGGACTAGTTTTAATGTCTACTTTAACCTTATGCACCCGTTAATCCAGCTAAATCATGAAACTTCCAGATTTTGCCATACACTTTTGCTCACAGCTTATCTTCTCTTTTCTGCTTTAGGTATAATGCACTCATTCCTCATATCTGTGTGGTTATCTTTCAAGGCATCACTAAATTTAAATCTTTTTCATGAATATTCTTAATCAACCAAAGCAGATTTAATCTATTTATTTCCTATTCTTTTTTTCGGAAGTTTTTTCTCCCTGTTGTGCTTGTATCTACTATATATTCACCATAATTTTCTTGTGCTGTGTCTGTTTCTTTCTCTCCTATGATGGTATGTCTGCATAAGTGGACCCATAGTACTTAGTAGACTATCTTATACTAAGAAAGCACACATGTATTATGATGAGAGTGACTGCCGGATGATTTTGGATGAAAACAGCTGCAAGCCTGGACCCTTGAGGAGCTTTGTGAAGTAATGGTAAAATTCATAATCAGTTAGACCTGTACCAAATCTTGACTCTGACTCTAAAGTAATGGCAAAATTTAGAATCAATTAGACCCGATGACTAAATCTTGACTCTGACTCTAAAGTAATGGCAAAATTTAGAATCAATTAGACCTGATGACCAAATCTTGACTCTGAAACTGGGTGACCCTGAGAAAAGAAATTAGTCTAAACCTTAGCATAGTCATTTGCAAAATAGAATATTTGCCTGTGAAGATTATTACATGAACTAAAGATAATGCAAGCAAAACCAACAGGATGTGTTTGATTAGTGCGGTTGTTCTATCACTGTTTAACGTCCGGATTTCTTGCCCCTGTGGTAAGGATTGTGAGATTCTCCAGAGTTGAGAGCATTGTACCTGCACCTACTCCAGTCCTGAGCCCTGTGAAGTGTGGAATTTACTTGCCCTCATCCGCTATGCCCGAGTCAAGACATTTCTCTTTAGTACTGATCCCCTCAAAGGAGCTTAAACATTTCTCATGATAACTAAAAGACAACGCTATGCTGACAGTTTATGAATTGAATCCCAGGAGGCAAAATTTGGAAGGGAATTTAGTCAAGACTAGCCTCTGAAGCTGTAGAAACATTTAATTCTGTCACCATGAGGAACCATGTATGGAATTTCTTAGCTTTGCCTATAGGCACCAGGTGTCTTTTGCTACTGTCATTCCTTTGCATGACTTCCTAAAATTTCATTTTCTTTCAG
This sequence comes from Neogale vison, assembly GCF_020171115.1. Taxonomy (NCBI): domain Eukaryota; kingdom Metazoa; phylum Chordata; class Mammalia; order Carnivora; family Mustelidae; genus Neogale; species Neogale vison. The sequence continues at coordinate 180,570,477 of NC_058101.1, forward strand.
GTAATGCTTTACCAATGCCTTGTGGGCTGAGGACTAGCTGAGGAGTGAGTGATTAGGAACTAAAATTCGTGGTGTTTCCTTATATCATGGAAAGGTCAGTGACTATATTCTCTTATACACAAATACATTTCATTCACATATATAGAAATAAATAAGTGAGCCAACCCTCTTGGGGATGATGTGGCTGCTGAAAAGAAGTAAAAACAATAATACGCTTAAGTGTGTGTGTGTGTGCGTGTGTGGGTGTGTGTGCATGCACATATTGCATACATGTGTGTGTCTACACTTTTTTTTAAAACTGATTGAAGACATCTCAAAGTTCCTTATACTAATGAATGTGTTACTGCCAGCTCAGGAACTCTGCATGTCAATGAGGAAAACTATCTGTATTTATCCTATGCATTCCTCAGTTGGAGAGATCAAGCATTATTTATTTATTTATTTATTTATTTATAAATTTTTTATCTTTATGAGGCTGAGGAACTGAGTTAAGACCCTAAAATATACCATGTGATCTTTCCCTGGTTCTTTTTTTTTTTTTTTTTTTCATCCTAATAATCTACTTTTACTAGCTCACCTAGGGAATAGGCTTCTGTGAAATGATTTATCTGGAAACGGTGTGTTCCTGGTGCATATATCAGCAAGTGTCGTTTCTGTGAACCAGCTGTAATTCTCTGAGGAGCATTTCTCATCCAACTGTAGACATCCTAAGGTCTAGTAATCTGGCCATTTATACTCTTAATACCTAACCATAACATTATTCCCTCTCTTCCACTGCTCTCTTTCTCTCTCACACACACACACTCAAGCACACACAATCATACCTACACATATCGATACATGCACAATCATTCTTCCTCCTCTCTACACCATGGGTCCTTATCATTTCTACCATTACATGTAGTAAAGAAAATTATAACGATAAATGATGGGGAAATGCAAAATGTTGTGACATATCCAGGCATATCCTTAAGCTCAAGGAATTGTCTTATGCTTAGGAAAAAATATTTATCTGTGTGAAGTATTTCGGCCTACAGTGTTGCATTTATTTCTTATAAAAAATCCAATACTTAAAATTTCTGCTTATCTGAGCTTCTGAATGGATTCTTTCATTATCTTGATGCTTAACTATGGCCATCGCAAAAACAGTCTGTTAATAAAATACATTAGAGCTGTCCCTACAAAAATGTTTCATTGATCTAATAAACCATTTATACTTAGGAAGCCTGCATAAAAATTCTTGCGAGTCCATCATCTCCTCTCTTCCTAAACCTAAATGTCAAGCCCACATCTTTCTGTACATGTATAGTCCAGTGCCCTCCCTCTTCAGGCTGCTCAGACAGTTCCAGAGGGAAGTGACAGAGTTATACATTCACATCAAGTTAGGTCGACAATCAGGTGAACTCTAAGAAAGGACCAGGACTTTTCTTTATTTCCAATCCTAGATAGAAAATAACATCTTTATGTAGCTTAGCTCATTCCAACACTGTCTCAACAAAAAGATATGTTTTTGTCACTTTCACGCACAGATAAGACTTGTATCAAGGTTGTTGGGGAAGGCATTGCGATTTTTCAATTTAAACAACTGCTCATATCAGTGAAGTCTTGGTGAAACAAATTCCCAGTGAAACACAAGATAAGGCAAATCCATTAATATATTAAATGGAAATTTGTTGCTGTATTATGTGTACCGTGGGGGTGGGGGAAGGGGAGAGCATCAGGGTGTGATCTGATAATTACCCATTAACTAGTGCAATTAATAAATTCTCCAGACAATAACTTTGACCCACATATTTGGTCAAATCCACAATTATTGTGTTGATGGTACAAGACAAAGAGATCTCAGACATAAACTTGCTCTGCTTTACCTGCTCCTGCTTATGTCTGAGCAGAGGTCAGGTGGTCTTGCTCATATCTGGGGGCTTCGATTAACTTAAAACCTGTTGCAGAGATTGAGTTCAAGGAATATGGAGAGAGAAACATGAAAGTAATCTATGGAGGGTGAAGTGACTTGTTCTGTCTTCGTTAGCTACAGATTAAATTAAAACACTAGTTGTCATACTTACTCCAGGCTGTTAGAAAAACCAACCAACCACCCACAGATTGTGTAGCTTAAACAACAAACATTTATTTCTCACTGCCCTGGAGGCTGGGGAGTCCAATATCAGGGTGCCGGCAGACTTAGGGTCGATGAGAACCCACTTCTTAGCTTGTAGAAGCAGCTTCTTGCTGTGTTTTCACATCCTTACATGAAGGAGAGAGTGAGCTCTGGTTCCTTCACCTCCTTATCAGGGCATTAATCCCATCGCAAGTGCTCCACCTTCAGGATTTCATCTAAACCCAATTATTTCTCAAAGTCTCCACCTTATGAATGCCATCGCATTGGAGATTAAAGCTGCAACATACAGATTTGGGGAGGACACAAATATTCAGTCCACACGCATGTCCATCACGTGCTTCATGGCGGCCTCATCTCAGTAAATAGTTCCGGTGAACGTTGGAGCTCCGTGTTGACGGCCATAGAGAGTTAAGCTCAAAAAACTGGTGTGTGTTGGTCTGAGGGGCAGAGGATGGCTGAGAGGACGTTTCAAAAGTTGAATGGAAAAAGGTGGAGGGGGGTCAGGGGCTGGAAGAAAGGGCATCCCTGGGTCTCCTCTGTCCAACGCTGCAAGAGACAGATCTGTGGATTGCCAGCACGTCACCTCGTCGGTAGATTTTTTGCCCTACAGTAGATGCATTTTTTGCCCTACTAGATGCATTTTCTCTTCCTTATGACGTTCTTGATGACATTTTCTTTTCTCTAGCTTACTTGATCGTAAAAATATAGCATATGATACATGTAACTTATAAACAATGTGGTAATTGACTAGGTTATCAATTCACGAGGCTATTTGGTAGTTCAGTTTTGGGGGCGCCAAAAGTTGTATGTGGATTTTTGACTGTGCCAGGGTCAGCACCTCTGATTTCACCTCTTCCCTCACCCCGCACTACATAAGGGTTAACTGTATACTTAAATGCACAAAAATTAATGGCGCATGGTTAGAGGATTACAATGTGAAATATATTTCTGACTCTACATAATGTTTAAAATGTTTGAGTGGTGCTGCAAAAGGAAGTGAGAAAGAAAAGTGTAACTTTAGAAGTTAACAGGACATGCTTTTCAGAGGTCAGACATGTGTAAGTAGAAAAAATATGGCAAGGCTGTAATTACATCCAGCCTGAAACACCATCGCCTTGTTGCAGGCAGAGCATCAAAAGGCTGGGCCACACCAGGGCCTGGTACTCCCTGCTCTGCGCATGGGCCCTGTGCTGCCAGCAAATGAAATTGCTGATGGATTCCTGTGTGTGGAAGAGGGGATATATTCAATTTCAACTTATAAAATCAAACAAAGAAGAGGGCCACCTGGGGCTGTTATCTACTATCAATTCAAGGCCTCCATTGGGTGTTTTTCTCCCCTTAGATCTCTCTCTACCTTTTTCCCCCCTAAGAAATAACTGAATAAAAAGTAAAAGCAACCCAGAAATGATGGTAATGTCTGGACTGATACATTTGCAAAACTTCTGGGAATGAACTGGTTTACGGGACAGCAACTTCACTGAGCATTTCCTATCAAGTATTAATAGCAGAGAGGGAGGTGTGGTCCCAGAATAGCTTTGTTGGCACTTTTTTGTCAATAATGAGTGACAGGTCACTTCAGCCACAATGACGAGGAAACATCTTCCCTTTACCGTTCCTGCAAATGCAACCAAGACTTCAGGCATTTAGATTTTTTTTTTTTAAGATTTTATTTATTTATTTGACAGAGAGAGAGAGCTTACAAGTAGGCAGAGAGGCAGGCAGAGAGAGAGGAGGAAGCAGGCTCACTGCCGAGCAGAGAACCCGATGCGGGGCTCGATCCCAGCACCCCGGGATCATGACCTGAGCCGAAGGCAGAGGCTTTAACCCACTGAGCCACCCAGGTGCCCCAGGCATCTAGATCTTTTAAATTACACATGCTAAGGGGATTTTGATTTTGCTGGAGATAAAGGGGTGAGAGAGGCTCTCGAAAGAGCATCCCTGAGAGAATAAAGTTGAACCTTTAGCCCTCACTGAACTAGAAAGATAGATCCTGTTTGAACTTTGGGAAGAGAATCTCAGAAGCAGAAATGTGGAATTTTGCTGTTCTTGCCATGTGATCTTACACAAATAATCCCAATTAACTTTTTCTGTGTCATCTGGTAGAACAGGAGCTATGATCGAATAATTTCAATTTAATAGACATTAGAGTTACCTACATGAAAGGCATTGAGCAGAGTACTAGAGACATAAAAAAGATTATAGGACCTCCTCTATGAACTTGACATGACAACAGTGAATGTTAATATCAGGTACCATAGGGTATGCTGCATGCATCATAGAAAGTAGGAGCACTAGGACATGATAACCTAGGCTGTGAGGACCCATCCTTGTTCCTCATGGGGAGTGGCCCCCACCTGCTAACAGTACCCATCTCTTAACTGTTGCTGCTCCTTGTTCCACCAAAGCCACCCAGGCAGCCATCCTCTCCCAACTGGGTTTCAGCAGTGGCATCCAATGCTCTTCCTCTGATTCTCTGAGCATACCATAATGTTTAGCTCTACAGAATTCACACAAGTTGTTCTACTTCTCTGATTTATTTTGACTGACTTCTGCTGATCCTTCAGCTCTCATCTTAAATATCTTTCCTAGGGGAGACATTTCATGACCCAAGAGCTAATTAGATCTATGGGCTCACTCCACACCACTATCTCAACACTCACTATATCTGAACTGTACTTTCAAATTTAGAGTCTCTCTTCCCTGTTCCATTAAAAATTCTGTTCACTACTACCCCTTCCTTCAATTAGCAAAGTGCCCGGCACATATTAATCATTGTATATGTATAATATGTGTTTGAAGTGGTTTCAGTAAGTGGAAGTTGGTAGAGAACAGAAGTTTGGGGGTATTTGGGAGAGAATGGAGTATCTTACCCAGGTATGGGATAGTCTAGCATTCTGTCATGGAGAGAGTACAGAGGCTGTGACACCTGAGCCCAGTCCCAAATCCACAACCTATCAGGTATTCATCTTTGGGCAAGTTGAATTTGATTTGAGAAGGGAATAAACACAGTCCTTCTAATGACTCTGCTTATAGATTATCTCTCAGTTAATTATCTATCTTTAATGTCACATTTACTTTCCTATGAGGAAGAAACCTACAAACAAGAAAGAAACTTATCACTTATGACTTCTTTATCTCACTTTAAAATAATGGAGTAATTCGTAGGTCCTATAGGTTCATTCAGCAATGTCATTCATAATTTCATTCTTAGAAATGATATTCAAGGATGACAGTTCAGAGTGGGGGACTCCTGAGACCCTCCTGTTTCCTACCTCTTATAAAGTCAGTACATATGGAGATATTTTCAGAGAATATGGTTTAATTAAACCATATTCAGAGAAGATGGTTTAATGCCAGGACTTCTCAAAGAATCTGGTATCTGCATTACTTGGACGAGCTCAGATATACCTAACATGGCTTTTTTACCTCTCTAAAGCCAACTCTATAAAGCCCCCTTGATATATTATTAGCATTTTTCCCCCAGGAAAATGAGTTGAGTTTGGATGGCATGAGGTCATGAAATGTGCTTAGAATGCTGAGTCAGCAGCTCTAAATAGCAGCCCATCCATGGGGAGAGAGAGAAATTTGGGAAGAGCAGCCTGTCCCTTGGGGAGAAGGATTTTTATCATAGAAACAGTTGCATCATGGTGACAATAAAAAGTAGCCCGATTTTATAATTGTTGTTAATTTCTGTTTAAGTCAGTACACTACCCCTTCATTGCCTGCACCTGGTCAGAGGGCAGACCATCCCAACTGCATTCTTATATCATTGGCTTGGGATTTCATTCTTTTGCCATCCCACCTAAACAATCTTGGGCATGCCAATGGCTGGGTCTGTTCCCTAACTTACAAAATTTAGAAACTTACAGGTTTCATATTCTTTGGTTTATAATGCCAAGTCATATAAATTTACTGGGAAACCTTGATACGTTCTAAATTTTTATAACAAGTGCAACTATGTTCTCTAAATTGTCATCACTCTCTTTCACCTCTGAGGTCTGCACATTAGAGCATGTCAGTATTAAACATTTACTGGAAATGTTAGATAAGAAGAAACACACACTGTGCTCATTCTAATCATCTGCCAATTCTTCAAATTTCCAGGCTTTGGAAATAGGGTCAACAGAAGGCTATTTTCAAATCAGATAATTTGGCTAGCCAAGAAACTTCTCTCTTGGCTCTCAGTAAAGTATGAACTCCAAAAGCTTCCAAGAGTCATTCTATCCATACTTAAGAGGTGGAAAATATCTTTTCTAAGTTGGATTAAATTAAGTAGCATGTGGATAAATATATATAATATTTTAATAAGGGGAGTATTTTTTGCTTTCTTACATCTTCCATTCATGTCACCCTGAATACAGAGTACAGAAGAAGCTATGAAATTACATTTAATAACAGAGCGGGGTGTATAGTGTATATTAATTAAATATCAGCAGATGGTAAAGGCAGACCTTGCTGAGTATAACTAAGGAGAGAAAGAGAGTTCTAACTGCCATGTAATTAAGCTGAACCTGTAGAAACAATGAAGGTGTGATTACTTTTTTATTAACGCATTATACTTACATGTCATGTGGAAGAATCCAATTACTCTGTAAGTTCTGTTATGTGAATCCAAGTTGTTATCACCTCCAGTTCGTCTGTGTTCCCAATAAACATGACGAAACCATCCAAATCACCTTATAGCCAAGCATTTTGAGTATCAACATTGAGCAAGTCCCTGAATGTCCCTCTGTACCACAAGGTGGCTGACATATCACTTCTGTTTTCTGCTTCACTGCAGAACTCCAGAGAAGAGCAGAAACAGAGGGGTGAGCTTGTGTTTCCGGCTGCGGCATGTCTTGGACATAGCATGTTTGATCATCAGGTTTCATGCAAATTAGAAGAAAAAAGTCAGGAAAAGAGAAACTGAATCTCTTTCTGCCTTGAGGTTGGAAAGGAAGTTAGTTGCCTTGAGTTAATAAGGAAGCTCACTTTTTGTGTGTGTTTGCTTTTCATGGTCACTTGTTCATTTGGATGCAGGAAAATTGATTAAACTGCAGTTGTTACTTGCTGGTCAATGATATGTGTGAATATTTTTAATTTCATAACAAGAGAATTTGGCCTCTTTTTCCCCAGTGGTGCTGGTCATCCATTAAAACATCCGTCAAAGCATCCATGAAAGTTTTCATGGAATTCTTAGTATGGTGAAGTGCGTGTGTGTATGGCCTTTTTTTTTTTTTTTTTTTTTTAAAGACTTATTTATTTATTTGAAAGAGAGAGAGAATGTGTGTGTGTGTTCAGGGAGAGGGGAAGAGAGAGCAGGAGACGAGCAGACTCCCTGCTGTGTGGGGAGTCAGAAACTGGGCTCAATACTAGGACCCTGAGGATCATGACCTGAGCTGAAGCCAAAAGTCAGAGGCTTACCTGATTAAGCCACCCAGTTGCCCCTTGAAGCTCTTACTTAAAGGAAAAATTGATAGGTGTTCATGGGTAGGGCCTTTGATTAATATTTGTGATTGACCTAGACCTTCCCTAATCTGATTATGGGCATATGAAAACTGATTTCAAGGAAGTAAAGGACGAGTAGCAAACTGTTGGGTAGTTTTCAGTAAGATGAATGCTCATAAGAAAGAATTTGTGAAACAATGACAATCTTGGGTGATTATTTGCTTTCAAGGGGAGAAATACCTTCCCTGAAATTACCTGCCCCAATTTTCTAGGGAGGAAAGTAAAGTATTAGCAAACAGAGAAGCAAACTATAGAAGGAAACACTGTGGATCATGGCTCAAATACCAGCCTCATCATTTTCCTCTATGCTGTGGTAAGATTGGATCTGATCTCTAACTCCTTCTCTGTCCTCTTCTCAAGGTTGGAGCCTTGAATGCTAACACTGGTGGTCACTGACTGTGAGCTCTTGATTCAACTGTACCCCAGGTCAGGGATGGTTTTAGGGGAGAATCCTCATGAAATTCTGAGGTGACTCCATTCAGGGTCAGACCAACCTTAGTTCTAATCTCCTCCTTCCTCTTTTTGTTTAAGTATCAGGTCTTCCGATATGGATTTCAGACCAAACTCTCATCTTGCACTCTAATTCCTAGAACTGGATCTCGGTTTTCTGGGCTGCTGAATTGCAAACTTGCCTGGTATTCAAGGCTCTTGGGGATTTAGACAGTAAAAGTAACTTTCCCAAGATTACATACTCATCATTGAGGGGGCTGAATTACCCACAGTTTGACTTGAAGGCCTGAAAATATTAGTTACCAAGTTCTGGCAACCTTAAGGTTTTTCTGTTTGGGTCATTTCTTTCTTTCTTTTTTTTTTTTTTTTTTATTTTTTTTTTTAAAGATTTTATTTATTTATTTGACAGAGCGAGATCACAAGCAGGCAGAGAGGCAGGCAGAGAGAGAGGAGGAAGCAGGCTCCCTGCTGAGCAGAGAGCCCGATGTGGGCCTCGATCCCAGGACCCTGAGATCATGACCTGAGCCGAAGGCAGCAGCTTAACCACTGAGCCACCCAGGCGCCCGTCTTTTTTTTTTTTTTTAATGTAATTTTTTTTCTCCCAATTTATTTATTTTCAGAAAAACAGTATTCATTATTTTTTCACCACACCCAGTGCTCCATGCAAGCTGTGCCCCCTATAATACCCACCACCCGGTACCCCAACCTCCCACCCCCCCGCCACTTCAAACCCCTCAGACTGTTTTTCAGAGTCCATAGTCTCTCATGGTTCACCTCCCCTTCCAATTTACCCAAATTCCCTACTACTCTCTAACGCCCCTTGTCCTCCATGCTATTGGTTATGCTCCACAAATGAGTGAAACCATATGATCATTTATTTCTAATGCTCCGAACATGATGACTTTCATTTACACTGCTCTCTGAAATTCTATTTAAAAAATATATTCTGAAATCAAAGCCATCAAGTTTCAAGAACCAAAATAAACAAACGAAAAGCTAAGCACACTCCTTTTTTTTTTTTTTTTTTTTTTAATGCTGTAGTCAAAAACATCAAGACTTTGCAGAACTGGCTGAGCTCCTAGCCATCTCTATAACCTAGCTCGGATTACTTCAAATCTTTGTTCCTCTGTTTCTTCATATTAAAAGTAGAATGATCAATCCTGCTAAATCAGGAAATTCTAAGGATGGAAGAAACTAACAATGTTGGTTAAGTGTTAAATAGCTGGTAGTCTGCTACTTTTCTGGCTATCCAAACATTAATAGATGAGCCCTGGTTATAATTAGGGCTTAGGGAGGGAGGTTCTCCAATGATTAAGAGATCATTTCAAGCCAGGACTAGAATTACAAAAGAAATCTCTTAAGATCAAAAGGGTTTCCCCGTATCTAGGATTTGTGTTTTTAAGTGATGTGACTTGAAGTAAGCGTGCTTTCATTCTTTTCTTTTTCTCAGGAGGAGATTCACAGAAAAATTCTGACTACCCACTTTGGTTGAATCCCGAGACATTTCGGAGTCAGAGCTTGTTTTAAATTATTAGGACCTAGAGTTAAAAGGTATCTGGTCCTGAGTCAAATATAAATGGATCCAAGTAATTCATCCTTCTGATGTAAGAGCAGGAGGATGGGATCCTTGGCAGCCCCTAGCCATATCATGGGTCAGAAGCCGCTGGGAAGCCAAAGGGCTGATATTGATCTTGAACACATTCCATGACCTTCCCTAATTGACAGTGAAGGAAGAAAGTGGCCACAGATGTGTGCATTATCATTTGCCCATGCATAACCATTCTTTTTAAATGATCAAAAGTCATTTAAAATACCAATAGCCTCCTAAAGGACAATAGCATTTAAAAAACTTTTCAATTTCAAATTCAGAAGTGGCTTTAAAACTTACTCTAACTGCAACCCCCCCTCCCTTTTTCAGATAAGGAAACCAAGGCTCAGAAAGCTGATGTGTCCTGCCACTCATCACACCGAATAAGGAAATGGTTAAGGTATAGACCGGAAGAAGGAGGGGGCCCCTGTCTGGGCTCTGAAACTATTCCTGGCAGGCAGAAGCACTAAGCCAGAGTGAACAAGAGATAAGGAAACAGATCACCTGACCCTCAATGTTAGGGAGTATTTTCTTTGGTGGCTACATTGTAATCATAGCAAATGGCCAAACCTCAAACAATTAAGTCATTAAGGATATTCCATGCTCACACCAAGATGATACAAGAAACTCAAGGCTGCAAGTTTCCCAGTCAGTTCTCCATAAATGCCACTAAAACCCTCCGTAGCAACCTATTTGGGACCCCTCTGACTCCTGAGAGCTTTTTCTGTATCCTTGCTTAATAAAACTCTACCGCTTTGCTCGCTCTCCTTTGTATGTGAGATTCATTCTTTGACTTTGTGAGACAAGAACCCTGTGATCCTGTAATAGCATCATTTAATATCTGGTTCCACACTTTGATTCCAGCCCTCTTTCCATGCTCTCCCTTGGAACATCACTGGATTAACTGTGCTGAGTTCGCTTAATCATGCCTGGGAAACAGAAGGAGTAGACATGGTCCCTTATGAACCCAACCTTAAATCCTCATGGGAGCAATGCTTACATGCAGTTTTTAATGAACAAATGGAGCCCATGTGTACAGAAACACAGTCATTCCCATTAGACCCGACAGGCTCATTGGGTTTATACCAGCAGCATGCATTGCCAGAACCCCCAGGAGTAAAGTTTAGGCTATTTCTCTGCTTCTGTAACATAGTCCAAGTGTCACATTCATGCATGGACTTCTTCTTCCTTTGGTTCTGTGGCAAGATTTGTAACTAGAGCTGCCTTCTCCGAAAGCGGGGTTTGGAAAAAGATTAGTATACCTAAATGTGCCCGCTAGAGTTCTAAATGGAACCTCTTTCTAAAAATAAACTTAAGAAATCAGCCCTCAACTATTAAATTATAAGCCACAATTAATAATTCATTTTTGTTAATATGGATAATTCCTCTGGGTCATCTAAAATGCACATGGCAGCGCAGTAGGGGCAAGCCAACATAAATTCACTTCCTCAAGTCAGTCTTATTATTTTTCTAAGAACCTGGATAGATGTAAGCAACCTGACACACTGTGGAAGGGAAAAAAAAATACCAAAAAACCAAAAAACATGTTTCAGACTAAAAAAAAAATAGACAATTCCCAACAATAAATACATCTACCCTATGGCCTTCAAAAATTGAAAGAATACAGGAAAACTTCATATCTAGAAAGAAGACAGAATATTATATGTATTTCTCAACCACTGGCAAAGAAATATCTGATTTTTCTAAATTGTGAGAAGAACACTGGGGTAGCAAAATCTCCTGTCCTACTCTCTCACTAAAGAAAATGTTCTAACCTCACAGACAGTGGACCCCAGCTCATTTTTTGACAAACACTGTATAATTTCAAGCATGGTGTTTCTAAGCTGCAAATAAATTCCAAGACATTTAGTCCAATAGAGTAAAATTTCTAAAGTGGCTATAGAGTCCAGTCCAGTCCAGGTGTCCCAAAGAGGACATAGTAAGTGGATAGATTACAATGTAGGGACTTGAACCACACTGACTCAGGTTTGAACAGGTCTTCATAGGAATGAACCTTCCTTGGCTCTTCCTCTGTTCCTCACAATCAGAACATGTCCCTGCAGCTCTAGGTGCCTCTACTGTATGCTAGCAAGAAAGACCACAATGCTCAGTCTTTCCAGGCAAGGTAATAAGTAAAGCATTGCAGGGGATGAGCCTCTGTCAGTTTCAAATATTATCTCTCTCTCTCTCTGTTAATTTCAGGTCATTTCCCTTTTCTCTCTAGATATGGGATACAGTTTCCCCCAACAAGGGATGAGAGGATGCTTTCTGTATGGGGACCAAGAACAGACAATAAATAATTCAGATTTGATTTTTGTGGATGCTCATGTCGAAACTTTATATCCATTCTTAACTTCTCTTTCTTTTTGCACATCCCATGTGACTTTTTATAGGTTCTACATTCACGATACTTTGAGAAAATCAGAACATCAGCACTCCATTGTTCCTACTCTCTCTTTTTTTAATATGAATCTTTTTTTTTTAATTTTTTTTAATATTTTATTTTATTTATTTGAGAGAGAGAGACAGTGAGAGAGAGCATGAGCGAGGAGAAGGTCAGAGGGAGAAGCAGACTCCCCATGGAGCTGGGAGCCTGATGTGGGACTCGATCCCGGGACTCCAGGATCACGCCCTAAGCCGGAGGCAGTCGTTTAACCAACTGCGCCACCAAGGCGTCCCTCTCTCTTTTTTTAAAAAAGATTTTTTTACTTATTTGAGAGAGAGAGTGAGAGAGAGCTCATGAGTGGGGGGAGGGACAGAGGGAGAGAAACAGAATCTCAAGCAGACTCCCTGCTGAGCGTGGAGCCAGATGTGGGACTCGATCCCACAACCACGAGATCATAACCTGAGCCGAAATCAAAAGCCTGATACTCAAGCAACTGAGCCACCCAGGTGCATCCAGGTGCACCTGACCCATTGTTCCCATCTTGTCCAGGAACCCATTATTCATCCTCTCCAACTTTTGTTTTTCCCTTTGACCCATATCCCTGTGTGGCCTATTTTCAGCACAATGGCCAAAGGGATCCTGCTAAATGGTGCTAAAAATTGTCCGATAGCTTCACAGGTAAGGGATTCACTTCCATACTGACCTTACGTCTTTTTATACTCTCATTTACTTTATTTCTCCCTATGACATTCTTGCTGATTCTAGAGTATGCCAGGCATATGGAAACATGCCACACAGTTCCACAACTGTGGAACTCTGAATTTGCTTCAAGGAACTCACTTTGGCCAGATGAACACATACCACCCACTCTCGATTTCTTAAATTGCTCAAATATTCGGTTAACAGAGGGCTTTTTAATCTGAACAAAATATCCAATTCATCTGCTCTCCATACTCTTCATCAATTTCATTCCTAGTATTTATTTTCACCCGAATGATGTGGATGGATGGATGAACTAATTGCTTTGTTCCTCTAGAGTGTGAGCGCCCTGAGGGAATGAGCTTTACTGTGGTAGGTCCTGCATCTAAAATAGTGCCTGGCATTTAATATGTATGCAATATATATTTGTGGATTGAAGGAGGGCTGAAAAGATTATTCTAATTGATTATAACAAGTAAAACTCAATCTAAATGGCCCTAACTATTTCTGAATGGTCCAGACAGATTCTTCCTGGATCAAAGAGAATCTGAGATGTAAGGTCCAGTTTTCACACAATTTTCTACCAACTCAAACACCTGGCAGGAGCTGGCTACGCTGTGAGGGTTTTGAAGGAGGAGATATCTCTTTTTGTATTATTTTACCTTCACTGCCTAACACATCCACGACCTACATCAGGCCCTTAATGAATGATCATGAATTAAATTTTTGCCAAAACAGGGTGTAGTAAACCAATTCTGATTAGTTTGCATAAGACCCCTCAACTTTAAATTTGTATTTAAATAGAATAACTAAAATTACTCCAACAGCATACCTGTAGCTGATGACCATACTACATTACCTTTTCTAGTACAATTAGAGAAGCCATAAAGATCCTGTCTTTCACAAACTCAACTGTCACAAATAATATATGAAGTCAAGGCAGAGAGAGGCTTCCTGACTCCCATAGAAAGTGAAAGAAATTAAGATTAGTTCAAATTTAAAAAACAGACGCACTGAACTGTAATCTCCGTATGGCAGAGTTGAGGGCTTTCTTCCAAATTCATAGTGAGATCAATTCTGCCTTTTATATAACTCCCTGGGAAAAAAATTCATTTGCACTTATGATAGTCTTTATTTAAAGACAGAAATTATGACAGAAAAAATTGCTAGCCATGGGTAATTAGCTAATTACAAAATGATAGTTACTCTATTATACTTAATATTATTAATACTTCTCACATTTCTTGAGTATTTCACCAAATGTCAAGCATTATGTTAAGAGCTTCAGATGTAATGCATATTTAATTTTTAGGCAGTTTTATAATACAGATCCTAATGTTATCTTTGTTTTGTAGACAAAGAAACTAAGATTTGGAGCATGTTACTTTTCTCAAGCCACACAATTAGTACTTGATTGAGTCGGGTTCCAATTCACCCCCAAAATCTGGGTAGTTAGTCTCCAGTTTTATAAGCTATGTTTCAGTTGTATGACTTGGGATATATCCCATTTTCTTATCAAGATACATGCAAATTAATTACAAGAGACTATCTTCTTTTATAAGAAAGAAAGAAATAGGAGACAGTATGCACACATCTATTCATTTTCAAAAAAGAAGTAGAGAAAGTACAATCCAGAGACTAGTGAGACAGATGACCTAACAGGAGTGAGGAAGAAGAATGGGATGCAGGGGGAATGTAATGCAGTAGTGGAAGGGATGAGGAGAGAGGGACACTTCTTTAAATATACCTTCTTGTTCACCCAGGTAAAGTTTTACATGTTTCATGTGATACAATATCTGTATCTATGTCTATGTCTTTATCTATATGTCTACATCAATATCCTATATATCTGTATCTATATTTGCTATTCCTCCCCATTTCTGGCACAGAGCTTCTAAAACTCTTGGAATTTCCCAAGGGAGGAAAGCAATATAACTGTCTTGTTGCCATAATGAGGTGACTTTTGGAAACACCTAAGGATAGGGGCTGGTTGCCAGGAGAAACATCTACGAAATTAATGAATTGGAACTTTGAGTCCCACTCCTGACCCCTGGGGAGGAGAGAAGGACTGGAGTTAGACTGTCAGTGGTCCATGATTGACTCAATCATGTTTGTGTAATGAAGGTTCTATAAAACCCAAAAAAGGATGAGTTCAGAGAGCTTCTGAATTGGTGTACACTCAGATTTTTGGAGAGTGGTGTTCTCAGAGAGCATGGAAGCTCTGCACCCATCTTAACCCATACCTTAACCTATTTCATTGCTTCCATTTGACTGTTCCTGAGATAGATCCTTTAATAATAAACTGGTAATCTAGTACATAAAATGTCTTTCTGATTTCTGTGAGCTGTTCTAGAAAATTAACTGAACCTAGGGAAGGGGTCCTGGGAACCTCTGATCTGTACCCACATAGACAAGCACAAGTAACAACCTGGGCTTGCAATTGGTGGCTGAAGGGGTGGTGAAACAGTCTGGTAGGACTGAGCCCTTAACCTTTGGTACCTGATGCTAGGTATCTCCAGTAGATAGTGTCAGAATTGAGTTGAATTATCTCAAAACTGCTTAGTGGATGTGAGTGGAAATCCACCTCCTGTCAGAATTTAGTGATCAGAACCCCTTATTCCACAAATAAATAGTTAAGGGGCACCTGGGTGGTGCAGTCAGTAAGGCACGTGACTGTTGATTTCAGCTCAGGTCATGATCTAAGGATTGTAGGATCAAGCCCCCTGTTGACTCCATGCTCAGCACAGAATCTGCCTGAGATTCTCTCTTCCTCTCCCTCTCCACCACCCCCCCCTCTCTAAAATAAATAAATAAGTCTTCAAAAACTAATTAGTTAAAATCAATAAGGATGTTGTGTGGGGGATCCCAAATGGAATTCAAGATCTAACAAATGAGGGTTACTGTGTCATGCTTGAATAGCTTGAATAACATAATCACATTTAAGATGGAACAAAGAAAAGGATAGACCTAAATAACTTTGGAAAACATGACTTAAGCTATATACTGTAAGGATAACAGCAAAAAGAACTGTGTGGTGACAGGGCATTCTTTTTTTTTTTTTTTTAAGATTTTATTTATTTATTTGACAGAGAGAGATCACAAGTAGGCAGAGAGGCAGGCAGAGAGAGAGAGGAGGAAGCTGGCTCCCTGCCGAGCAGAGAGCCCGATGAGGGACTCGATCCCAGGATCCTGAGATCATGACCCGAGCCGAAGGCAGCGGCCCAACCCACTGAGCCACCCAGGCGCCTGTGACAGGGCATTCTTGTTAGTATATTTGGTTTCCACAGGGACAGGACCAGTAATTCTGAAAATAATGTATGTGTATATTTGGAATGAGAAAATAAGTAAATACATAGTAAATCATAAGAGCCAGTTTTCTCACTTGTGGAGGAGGAAAAATAATCCCACCCCCACCTTTCTAGGTTATTGGCTGAGACTCCCCTGTAATAAAAGACAAATTAACAGGAGAAAAGGGAACAGAAGTTTAATAACTTGTATACTTCTTGTACATATGTGAAAGACTCAGGAAAACTGAGTAACTCTCCAAAATGGCCCAAGTCACCACCTTACATAACATTTTTAGCTAAAGACAAAAGAAGATATTAGGGGGGTGATGATAGGGAAGTCAGTTAAAAAAGTCTTCAGGTGGGACACTGGGTGGCTCAGTGGGTTAAGCCTCTGCCTCTCACTCAGGTCATGATCTCAGCGTCCTGGGATAGAGTCTTACACTGAGCTCTCTGCTCGGCAGGGAGCCTGCTTCCCCCACTCTCTCTGCCTGCCTCTCTGCCTACTTGTGATCTCTCCCTGTGTCAAATAAATAAATAAAATCTTTTTTTTTTTTTTTTTAAGATTTTACTTATTTATTTGATGGAGAGAGCACAAGTTTGATAGAGAGAGAGCAGAGAGCCCGATGCAGGGCTCGATCCCAGGACCCTGAGATCATGACCTGAGCCGAAGGCAGAGGCTTAACCCACTGAGCCACCCAGCCATCCCAATAAATAAAATCTTTAAAAAAAAAATATGAAAGTCTCCAGGAAAAGTAGAGTAAGGAAGGGTAACTTTTTTTTATTATCTTATTTATCTAGATTTAAGTTATCACCTTAACACAGCCCAAGTGTCCATGTCCATCAATTGATGAATGGATAAAGAAGATAGATAGATCTTCTTTATACACACACACACACACACACACACGTATGTATAGTGGAATACAAGTCAGCCATAACAAAGAATGAAATCTTGCAATTTGCCACAACAGGGATGGAGCTAGAATATAATGCTAAGTGAAATAAGGCAGTCAGAGAAAGATAACTCCCATATGATTTCACTCATATGTGGATTTCAAGAAACAAAACAAATGAGCAAAAGGAAAGAAACAAACAAACCAAGAAATGGACTCTTAATTGTAGAGAACAAAGAGAGGGTTAATTTGGGAAATGGGTGGGGGAATGAGTGAAATCAGTGGCAGGGATTAAGAATGCACTCATCTTCATGAGCACTGGATGAATGTATAAAAGTGTTGAATCACTATATTGTACACCTGAAACTAATATAACACTGTATGTTAACTAACTGGAATTAAAACACGAGTTTTAAAAAAGGTGTTGCCTATCCATTGATACATTTCTAGAGATTTAAAGTCCTCTTACTCTGGTACAGAGAGGGAGGCCCTCTTACAAATGGAAACTTCCTTTTTAAATGTAAATGTCTTTTACAAAAGAGTACCTTCTACTTTGTTTTTACAGCTTTTCCTACATCTGCTCTTTCTTACAAATAACCAGCCTAAAACAATTGTTTATGCCAAGGAGTCACATTTTGGAGTGACAAATTTTGTTCCCCTTCACACTGTTGGAAAACCAAGTTAAAGATAAGAAAAAAGAACAAGGCTGTTTCTATATACATGTGAGTATACGTTCGCCTCACTGTCTCTGTCTAAACAGAGGACCTACAAGCAAGGATAAATGTAGCAAGGAACACATCTAGTGGCAAGATCTTGTTTTCTAATGTCATCCTTCAACAAAGAAGAAGGGCTCCTTCAGAAGTGTGATTGATAGAGGGTTGGGCCAGGAGAAATACAAGATGATCTTGGGAGATCTTTGGCTGCCAGAAAGTCAGAGTGCTTGAAGCATAATGGAGGTATGCCAAGAGAACACAGGAGCCAACTGAAGGCTTTCTCAACGGCCAAGCCAAATGCGTGACGACTTGAGTAACAACAAAATGACACCAAGAGATCGTAATACAGAGAATAAAAAGAAATATCCTTGGGACTGTACTGATATAAATAAATAACTGAAATAAATAAATAGATTAGGGAGAAAGGAAAGCCCCTTCTTAAAGAAATCCAGTTTAACAAAGTAGAATGAACAACGAATGGAAAATTAGCACTAGGAAAACATCACAGTAATGATAATAGTGGCAGGGAAAAATCATCGAGGGATGCTAAAATTAGGGACATAAATATGACAGGAAAACAGAGACTTGCCTAATCTCAAAGTATCTCCTACAGGATACTTACTAATGACACATGGAAAAATTATAACTATGAAGTGGAGATACCAAACAAGTACTACCTTACCAAACTGATCAAAATTAACATCACCAATAATCATCCCTGTTAGGGAGCACTGAGAAGGGCCCATGATCCTTCCTGTGGTTTTCTTGCCAAAATCGCAGAATCTTTATCTCATCCCGAGCAAAGAGCAGAGAAATCTAAATTTCAAAATACTGTAAAAATAAAATGCACGTCACCAGTATTCTTCAGATACTGAAGTACATGAGAGATCAATATCATACTATGAAATAACCTGGAAATAATAAAGACTGGAACTGTGAGAGATCGGAGAAAATGGGTACATAACGATCAAATGCAATATCGAATCCTGAATTGGACCCAGAGCTGTAGAATTGGTATTAGCTGAAAAACTGATGATAATCAAGTCTACAGATTATTTAATCATGTCCCTTTAATGTGAATTTTCTGGTTTCAGTAATTTTGCTATGGTTGTACATAACGTGAACATTAGAGAAAGCTGAGTGAAGGGTACTATTCATAAACTATAAGTTTGTGTCCTAGTTTTGCAATTTCTGGAAGTCTACTTACAGTTTGGAGAACCCATTTTAAAAATATAAAAAAAAATATGTGAAAATAATTTTAGGAGAGCAAGATGAGAAAGTACACATAATTTAAATGAAATATATTCATCATTAAGAAGAAAGAAAACAATGTAGGATAAACTTTCTTTTGAGCATGCTATTAGTCTGTTTAAGTTACTGTAGCAGAATATCATAGGCTGGAAGTCTCAAAAAAACAGAAATTCATTTTCTTACAGTTCTGGAGGCTGGAAATCCAAGATCAAGGTGCCAGCAGTGTTGGTTGCCAGTGAGACCCCTTCTTGGGGCTTGTGAACATCTGCCTTCTCACTAGGTAGAGAAAAGTATGGCCTTTCTTCTGTGCATATGTGCAAAGTGAGAAATCTTTGTATTTCCTCGGCTTTTTATTAGGATGCTAGTCTTTTCGGATTAGAGTCCTAGCCTTATGACCTCATTCAGCCTTAACCTTCCGTAAAAGCACTATCTCCAAATGTGGTTACACTGGGGCTTGTGTTTTAACATCTGCAATTCAGTCCATAACAAAGACCAACTGGACTCATAATCTTCATATGTAAAAAAGAGACAGTATATGTATTGCTGGACATTTTTTATAGAAGAAGGAAAAGAACGAGGAGGAAAATGGGAAGACAGAGGAGGCAGACTGATTCTGTGTAAGACAATCTGGTGGAAGAATGCATGCTTTTTGGATGAATACTGACGGAATGGATTTGCTGGGTCAGGACCCACAATTTGATTCCTACATAAATCATACAGTTAGTGACACAAAAGACTATATGGAAAGTGTACGTGTGTGTGTGTGCGCACGCGCACATGCATGTGTAAGGCAAAAACCACTTTGATTTCTCATCAGACTGCCCAGATTTTCACATAACCGCTGAAAACAAAGGGGAAAAAGGGATTTAGAAGCAGAAGTAGCTCCATTAACTCATACTAGCTGAATCTCAGTTATATTCAGTCTGACATAAAACTCCGTGAAACAGACAAGAATGACATTTAAATGCAAGCAATTGACAGACCTACCTTCCCCCCTCCACTCTAAATAATAATGTACAGCCACATTCTCTAGCCAATTCCACTTCCTAAGTACCTTGTTTGACATTTGCCTGCAATGAATGGAACCCCTACCAGCATCATTAGCTTTGCAAGATTTTCTCCAGGGAATGGGCAAAGCAGCTGCCAATTCTAACCAGCCAGGATAGAGGGGAAATATAAAGAAACAAAAGGCAGGATAAAATAAAGCAAATCCCTGCAGTAAATTTGAGAGGTTTTATTTGCAAAAGTAAAAGATGAAACAAATATTATAGCTTTTGGATGCATCAGTAATAGAAAAGGAGACACTTACTGCCATCCAAAACAATCAAATCAGAGGCCACTGTGAATCAAAGGATAAAGAGACAGAGAGAGAGAGAGAGACAGAGAGAGATAAAAGAGAGAGAGAGAGAGGGGAAAAAGCCCCAACTTCCATGAGCTATGCATCTGGCTACGGAGAGTTTGATATGGATATTTGGTCAGCTTGTCCACATCCGAGGAAAGATTATAGGTGTAAATATTCCAGGGTTTTGCTCATTAGAGTTGCTTTTCTATTTTATCTTTGAGCTTTGGTTATACCTGCCTACACCTCCATCAGAAGGTGAGGAGGCAGAGAGACTCTTACATGAATGAAATCAAGAACACTGATGTGAGATGCTAGAAAATATACATACTCATCTCTGCCTTTGGTTCCTGGCACAGAACTCCTAAAACTCTGGATTTAGAAATCTTGACATCTGGGCTTTGTCTCATTCCTAGTCCAGACCCCAAGACCTAAGTCCAAAAGCTTGCAATAATGGAAATGATAAAAAAAAGTCTTCAAACCAAGATATTCTAACTTTATATGCTAAATATTCATGTGGCCTTAGATAAGCCACTTACGCTTCAGAATTTCAGGGTTTTTTTAATCCAAAAAAACAGATTGTCAACACTTCCATGTTATAGTGATAGTCATCTGATGCATGTTGTAATCCTTAAAGACTATGGAAATCCAATCTATTGGGAAAATGCAGTCAAATTCCTGAGGACATCTGCCATTCTTCCCTTTTTCCCACTGGAGAACATACTTATAGGGTTTGATCTAGTAGCCCAGGCACCAGCATTCAGCCATGGCACCAACCTCAAATACAAACATCTTAATGATCTCTGGGTGAGATACAGTTATCTCACAGGGGCAGAAGCCCGAATGCCAGGTTGAGGTATGGTTTCATGAAGCTTGAGCAGACACATCCAGCTCCCTCCTCCAAGATTACAGGTGGCAAGTTAGGACAAGCAAGAAACGAGACATGTATCAAGGCGTCTAGGAGGAAGTCAAAGGCCAGACGCTGGGGAGACCAACTTGTTATGTCAAATTGAAGACTGAGGGATGCAAAAGAGTAATGCAGAATATTTCCAAGCTAGAGAGTCCCCTTCAATGGAAGGAAACCTTTGAAGCACGCTTTCCAAGACGGTTGCTATTACTCCTGGTAGATGTCTGAAATTTGTCTTCATGGGCTGTGGTGTGTGGTTTGGACTGGCTTAAGAGTCATAGGACAGGGGAAGTAGAAACACATAGCTAAGGGAGGAGGCCTGCCTTGAGGGAGGGGAAGACCCCTCCACCCCACCAAAAGCTATCAAATAGTAGAGGCAAATGTCACAGAATCTTTGATCAACATGAAGATGAGAATTTGGCCAGCACCATTATAATTCCATCCACCTCTCCATAATGTATGCAACAATGTAACAAGAGCATTTCTTTGTGCAATGAAATCTTGTTAAATTGATATAGTTTTATTCAAAACAGCATGAATTTGAAGTAGCTATTTCTCCCTAGTTGACTTAAATGTCTTATTGCTCTTAAATAAAATATCAGATAATATATACTTAAAGTTCTTTTTTTTTTCATAGCTCCCTTAATATAGAATTAACAAGGTGTTCCTCAATTATTTAGAGTTTTCTGGTAAAGTGCCCATAAAGCTTTCACAAAAATAATGGGAAATATGTCCATAATTCTCATCTGAGATGCGAAACAACTTAAATTCTAGAAGGCGGAACAACTTCTTTAGCCAACAGGGCCAGTCTTCCATTTCATGAACTTAAGTACCATGGCATGGGGCTGAGATCTGGAGTCAGCGGGGGTGAATGTGTGAGTGGGAGGGCAGGTCATGGTGGAAGGACGGCTAAGTGGCCAGAATCAGCATATGCATTCCCAGCATACGCTGCTAGGCAAAACTCATTTGGACAAACCAACCGCCTCAGAGAAACAGCAAGAGGTGTCCTAAAAGGGCATAAGAAATGAAGCTGCAGAGAATGTAGAAATGAGCTGAGGGTATCTAGGAAGTTGGCACAGGGGCATGTCACAACAGGCTCTGGGAGCCCAATGTCTGCCATGTTTAAGTGGTGGGACTTTATGGAAGGCTTTTCTGAACCCGGAATCTTTTATTTGTAAAATGAAATGCCAGCCTAAAATTCATGCCAGAGAGCTAAAGTGAGAGTCCCAGAAAAACGAAGTCCAAAGATATTAATATTTTATTCTCAGAGAATTATTTGGAAGATTAAGTGAGCGAAATTATGTGTAAGTGCTCTGTACGCTGTAAGTTATTAGGCAAACACTACTCTTTAATTTATATATGCCATATGAAATGGAAAAAAAAGTGTTCTCTTTGAATTATAAAAGTTAACTATAGAGATTTTAAAAATATGTATTTTGAAGGAGAAAATTTAAAAGTTACAGTTGAACTCACTACTCAAACTATTTAAAAAATGGTGGGGAGTTTTTTCTCTGTGATTGTGTACATATATATGTGTGTCTGTATTTCATATAGCATCATATGATACATACTAGACAGAGCTGAAACTACTTTTTTCTTTTTACTTAACAGCATGTTTTCACATTCCTGAATATCTCATTTCTAAACAACCAAAAAGGAGATATTATTGACTTAATCCCAATAAAATGAATCAGAGGTGACTTTTATAAGAAAAATATTTATTTAAGTCATTTGTTGGCAAGCACTTCCAACTGGCTGCTAGGATTTTTGTTACCTCAGCCAAGGACTGTGAATAAAAGATTGAAAAATATATATATTCAAAGCAAAAGTCAATACAGTAATGAAAAAAGAATCCGTAGGGAGAAAAAACAAAACTCCTCACTATGTGGTAAAGATTACAGAAAAGTATTGAAGATTTAAGCCATATTATCAGGCATTGAGGTCTAGAGGCTTTGCTTATTCTAAAAATGAAATAGAATATCAAGAAAATATTATTAAAAGAGAAAAAGACTAACTCTGGAACTCAATGAGTAGTTGAAGAATGGCAGGAGCCAAACCTTGACCAGTACTTCTTTCTTTCTTTTTTTTTTTAAGATTTCATTTGAGAGAGAGACAGGGAAAGAGGGAGGGAGAGAGAACACAGGCAGGGGGAGGGGCAGAGGGAGACACAGACTCCCAGCTGAGCAAGGAGCCCAGTTCTAGGCTGGATCCCAGGACTCTGGGATCAAGACCTGAGCCAAAGGTAAGCACTTAACAACTGAGCCACCCAGGTGCCCCAGACCAGAACTTTAGAGACCAGCTTTTCTGTAAACCCCATAAGCAGCTCTTGGTAGAATAATGAACCCCACATTACTCACTGAAATATGCATTTAGCATGTTTCCAGCATAAAGAGACCATATAAGCTGTATGTAAATCTGCTGCTACTTGGGAGCCTGCCCCAAATTAAGAATTTCCTTCTAAACAAGTATTTGATCTAAGTTGGCATGTACTTTTCCCTCTGTGGCTTCTATAATACTGCACCTTTTCCCCTTTGGGTCATCCGCACTGGGATTACCTGCCCCAGGTGTGCTCATGTTTCTTGGTCAGGGAAGTTGGTTGTACACTTATTAATTATGTTCCTGGTAGATATTGCTGTATAACAAATAGGCCTGCAACAAGTGAGTTAACAGAGCAATGGGTGTTTATGACTCTTCCAGTTCTGAAATTTGGGCAGGATGTGTGGAGCTGACTCATCTCTGCTTCATGGCATCTAGACCCTCAGTTTGGCTGACTCACTGACTAGAGAGGTTAGAACAGCTGAGCTGGGGCATCTCTCTCTCTTTGCTTCATGTCATTGCTCTGGCTTTCCACATGGTTTCTCAGCATGGTGGCCAAGAGCTAGATTTTTTTCATGGCAGCTCAGGAGCTGAAGGGTGTGGAGGAAGGGGTGTTTCCAGAGTCCTGGGAAGAACCCTAACTTCAGAAGGCCTGAAATTATTATTAGTCAGGCAAGTCACTAAGGCCAGCCCAGACTCAATGGAGAGGACTCAGATGGGATGTCTCAGTGGGAGGAGTGGGGAAGTATGTGAGCCACGTTTAATCTCCCACAAATTCTATGAAAAATGTTCTTCTTTGAAAGAAATTTTTGAGAGAATAACTAGAGAAGAATGTGAGACTGAATGTAAGAACTCACCCAAATTTTTTGACTATTAAAAAAAAAGAGTATGATTTACAGTATCCTCCTCTCCAGTTTGCCTTGACTGATATTAGATATGGCTAACTCTTTCTCAGTTCCTAAAAATAGGGTATCTGGGGCCCACTGATTTACACTTTTCGGGAATTTCTCCCTTATGGTACTGTATTTTTGTTCTTACTTAAAAAAAATAAGCAAGATGTTGTAACATAAAAAATATTGCCAGAATTACCAGATATCTTAGTTTTGGGAGAGCAAACTCTTCATTTTATTTTCTCCTACCCAGGGGCCATAGTTAATACTGTCTGTATAGGCTGAACATAAGAGAAGAATTTTGTTGTTCATTTAATATTATCAGGTGAAATCTGCACCAGAAAATCATTTTATGTCTATTCAAATTGCCACTGAATAGCAGTGATGTTCTGGCAGGCGATGAGCAAAATAAACTGAAAAAAAATGATAACGTTAGTGAAAGCCAGATATTGAGAATGGTCCTGCCTGCGGATTATGGA
Source organism: Neogale vison (assembly GCF_020171115.1). Lineage (NCBI taxonomy): Eukaryota > Metazoa > Chordata > Mammalia > Carnivora > Mustelidae > Neogale > Neogale vison. The sequence goes on from NC_058101.1 coordinate 180,595,281, forward strand.
ACAAACAGTAGAAGAATGAAAATTCGGGGGAAATGTGAACGACTCTCGTGATATCTCCATCATTGGAGAAGCCGCACTTGAACGGAGAGAAAAGCAGAAGCGCATTATCGTTTGACACGATGATAATTTCTACTCTGAGTTGTAGCTTCCCTTTATCACCACATGCTGCCAGCCTATGTGCAACTCACAGACCTTCTTCTGGCTTGTGAATCAAAAGCCTCTTCATTGTTGCAGTCTCTAAAGCCTCATGATCTCATCCAGTTTCCAGATTGTCAAGCTCCTAGAACCCTCCCGTTGGAGGGGTTGTAGTAGAAAATACACTTTTGGGAAGGAGATCATAGATCAGGAAAATACTCTCACTGACCGTTTTAGATGCCACAATGGTTCTCTCTCCCCTTCTCCTCCTAAAGTATGTCTACAAACCCTAGTATACGTGGCTCCTAACTTCTCCAATAATGGTGTGTTCTTATTCAGTTTTTTTTTTTTTTGATACCTGACATTATTCAAAGCTCTTTTCTTTCCTAGTTTCTCAAATTGTTATTTAAAGCTATGGAATTGTATTGAACAGGCAGGGCTGTGTAATCAACCCGGGGAAGAGCTACAACTTGTTGGCATTGACTCTATCTCACGTAACGTTTGAGCACATCCCATATAACCCTAGATTTCATCCTTAAAAGACCCTAAGAAGTAGTTACCATGAATTATGTCTATATTGCCAATGGGGAAACAAAGACACTGGTCAGTTAAATTAATTGTTCAAGACATTACTCAAATAGCACATGGCAGAGCTGGGATTCAAACCTAAGCAACCTGCAGGCAAAGTCTGAGTTCTAACATGACCTCTTAAAGAGCTCATAGAACAGGTTCTAGAAAGTTCTTAAATGCTCACAGAGAAGGAATGCTCTTTACCCAAGTTCAAATTTAGTAATAAGAATAGTGGCTTTTCAGAGTTTTCTCAGATTTTGAGCCAAGTTTACCCACTGTTGGGTCCATTGCAGTAGGATGGAGCAGCCTGGGAGAGCATGGAATCCAGAGCTATGTCTACATTTGAGGTGGGTGATGGCCTCTCAGAAATGAATATCCTTGTATGTAAATCTTTTGTAGAGTTTTGGTTATTTTTATACAAATGGTTGAGTGAATAGTTGAACTTCTTAAAGGTTTTTAGCACATTTTGCCAAACCGTTTTCTGGAAAGTTTGCACCTATGTATCTCCCCCTGGCCACACACACAAACTGAAACATTATCTATGATAATTTATTCAATCTTTGCCTATTTTATGGTTGAGAGTGGAATTATGTCACTCATTCTTCAGTAAATTGAATATTCACTAAGGAATGGTTATTGTGTAAACATATACCTAGGTCTGCTCTAGATTCCAGGGAACCAAGAGTGCCTCATACTTGCTTTATTTTCCATTTTAATAGCAACTGTCCAGTCATATGTGAATTGATTATTTGTGTCTCTTCCTTTGTGAACATTGTGTTTAAGTACTCTGTTTTTGTGGAAATGTTAGTCTCTTTATTATTTGTAAGGTCAAATCAAATATTGATTCAGTTTAGATTCAAGTATAAGACTATTTTGAGAGCTTTACAAAATTATCCAAGCGTAGCTTCTAGTTTGAGCTGATTCACTAACTGTTTCCATTCGTTCATCTACCCATCAAACAGAATATGCAAACTCAAACATTCTTGTAAGCACTGAGAGATATAATAAGATGCTGTTTCTGCTGTCAGGTTGATCACAGACCAATAGCAGAGACAAAAGAGACAAGCAATTACAATATAGGATCATTTTACTGTTAAACAGATTTATTTGTTTTTCTATTTGGCATTCATTCACCTTTCCTGGTTGGGAATGCTTTCTCACTTTGTGTTTTTGGTTTTGGTGGCAGATCATGCTGTGAATCTGTGAGGAGCAAAGTACACCTTCTCTCTCTCTCTTTCTCTTCATTCCAGCAGCTAACTTGGCCATTTGATACCAATAAGATGCTCTCATCCAGGACTTGATATCTGAAGCAAGCGATGCAAACATTAGTGGCTGTGATACTGGTGGTGTACAACAGTGAGCACAGAGCTGTCCTGGAAAGGCATCAATAGTATCCAGTTTTCCTGGCGGTGTAGTAGAGGGGAAGCAGAAGTGTTCTGGTAGGTGTACCTGCTAAGAGACTATAGTTACACTTCCTACTTGGTAAGACCTGGAAGCTGGGTTTATTGTTGTTGA